>NC_041384.1:114424155-114459032 GCF_002162155.2 Triticum dicoccoides | reverse complement strand
GGGCCAAATATGATAGTTCAAAACCGGCCAAGGGGCAATCCCCAAGGCCCGCTACCGCCCAAACCCTAAACCTCGCCCTGCATCATCTTGCCACCACAACCTCACGCCGCCGGTTACCCATGCCAAACTCGAGCAGGCCCTCACCATCTTGACACCCAGCCACCGCCTCGGATGTGCCACCCACAACGTAACCATCACGACCCCAAGGCACGCTCACGTCGCACCGCACAGCGTCACCGACGGTGCTCTCCACGGTTAACATGGCGCTCATGCTGGCCCGTAGTACCTCGCGTTGTTGGGGCCGCTCAAGGGGAAGGAGAGCCTCGCCGCCACCTAGTGGTGTGCCCAGGTGGCGGTGGGGGTGGAGGAGGATGCCCGACCGGTGAGGGTTCGGCAAGAGATATTTTATTTGTTTAGTTTTTCTAATTCATGGGAAAACGAAGAACACAATAATTTTCATGGATGTAATATATCAATTCATGAGTAGGTACACATGCTCAATGTGAAATGTTCGGTAGGAGATATTCTATCTCTTTTAGTAGAATTCAGATGTGAGATGAGAGCTCCGGGTGAAACATAAATTCACAAAGATGAGAGCTCTCATAATCAGGCATGTACACATACAATTTTTGCTTTTTATGTTCTTTTTCTCTCTATTTTACGTTTTTGCAAAAAAGATGAAATAAATATATTTAAAAAACTTAATTTTTCATAAATTTTTACTATGAATATTAAAAACGTTTAACATAGTGGAAGTTTTTGTTAGTGTAATTTTTCAAAAATGTTGATAGCATTAAAAAATGTTCATGATATTTAAAAAAAATCAGCGTGTCAAGAAAAGAAGTACATGGAATTTTTAAAGAAATTTATACAATTTTCAAAACCAAATCATGTAATTAAAATAAAATGTTCCCTACCATTCAAAAAAGTGCAGGTTATATTTTTAAACATGTACATGCATTTCAAAAATATGTTTATGAAATATAAAAATATATACAATATAACAGTTTTGCAAAATGTGAATCACGTATGAAAAATGTTTCTGATATATTAGAAAATGTAGAATGTGTACCAAAAATGTAGCCATGTGTTAAAAATTAAAATAAATGGAAAAAAGAAAGAAAATGAAGAGAACCAGAAAAACGGAGAAAGGACCAAACCAGGTAAAAACAAAACATAAAAAATAAAGTAAAAATCATAAGAAAATATCGAAGAAAATAATATGAAACCTGTGCAAAGAGTGAAAAACTCAATAAAATCACATAGAAAAAATAACTTACAAATCTGTGACAATAATGGGCCGGTATAATAGCGCCTTTGGCAAAGGCGAGATGGAGCCCGGCGCCGGTTCGACGCCTTTACAGCCGCTTAAAGGCAATTTCGTACAAGGCGTACCTCCCCCCCCCCCCATTGTATAGTAGGTCTACTAGCGGATCGGCCAATATTCTTCTCATTTGATTTTTTTTTCTTTCTGCGTTTTTCACCTGGGCTTTCTACGACCCCTGAAAGAAAGCCTGGCCTTTCTGAGTTTCATTTTTATAAATTTTTTTCGATTTTATATTTACTTTATTCAAATTTGAGAAAAAAATCAAAATTTATGATCTTTTTATATATGATTTTTTTCACAATCCATAAATGTTTTCAAAATTACGAACTTTATTTCAGTATCAAAGGTTGTTTTTTTCAGACTCAGTGAACTTTTTTGCAATATCGTTGAACTTTTTCAAATCCTTGAACTTCCTTTCCAAAATCCGCGAACTTTTTTCAAATTCGTGAACTCTTTTCTCAAAATCATGAACTTTTTTTGTTTGTGGTGAACCTATATTGAATTTGCAATCTTTTCTTGATTTCTTGCGGGGTTCTGTTTTGTTTTTGTGTTTTCCCAAAAGTTAACGATTGATGGGTCAACTATGGACCGGTTAACCATCAAACGAGATGAACCAGCTGCACCCTGGACGAGTGATCGCACAAGCGAGTGATGGGCCGGCCCATTTATGCTTGCACGTGGGTTCTAGATCCCCTAACCTATGCAGAAAGCGCCAGTTAGGAGGACTCATCTAGCTATTTCAAAAAAACAAATGATAAGTGCCACTCATGTTGCACAAAGCACTCTAGCACTGGCCATTTTTACAACTAAAGTTGCCATCCGAAAAGAAAAAACAAACCTAAAAAAAGCTGAAACTTGCCATCCAAAAAGGAAGTTGTCATGCTTCACAACTAAAATTGACATACTCGGATCACTAAACCTTCCATAAAAACATTCGGAGTTGCTAAGTATTCGTGGCACACGTCTGGCAGTTATTAAGGTAGAAAAGTAGAGGACTCGTCGAGCTACGTCTTGCAGCGGGCAAGAAATAGCTCCCGCGTACAACGAGGTGTAGCCTAGCTTCGCCTGGATAGCCTAGTAGAGTGTTCTTGTATTGTTCCTTCGCTCCATTGTTTAGTTATAGTGTGTAATATTTGTCTTTTCCTTGTTGTTTTATTTCAATAAACTTCTTATATTTAAAAATATTCTAATATATATAATTCATGGATTGTTTTAATAAATCTTAAAAAGGTTCACCACATATTAAAAAATGTTCATGCAGTCTAAAATTATTCACACATTTTCTGTTGAAAATTGTTCATAACATTAAAAAAATGTGCATCACATTCTAAAAATGTTGAGCTGTTTAAAAAAATAAGATCATTATATTTTATAACATTTTCATGAAAATGTGAAAAGTTTATTTAGAAAACTTAGATGTGTAATTTAGAAATGTTCACCACGTATTTCAAAAAAAATTGACATGTCTAAAATATATTTAACATATATATAAGAAGATCAACATGCATATTTTGAAAAATTAAAATTATTTTAAAAATGTTCACCATGCATTTAGAAAAAGAATTGACATGTTTTTAATAATTACATGTTTTTATAAAGAGTTTGCCATATATTTAAGAAATGTTCAATGTATGAAAAATGCTCACCGTGTATTGAGAAAATGATTAATTTGTATTGGAAAAAGTTTGGCGTTTGTTTAAAAGAATGCTCACCTTATTTCTTTCTAAAATTGTTCAACCAGTATATGAAAAATGTTTAACGTCTATTTAGATGAAAACAATTAACGTGTATAATAAAAGCAGAAAAAATAAAAAATGAATAGGGAAAAAAATAGAAACCGAAAAACCAAGAAAATAAAATTGTATAGTGTGTTGTTGTAAAATGTTTAACTACGTGCGTTTATATGGGTGAGTTTATGTGTGTATGTATGAGTGTCTGCATCTGTAATGTGTTAAATAAAATGTTTAACGTGTCTTGTATAAATGTTCAAACTATATTAAAAAGGTTCGTAAACTAAAACAGGACGGATTAAAAATGACGAATTTTAAGAAAAAATTAGAAAAACTAAAAGAATAATAAAAGACAGAAATAAAAAAAGAAAAAGAAAAAATGGAAGTTAGAAAATAAAAAGTGAAAACTGGCTAAAACAAACTCAAAGTAGAAAAAAAAAAGAGGAAAGGAACCGACCCCGGACCTTCCTCAAACATCAAAAGCATTTCATTATCTCCGTCACACTTTGTTCCACAAAGATGTTCGGGGGTGTTGCTACATCATTTAAATCAAGCCACACATGTCTCAACTGGGCTAAACTACCAGCTTCGAAGTTTCAGCGCCTAGACTCGAAAACAAAAGAACAATCGAAAACAAAAGAACAATCTAAGAACTCTTTCTTTCATTCAATAATCTCCTTCATCATTGCAGCATGCACTCCTCCGGAATTGGCTTCTAAGTCCCGGATCACTGTGATACAATCTGAAGCAATCACAATCAAGTCAAACCACCAAACTAACTCTTACTGCCGCTTAAAGGAAATTTCATACAAGACCGATAAATCACGGGTGGACATGCAGCCACGCGAGGTTGGTATCCTGCCCGTCCATTCCCACGTGATTCGTGCAGTTCAAATACATCGAGCGTGTATAATTAATTCCATGCATTGCATACAACTTGTATGGCTTGCGTGTTACCTCTGACCTCGGCAGCAGACGGCCCACAATGCAGCCTCACGCATGATTTTAATCATTTCTGGGTTCCTTGATTGCCTGCCATGCATTTACAACTTGACAGCTCGCAGCTATTTAAAGGAGCGTTGGCAGTATGTGGGAAATTTATCGCAGTCTGCGTGTGCCCCACACGTCTTATTTATCTGCTTGCTGATGTTTTGTGTGTGCAGACAGTCTTTGCAGGAGATTAGCATGGTTAGATATTGCCAGGAACCTTGATTAATTTGTAATGCCGAAGTTGATATTGAACACACCCATTTTATTTATTGCTTGACGAATCATAACACAAAGTTGTTTGCACGGTAGGTGAACCAGGTAGCACATACTAGTACATTGAGGAGCTTGATGGAAAACTAATTACTAACTTGTACATGGAAGACCATGGTGAAATGAAACATTATTGGGTACTGATTGGCCGTCCAACTAAAATGGGTCATAGCTAAATGAACAAGGCGACGAGGATGGTTGCCCAGGGTTGAGTTCAGTGGTTGTCGAGCTTATCGAGGATCAGTGCAAAGAAGAAAAACAAAGAGAAGTCCCATTGTTGCCTTCTTTATTTCCTCCATTTTCTTCCCAAACACATTTGTCGTCTAAATATTGAAACCCTTTACTATGAAATACTCATCTTCTAAACAGGTCTGAAGGAGAAAAAATTTTGTGTGATTTAGTTGGATCGCCATTCAAAGGAGAAAACAAACAGAAGTTGCTTTATTTCAGGGAACCTTGATTTTGTTGTAAAGGTGTTAGAACAAGTTCATAACCAACTTCTGCTAGCATAACAGGAGAGATTCAATTTTCATCTGGCCTAAAAAAGGCAGTTTGGCAGGCGTGCTATTGCAATACGGGGTTATATGTGAACATGCATAGTAAGCAAGAACTTTTTTTAGGCAAGCAAGCAAGAACCTAGTAGTAGCAAACACTGGAGCAACAACCTTCACCATCAGATGAACTGAATCCCATGAACTAGGTTGACCAAGGATCCACAGTGCAGGTTGGGTGAGTAATTTTTACTTACTAGGAGCAAGCCTCATTTACTACCACCGGACCCAGGTCACAAATGTTAATTACACTGACGGGTAGCCTGTAGCCCTGCACCTTGACCATAAATATACCAGTCTCTCTCCACCAAATTCAATAAAATAGCTGGCCAACGTGTACTGTATTAATGTTGTGTATTCACTCACTTATCCCTAAGTATTGCCACGGTCCAGTCAAGCACTATATTAAGTATGAATCGCATGGCAGTAATCGTTGGTTAGGATAACATCCTCGCGTGGCACCATGTCATAAAAATCCGCGTTCGCGTACAACCCCCTTTATACCCGGGCTTTCTATGACCCCTCAAAAAAACCTGGGCTTTCTGAGTTTCATTTTTTTCTATTTTCCTATTTATTTTTTTATTTTTGAAATGCGTGAACCACATTCAAATTCAATGAACTTTTTTCTAAAATCTATGGAGTTTGTTAAAATTTGAGATTTTTTTTCAAAATCAATGATCTTTTTATGAAAATTCGCTATATTTTTTGACACTCCATAATTTCTTTTAATAATTATGAACTTTCTTTCAAAATCAAAGGTTATGTTCTCAAGATCGATGAACTTTTTGCTAAATTAATGAACTCTTTTGCAGTATCGATTAACTTTTTTCAAGTACTCGAACTCTCTTTCCAAAATCCGTGAACTTTTTTCAAATTCGTGAACTCTTTTCTCAAAACCATGAACTTTTTTTGTTTGTGGTGAACCTTTATTGAATTTGCAATGTTTCTTTGATTTCCTGCAGATTTTTGTTTTGTTTTTGTGTTTTCCCAAAAGTCAACGGTTGATTGGTCAACTGTGGACCGACCAACCATTGAACGAGACGAATCAGGTGCATGCTGGATGAGTGACGGGCCAGCCCATTTATAGTTGCACCTGGGTTAGGAGGACTCGTCGGGCTATATAAAAAAACACTCTGGCACTCGTCTTTTTTACAACTAACGTTGTTATCCGAAAAGAATAAATAAACCTAAAAAAAGCTATAATTTCTCATCCGAAAAGAAAGTTGCTATGCTTGACAGCTAAAATTGCATCCTCGGATCACTAAACTTGCCATAGAAAACGTTCGGCGTTGCCATGTATTCGTGGCACACATGTGACAGTTATTAGAGTAAAATAACAGAGGACTCGTTGAGCTATGTCTTGCAGCGGGCAAGAAATAGCTCCCATGTACAACGAGTGGTGGCCTAGCGTTGCCTGAAACCCTATGTGGGATGGCTCAGTAGAGCTTGCTTGTATTGTTCCTTCACTTCATTGTTTAGTTATAGCGTGTAATATTTGTCTTTTTCTTGTTGTTTTATTTCAATAAACTTTTTTATATTTAAAAATATTCTAATATATATAATTCACGGATTGTTTTAGTAATTCTTAAAAAGGTTCACCATATATTAAAAAATCTCCATGCAGTGTAAAAAACCTATTCATGCATTTTCTTTCGAATATTGTTCATAACATTCAAAAAAATCTGAATGACATTCTAAAAATATTAAGCTGTATCTTAAAAAATAAGATCATTACATTTTATAACCTGTTCATGAAAATGTGAAATTTTTTATGTAAAAACTTAGATCGGTAATTAAAAAATGATCACCACGTATTTAAAAAAATAGAATATCTAAAAAGGTTTACCATATATATCAGATGTTCAACATGCATATTTATAAAAATTGAAATTATTCTAAAAAATCACCGTGCATTTAGAAAAAGAACTGACATGTTTTTAATAATTACTTGTGTTTATGAAAATTATGCCATTTATTTCTAAAAATGATGAATTTGCATTGGAAAAATTCGGCGTTTGTTTAAAGTATGTTCACCTTAGTTGTTTCTAAAAATGTTCAACCAGTATATGAAAAATGTTTAACATCTATTTAGATGAAAACAATCGACATGTATACTAAAAGCAGAAAATATAAACAACGAATAGGGAAAATAAAACTAAAAAAATAGAAACAGAAAAAGAATGAAAAGAAAATTGTACAATGTGTTTTTGTAAAATGTTAAACTAAGTGCGTTCATATGGGTGAGTTTATGTGTGTATTTATGAGTGTGTGCATTTGTAATGTGTTAAATAAAATGTTTAACGCATCTTGTATAAATTTTTGAAGTGTATTAAAAAGGTTCGTAAACTAAAAACAGGACGGATTAAAAATAATGAATTTCAAGATAACAAGAATAAAAAACTAAAAGGAAAATTAAAGATAAAAAAAGGGGGAAATGGAAATTAGAGATGGAAAAGTGGGAATCGGCTAAAACAAACTCAATGTAGAGAAAAGGAAAGGAACCGACCCCAGGCCTTCCTCAAACCATCAAAACCATTTCATTTAGAATCTCTGTCACACTTTGTTCAACAAAGATGTTCGGGTGTATTGCTACATTATTTAAATCAAGCCACACATGTCTCGGCTGTAAAGATAAAGAAAAGTTAGCTAAACTATCAGCTTCGAAGTTTCTATGCCTAGACTCGAAGACAAAGGAACGATCTAAGAACTCTTTCTTTCATTCAATAATCTCTTTCATCATGGCCTATGCACTCCTCCATAATTGGCTTCAATTCCCGGATCACTGTCATAGAAACTGAAGATTTCGATAACGTGCTAATTGGGCTGGTCCACTTAAGCGCTCATTTCGGCGAGACGATGATTGATATGCACTATAAGCGATATATAGCAAACGCGTAAATCAAAGATGAGAGCTCTCTTAATCTGGCATGTACACATACAGTTTTTGTTTTTTAATGTTCTTTTTCTCTTTACTTTTATGTTTTTGCAAAATCAGAAGTACATACATTTAAAAAAACTTCAATTTTTAGAAATGTTCATCGTGAATTTAAAAAATGTTAACGTAGTGGAATTTTATTGTAAGTGTAACTTTAAAAATGTTGATAACGTTGAAAATTGTTCATCATATTTATAAATTTATCACGTTAAAAAATCGTAAACAGTATTTTTTAAGAAAGTTGTACAGTTATGAAAGCAAATCATGTAACTAAAATTAAATGTTCTGTACCATTAAAAAAAGTGTATGTTGTTTTTAAGCATGTATAGGCATTTCAAATATATGTTTATGAATATAAAATATATTTTTTAGCAAGATATCAAACGTGTATGAAAAATGTTTCTGACATATTTAAAAATGTACAATGTGTACCAAAAATGTAGCCATGTTTTAGAAAATTAAAATAAATGGAAAAAAGAACTAGATGAAGAAAACCAGAAAAATGGTGAAAGAAGTGAACCAGATAAAAAATAAACATAAAAAATAAATTACAAATAATAAGAAAATACAGAAGAAAATATAAGAATCCTCTGGAAACAGTGAAAAACTTGATAAAAAATCACACAGAAAAAAAATTACGAGGCTGCAATAATAATGGGCCGTTATAGTAGCGCCTTCTGAGAGGTATGATGGAGCCCGGCGTTTAAAAATCACACAAAAATAATAATATAGCCGTTTAAAAGCCATTTCGTACAAGGCGTACACCCCCCACATACACTGGGTCTACTAGCGGACCGGCCATATTATTCTTATTTGATTTACTTTTTTTTTGCGCTTTTTGCCTGAGCTTTCTACGACCCCTATAAAAAAAACTTGGGCTTTCTGAGTTTCAATTTTCAATTTTTTATTTTTTGTTTTTTGTAAATCCGTGAACCATATTCTAATTCGATCAACTTTGTTTCGAAATTGATGGAATTTATTAAAATTTGATAAAAAAACTCGAAATTGATGATATTTTTATAAAAAAGTGATGAACTTTTTTTCACAATACATAAAGTTTTTAAAAATTATGGAATTTTTTCAAAATCATAGGTTATTGTTTCCAAAATCGATGAACTTCTTATTAAATCCGTGAACTGTTTTCCAAATCAATGACCTTTTTTCAATATCCATGAACTTTTTATAAATCCTTGAACTATTTTTCCAAAATCCGCAAACTGTTTTCAAATTCGTGAACTCTTTTCTTATTAAATCCGTGAACTGTTTTCCAAATCAATGACCTTTTTTCAATATCCATGAACTTTTTATAAATCCTTGAACTATTTTTCCAAAATCCGCAAACTGTTTTCAAATTCGTGAACTCTTTTCTCAAAATCATGAACTTTTTTGTTTGTGGCGAACTTTTATTGAATCTGCAATCTGTTTTTTTATTTCTTGTGGGTCTTTCTTTTGTTTTTGCAATTTTTCAAAAGTCAATGGTTGACTGGTCCAGTTTGGACCGGTCAACCATCGAATGAGACGAACTAGGTGCACCCTGAACGAGTGATCACACAAGCGAGTGATGGGCCGGCCCGTTTATGCTTCCACGTGGTTCCAGATCCTCGAACATGTGCAGAAGAGGCCAGTTAGGAGGACTCGTCGAGCTATTTAAAAAAATATAAGTGCCACAAGTGTGGCACATAGCACTCCAGCCATAAGTAAAGTTGCCATCAGAAAATAAAAAACAAACCTAAAAAAAAGCTGAAACTTAAAGTTGTCATACTTGACAATTAAAGTTGACATCCTTGAGTTACTAAACTTGCCATAAAAAACATTCAGAATTGCCATGTTTTCGTGGCACATGTGTGGCGGTTATTTTGGTTAAAAAAACAAAGGACTCGTCGAGCTACGTCTTGCAGCGGGCAAAAAATAATTCTCGCGTACAACTGGGTGTAGTCTAGCGTCACCTAAAACCCTATGTGGGATGGCCCAGTAGAGAGTGCTTGTATTGTTCCTTCGCTCCATTGTTTAGTAATAGTCTGTAATATTCGTATTTTCCTCATTGTTTTATTTCTACAAACTTTTTATATTTAAAAATATTCTAACATATATAATTCACTGATTGTCTTAATAAATCTTAAAAAGGTTCACCACATATTAAACATGTCCATTCAGCCTAAAAACATTATTCAGGCATTTTCTTTTGAAAATTGTTCATAACATTCAAAAAAATGCGCATGACATTCTAAAAATATTGAGCTGTTTTAATAAAATAAGATCTTTACATTTTATAACATGTTCATGAAAATGTGAAAATTTTATTTAACAAACTTATCTATGTAACTAAAGAATGTTCACCGCATATTTAAAAAAAATTGACGTGTCTAAAAAATGTTTACCATATATATAAGAAGTTCAACCTGCATACTTCAAAAAATTCAAAGTATTTCAAAAATGTTCACCGCACATTTAGAAAAAGAATTGACCTATATTTAATAATTATGTGTGTATATAAAAAGTATGTCATGTATTTCAAAACTGTTCAACATATGAAAACTCTTCACCATGTATTAAGAAAAATATTAATTTGTATTGAAAAAATTTTGGTGTTTTATTAAAGAATGTTTACCATATTTCTTTCTAAAAATGTTGAACCAGTATATGAAAAGTGTTTAACGTTTATTTAGATGAAAACGATCAACGTGTATAATGAAAACAGAAAAATACAAAATGAATAGGGAAAATAAAAAAAAACAGAAAAATAAAGAAAAGAAAATTGTACAATGTGTTGCTATAATATGTTTAACTACGTGCGTTCATAGGGGTCAGTTTATGTGTGTATGCATGAATGTGTGCATCTGTAATGTGTTAAATAAAATTTTTCACGTGTCTTGTCTAAATGTTCAAAGTGTATTAAAAATATTAGTAAACTAAAATAGGATGGATTAAAAATAATGAAATTTGATGAAAATAGAAACTAAAAACTAAAATATGACAGAAAAAAGAAATTAGAAAAGAAAAGGTGAAAATCGGCTAAAACAAACTCAAAGTAGCAAAAAGGAAAGGAACCGAACCCAGACCTTCTTCAAACCATCGAAACGATTTCTTTTAGAATATCCGTCACACTTGGTTCAACCAAGATGTTGGGGGTATTGCTACAGCAAATAAATCAAGCCACACATGTCTCAACCGTGAAGATAAAGAAGATTTAGCAAAATCTATTAGCTTTGAAGTTTCTGCGCTTAGACTCAAAAACAAAAGAACAATCTAAGAACTCTTTCTTTCACTTAATAATCTCTTTGATCATTGTTGCATGCACTCCTCCATAATTGGCTTCTAATTCCAGATCACTGTCGTAGAATCTGAAGCAATCACAATCCAGTCAAACCATCAGAAATCAGAGTAGAAGATTTTGATACTGTGCTAATTGGGTCGGTCTACTTAAGCGCTCTTTTCGGCTAGATGATTATCAGTGTGCACTATAAGCGATATATAGCAAACACATAAATCAATGGCGGGAGCTCTCATAATCAGGCATGTACACATACATTTTTTTGTTTTGTTATGTCCTTTCTCTCTCTATTTTTATGTTTTTGCAAAAAAAAACAGAAATACATATATGTAAAAAACTTAAATTTTTAGAAATGTTCACGGTGAATTTTAAAAATGTTAACATAGTGGAAGTTTTTGTTTGTGTATTTTTTTAAAAAATATTGATAACATTAAAAATGTTCATGATATTTAGAAATTTTTTGCGCATGTTAAAAATATCCGATTTATTATTAATAATAATTAACAGTTCGGTGATTCCAAAATTGATAAAGGGTGGGTGAAAAATTTAAAAATAGGATGGACGTCATGAATAACGGCGTCCAGCGCAGGACGCCACCAAGAATCATGTCCATATCTGGATGAAGAAAACCAGAAAAATGGTGAAAGAAGTGAACCAGATAAAAAATAAATAAAAAATAAATTACAAATAATAAGAAAATACAGAAGAAAATATAAGAATCCTCTGGAAACAGTGAAAAACTTGATAAAAAATCACACAGAAAAAAAATTACGAGGCTGCAATAATAATGGGCCGTTATAGTAGCGCCTTCTGAGAGGTATGATGGAGCCCGGCGTTTAAAAATCACACAAAAATAATAATATAGCCGTTTAAAAGCCATTTCGTACAAGGCGTACACCCCCCACGTACACTGGGTCTACTAGCGGACCGGCCATATTATTCTTATTTGATTTACTTTTTTTTTGCATTTTTTGCCTGAGCTTTCTACGACCCCTATAAAAAAACTTGGGCTTTCTGAGTTTCAATTTTCAATTTTTTATTTTTTATTTTTTGTAAATCCGTGAACCATATTCTAATTCGATCAACTTTGTTTTGAAATTTATGGAATTTATTAAAATTTGATAAAAAAACTCGAAATTGATGATATTTTTATAAAAAAGTGATGAACTTTTTTTCACAATACATAAAGTTTTTAAAAATTATGGAATTTTTTCAAAATCATAGGTTATTGTTTCCAAAATCGATGAACTTCTTATTAAATCCGTGAACTCTTTTCCAAATCAATGACCTTTTTTCAATATCCATGAACTTTTTATAAATCCTTGAACTATTTTTCCAAAATCCGCAAACTGTTTTCAAATTTGTGAACTCTTTTCTTATTAAATCCGTGAACTGTTTTCCAAATCAATGACCTTTTTTCAATATCCATGAACTTTTTATAAATCCTTGAACTATTTTTCCAAAATCCGCAAACTGTTTTCAAATTCGTGAACTCTTTTCTCAAAATCATGAACTTTTTTGTTTGTGGCGAACTTTTATTGAATCTGCAATCTGTTTTTTTATTTCTTGTGGGTCTTTCTTTTGTTTTTGCAATTTTTCAAAAGTCAATGGTTGACTGGTCCAGTTTGGACCGGTCAACCATCGAATGAGACGAACTAGGTGCACCCTGAACGAGTGATCACACAAGCGAGTGATGGGCCGGCCCATTTATGCTTCCACGTGGTTCCAGATCCTCGAACATGTGCAGAAGAGGCCAGTTAGGAGGACTCGTCGAGCTATTTAAAAAAAATATAAGTGCCACAAGTGTGGCACATAGCACTCCAGCCATAAGTAAAGTTGCCATCAGAAAATAAAAAACAAACCTAAAAAAAAACTGAAACTTAAAGTTGTCATACTTGACAACTAAAGTTGACATCCTTGAGTTACTAAACTTGCCATAAAAAATATTCAGAATTGCCATGTTTTCGTGGCACATGTGTGGCGGTTATTTTGGTTAAAAAAAACAAAGGACTCGTCGAGCTACGTCTTGCAGCGGGCAAAAAATAATTCTCGCGTACAACTGGGTGTAGTCTAGCGTCACCTAAAACCCTATGTGGGATGGCCCAGTAGAGAGTGCTTGTATTGTTCCTTCGCTCCATTGTTTAGTAATAGTCTGTAATATTCGTATTTTCCTCATTGTTTTATTTCTACAAACTTTTTATATTTAAAAATATTCTAACATATATAATTCACTGATTGTCTTAATAAATCTTAAAAAGGTTCACCACATATTAAAAATGTCCATTCAGCCTAAAAACATTATTCAGGCATTTTCTTTTGAAAATTGTTCATAACATTCAAAAAAATGCGCATGACATTCTAAAAATATTGAGCTGTTTTAATAAAATAAGATCTTTACATTTTATAACATGTTCATGAAAATGTGAAAATTTTATTTAACAAACTTATCTATGTAACTAAAGAATGTTCACCGCATATTTAAAAAAATTTGACGTGTCTAAAAAATGTTTACCATATATATAAGAAGTTCAACCTGCATACTTCAAAAAATTCAAAGTATTTCAAAAATGTTCACCGCACATTTAGAAAAAGAATTGACCTATATTTAATAATTATGTGTGTATATAAAAAGTATGTCATGTATTTCAAAACTGTTCAACATATGAAAACTCTTCACCATGTATTAAGAAAAATATTAATTTGTGTTGAAAAAAGTTTGGTGTTTTATTAAAGAATGTTTACCATATTTCTTTCTAAAAATGTTGAACCAGTATATGAAAAGTGTTTAACGTTTATTTAGATGAAAACGATCAACGTGTATAATGAAAACAGAAAAATACAAAATGAATAGGGAAAATAAAAAAACAGAAAAATAAAGAAAAGAAAATTGTACAATGTGTTGCTATAATATGTTTAACTACGTGCGTTCATAGGGGTCAGTTTATGTGTGTATGCATGAATGTGTGCATCTGTAATGTGTTAAATAAAATTTTTCACGTGTCTTGTCTAAATGTTCAAAGTGTATTAAAAATATTAGTAAACTAAAATAGGATGGATTAAAAATAATGAAATTTGATGAAAATAGAAACTAAAAACTAAAATATGACAGAAAAAAGAAATTAGAAAAGAAAAGGTGAAAATCGGCTAAAACAAACTCAAAGTAGCAAAAAGGAAAGGAACCGAACCCAGACCTTCTTCAAACCATCGAAACGATTTCTTTTAGAATATCCGTCACACTTGGTTCAACCAAGATGTTGGGGGTATTGCTACAGCAAATAAATCAAGCCACACATGTCTCAACCGTGAAGATAAAGAAAATTTAGCAAAATCTATTAGCTTTGAAGTTTCCGCGCTTAGACTCAAAAACAAAAGAACAATCTAAGAACTCTTTCTTTCACTTAATAATCACTTTGATCATTGTTGCATGCACTCCTCCATAATTGGCTTCTAATTCCAGATCACTGTCGTAGAATCTGAAGCAATCACAATCCAGTCAAACCATCAGAAATCAGAGTAGAAGATTTTGATACTGTGCTAATTGTTGGAAATATGCCCTAGAGGCAATAATAAAAGTATTATTATTATATTTCCTTGTTCATGATAATTGTCTTTTATTCATGCTATAACTGTATTATCCGGAAATCGTAATACACGTGTGAATACATAGACCACAATATGTCCCTAGTGAGCCTCTAGTTGACTAGCTCGTTGTGATCAACAGATAGTCATGGTTTCCTGGCTATGGACATTGGATGTCGTTGATAACGGGATCACATCATTAGGAGAATGATGTGATGGACAAGACCCAATCCTAAGACTAGCACAAAAGATCGTGTAGTTCATTTGCTAGAGCTTTGCCAATGTCAAGTATCTCTTCCTTCGACCATGAGAGCGTGTAACTCCTGGATACCGTAGGAGTGCTTTGGGTGTATCAAACGTCACAACGTAACTGGGTGACTATAAAGCTGCACTACAGGTATCTCCGAAAGTATCTATTGTTTTATGCGGATCGAGACTGGGATTTGTCACTCCGTGTAAACGGAGAGGTATCTCTGGGCCCACTCGGTAGGACATCATCATATGCGCAATGTGACCAAGGAGTTGATCATGGGATGATGTGTTACGGAACGAGTAAAGTGACTTGCCGGTAACGAGATTGAACAAGGTATTGGATACCGACGATCGAATCTCGGGCAAGTAACATACCGATAGACAAAGGGAATTGAATACGGGATTGATTAAGTCCTTGACATCGTGGTTCATCCAATGAGATCATCGTGGAACATGTGGGAGCCATCATGGGTATCCAGATCCCGCTGTTGGTTATTGACCGGAGAACGTCTCGGTCATGTCTACATGTCTCCCGAACCCATGGGTCTACACACTTAAGGTTCGATGACGCTAGGGTTATAAAGGAAGTTTGTATGTGGTTACCGAATGTTGTTCGGAGTCCCGGATGAGATCCCGGACGTCACGAGGAGTTCCGGAATGGTCCGGAGGTAAAGATTTATATATGGGAAGTCCTCTTTTGGCCACCGGAAAATGTTCGGGATTTTTCGGTATTGTACCGGGAAGGTTCTAGAAGGTTCCGGAGTGGGGTCCACCTGCATGGGGGGACCCACATGGACGTGGGTAGTGGGGGCTAGGCCCCACACCCCTGGTCAAGGCGCACCAAGATCCCCCCTTAGAAGGAATACGATCATATCCCGAAGGGATAAGATCAAGATCCCTAAAAAGGGGGGATAACAATCGGTGGGGAAGGAAATAATGAGATTTCTTTCCTCCCACCTTGGCCAACGCCCCAATAGACTTGGAGGGCAAGAAACCAGCCCCTCCACCCCTATATATAGTGGGGAGGCGCATGGGAGCTATACACGAAGTTCTGCCACAGCCCTACCTCTCTCCCTACTCCTCCTCTCCCATGGTGCTTGGCGAAGCCCTGTTGGATTGCCACGCTCCTCCACCACCACCACGCCGTTGTGCTGCTGTTGGATGGAGTCTTCCTCAACCTCTCCCTCTCTCCTTGCTGGATCAAGGCGTGGGAGACGTCACCGGGCTGTACGTGTGTTGAACGCGGAGGTGCCGTCCGTTCGGCACTAGGATCATCGGTGATTTGAATCACGACGAGTACGACTCCATCAACCCCGTTCACTTGAACGCTTCCGCTTAGCGATCTACAAGGGTATGTAGATGCACTCTCTTTCTACTCGTTGCTGGTCTCTCCATAGATAGATCTTGGTGACACGTAGGACAATTTTGAATTTCTGCTACGTTCCCCAACAGTGGCATCATGAGCTAGGTCTATTGCGTAGATTCTTTGCACGAGTAGAACACAAAGTAGTTGTGGGCGTTGATGTTGTTCAATATGCTTACCGTTACTAGTCCAATCTTGTTTCGACGGTATTGTGGGATGAAGCGGCCCGGACCGACCTTACACGTACTCTTACGTGAGACAGGTTCCACCGATTGACATGCACTTGGTGCATAAGGTGGCTAGCGGGTGCCAGTCTCTCCCACTTTAGTCGGAACGGATTCGATGAAAAGGGTCCTTATGAAGGGTAAATAGCAATTGGCATATCACGTTGTGGTCTTGCGTAGGTAAGAAACGTTCTTGCTAGAAACCCATAGCAGCCACGTAAAACATGCAACAACAATTAGAGGACGTCTAACTTGTTTTTGCAGGGTATGCTATGTGATGTGATATGGCCAAGAAGAATGTGATGAATGATATGTGATGTATGAGATTGATCATGTTCTTGTAATAGGATTCCCGACTTGCATGTCGATGAGTATGACAACCGGCAGGAGCCATAGGAGTTGTCTTTATTTATTGTATGACCTGCGTGTCATTGAAGAACGCCATGTAAACTACTTTACTTTATTGCTAAATGCGTTAGTCATAGAAGTAGAAGTAGTCGTTGGCGTGACAACTTCATGAAGACACGATGATGGAGATCATGATGATGGAGATCATGGTGTCGTGCCGGTGACGATGATGATCATGGAGCCCCGAAGATGAAGATCAAAATGAGCAAAATGATATTGGCCATATCATGTCACTATTTGATTGCATGTGATGTTTATCATGTTTATGCATCTTGTTTGCTTAGGACGACGGTAGTAAATAAGATGATCCCTTACAAAATTTCAAGAAGTGTTCTCCCCTAACTGTGCACCGTTGCTACAGTTCGTCGCTTCTAAGCACCACGTGATGATCGGGTGTGATGGATTCTTACGTTCACATACAACGGGTGTAAGACAGTTTTACACAGCGAAAATACTTAGGGTTGACTTGATGAGCCTAGCATGTGCAGACATGGCCTCGGAACACGGAGACCGAAAGGTTGAGCATGAGTCGTATGGTAGATACGATCAACATGAAGATGTTCACCGATGATGACTAGTCCGTCTCACGTGATGATCGGACACGGCCTAGTTGACTCGGATCATGTGATCACTTAGATGACCAGAGGGATGTCTATCTAAGTGGGAGTTCATAAGATGAACTTAATTATCCTGAACATAGTCAAAAGACCTTTTGCAAATTATGTTGTAAGCTCGCGCTTTAGTTCCACTGTTTAGATATGTTCCTAGAGAAAATATAGTTGAAAGTTGATAGTAGCGATTATGCGATCAGTAGAAAGCTTATGTCCTTAATGCACCGCTCAGTGTGCTGAACCCCAACGTCGTTTGTCGATGTTGCGAACATCGGACATACACGTTTTGATAACTACGTGATAGTTCAATTAAATGGTTTAAGTAGAGGCACCAAAGACGTTTTCGAAACGTCGCGGAACATATGAGATGTTTCGAGGGCTGAAATTGGGATTTCAGGCTCATGCCCACGTCAAGAGGTATAAGACCTCCGACGATTTTCTTAGCCTGCAAACTAAGGGAGAAAAGCTCAATCGTTGAGCTTGTGCTCAGATTGTCTGAGCACAACAATCACTTGAATCGAGTGGGAGTTGATTCTCCAGATGAGATAGTGATGTTTCCCGAAAGTCATTGCCACCAAGCTGCTAGAGCTTCGTGATTAACTATAACATATCAGGGATAGATATGATGATCCTTGAAATATTCATGATGTTTGACACCGCGAAAGTAGAAATCAAGAAGGAGCATCAATTGTTGATGGTTGGTGAAACCACTAGTTTCAAGAAGGGCAAGGGAACAAAGGGGTACTTCATGAAACGACAATTCAGCTGCTGCTCTAGTGAAGAAACCCAAGGTTGAACCCAAACCCGAGACTAAGTGCTTCTGTAATAAGGGGAACAACCACTGGAGCAGCATTACCCTGGATACTTGGTAGATGAGAAGGCTGGCAAGGTCGATAGAGGTATATTGGATATACATTATGTTAATGTGTACTTTACTAGTACTCCTAGTAGCACCAGGGTATTGGATACCAGTTCGGTTGCTAAGTGTTAGTAACTCGAAATAAAAGCTACGGAATAAACGGAGACTAGCTAAAGGTGAGCTGACGATATATGTTGGAAGTGTTTCCAAGGTTGATATGATCAAGCATCGCACGCTCCCTCTACCACCGAGATTGGTGTTTGCGTTGAGCATAGACATGATTGGATTATGTCTATCGCAATACGGTTATTCATTTAAGGAGAATAATGGTTACTCTATTTTTGAATAATACCTTCAATGGTCTTGCACCTAAAGGAATGGTTTATTGAATCTCGGTCGTAGTGATACACATTTTCATGCCAAAAGATATAAGATAGTAATGATAGTACCACTTACTTGTGGCACTGCCATGTAAGTCATAATGGTATAAAACGCATGAAGAAGCTCCATGTTGATGGATCTTTGGACTCACTCGTTTTTGAAAAGTTTGAGACATGCGAACCATGTCTATTGGTATATATGCATGAAGAAACTCCATGCAAATGGATCGTTCGGACTCACTTGATTTTGAATCACTTGAGATATGCAAATCATACCACATGGGCAAGATGACTGAAAAGCCTCATTTTCAGTAAGATGGAACAAGATAACAACTTGTTGGAAGTAACACATTTTGATGTGTGCAGTCGAATGAGTGCTGAGGCATGCAGTGAATATCATTATGTTCTTACTTCACAGATGATTCGAGTAAATATTGAGTATATTTACTTGATGAAACACAAGTCTGAATTATTGAATGGTTCAAGTAATTTCAGAGTGAAGTAGCAGATCATTGTGACAAGAGGATAAAATGTCTATGATATGATCATAGAGATGAATATCTGAGTTACGAGTTTTGGCACACAATTAAGACATTGTGGAAATTGTTTCGCAATTAATACCGCCTGGAACACCATAATGTGATGGTGTGTCTGAACATCATAGTTGCACCCTATTGGATATGGTGCGTACCATGATGTCTCTTATCGAATTATCACTATCGTCCATGGGTTAGGCATTAGAGACAACCACATTCACTTTAAATAGGGCACCACGTAATTCCGATGAGATGACACCGTATGAATTATGGTTTAGAGAAACCTAAGTTGTCGTTTCTTAAAAGTTTGGGGCTGCGACGCTTATATGAAAAAGTTTCAGGTTGATAAGCTCGAACCCAAAGCGGATAAAATGCATCTTCATAGGAAACCCAAAACAGTTGGGTATACCTCCTAATTCAGATCTGAAAGCAATATGGATTGTTTCTAGAATCGGGTCCTTTCTCGAGGAAAAGTTTCTCTCGAAAGAATTGAGTGGGAGGATGGTGGAGACTTGATGAGGTTATTGAACCGTCTCTTCAACTAGTGTGTGACAGGGCACAGGGAGTTGTTCCTGTGGCACCTACACCAATTGAAGTGGAAGCTTATGATATTGATCATGAAACTTCGGATCAAGTCACTCCCAAACCTCGTAGGATGACAAGGATGCGTACTACTTCAGAGTGGTACGTAATCCTGTCTTGAAGGTCATGTTGCTAGACAACAATGAACCTACGAGCTATGGAGAAGCGATGGTGGGCCCGGATTCCGATAAATGGCTTGAGGCCATAAAATCCGAGAGAGGATCCATGTATGAAAACAAAGTGTAGACTTTGGCAGAACGGCTCGATGGTCGTAAGGCTAATGAGTACAGATGGATTTCAAAAGGAAGACCGACAATGATGGTAAATGTCACCATTAAGAAAGCTCGACTTGTCGTTAAGATGTTTTCCGACAAGTTCAAGGAGTTGACTACGATGAGATTTTCTCACTCATAGCGATGCTAAGAGTCTGTTGGAATTATATTAGCGATTACTGCATTATTTATGAAATCTTGCAGATAGGATGTCAAAACATTGTTTCCTCGACGATTTTAATGAGGAAAGGTTGTATGTGATACAACCGGAAGGTTTTGTCAATCCCGAAAGATGCTAATAAGTATGCAAAGCTCCAGCAATCCTTCTAAGGACTGGAGTGAGCATCTCGGAGTTGGAATGTATGCTTTGATGATGATCAAAAAATTTGGGTTTGTACAAAGTTTATGAGAAACTTGTATTTCCAAAGAAGTGAGTGGGAGCACTATAGAATTTCTGATGAGTATATATTGTTGACATATTGTTGATAAGAAATGACGTAGAATTTCTGGAAAGCATATAGGGTTATTTTGAAAGTGTTTTTCAATGGAAAGCCTGGATTAAGCTACTTGAACATTGAGCATCAAGATCTATAAGGATAGATCAAAATGCTTAATAATACTTTCAAATGAGCACATACCTTGACATGATCTTGAAGGTGTTCAAGATGGACCAGTCAAAGAAGGAGTTCTTGCCTGAGTTGTAAGGTACGAAGTTAAGACTTAAAGCTTGACCACGGCAGAATAGAGAGAAAGGACGAAGGTCGTCCCCTATGCTTAAGACGTAGGCTCTTCAGTATGCTATGCTGTGTACCGCACCTGAAGTGTGCCTTGCCATGAGTCAGTCAAGGGTACAAGAGTGATCCAAGAATGGCTCACAGGACAGCGGTCAAAGTTATCCTTAGTAACTAGTGGACTAAGGAATTTTCTCGATTATGGAGGTGGTAAAAGAGTTCGTCGTAAAGGTTACGACGATGCAAGCTTGACACCTATCCGGATAGCTCTGAGTAGAGAGACCGGATACATATAATGGAGCAATAATTTAGAATAGCTCCAAGTAGAACAGTTGTTTGGAATAGCTCCAAATAGAGCGTGGTAGTTGCATCTAGGAGATGACATAGAGATTTGTAAAGCACACACGGATCTGAAAGGTTCAGACCCGTTGACTAAAACCTCTCTCACAAGCAACATGATCAAACATAAAACTCATTGAGTGTTAATCACATAGTGATGTGAACTAGACTACTGACTCTAGTAAACTCTTGGGTATTAGTCACATGGCGATGTGACCTGTGAGTGTTAATCACATGGCGATGTGAACTAGATTATTGACTCTAGTGCAAGTGGGAGACTGTTGGAAATATGCCCTAGAGGCAATAATAAAAGTATTATTATTATATTTCCTTGTTCATGATAATTGTCTTTTATTCATGCTATAACTGTATTATCCGGAAATCGTAATACACGTGTGAATACATAGACCACAATATGTCCCTCGTGAGCCTCTAGTTGACTAGCTCGTTGTGATCAACAGATAGTCATGGTTTCCTGGATATGGACATTGGATGTCGTTGATAACGGGATCACATCATTAGGAGAATGATGTGATGGACAAGACCCAATCCTAAGACTAGCACAAAAGATCGTGTAGTTCATTTGCTAGAGCTTTGCCAATGTCAAGTATCTCTTCCTTTGACCATGAGAGCGTGTAACTCCTGGATACCGTAGGAGTGCTTTGGGTGTATCAAACGTCACAACGTAACTGGGTGACTATAAAGGTGCACTACAGGTATCTCCGAAAGTATCTATTGTTTTATGCGGATCGAGACTGGGATTTGTCACTCCGTGTAAACGGAGAGGTATCTCTGGGCCCACTCGGTAGGACATCATCATATGCGCAATGTGACCAAGGAGTTGATCACGGGATGATGTGTTACGGAACGAGTAAAGTGACTTGCCGGTAACGAGATTGAACAAGGTATTGGATACCGACGATCGAATCTCGGGCAAGTAACATACCGATAGACAAAGGGAATTGAATACGGGATTGATTAAGTCCTTGACATCGTGGTTCATCCGATGTGATCATCGTGGAACATGTGGGAGCCATCATGGGTATCCAGATCCCGCTGTTGGTTATTGACCGGAGAACGTCTCGGTCATGTCTACATGTCTCCCGAACCCGTAGGGTCTACACACTTAAGGTTCGATGATGCTAGGGTTATAAAGGAAGTTTGTATGTGGTTACCGAATGTTGTTCGGAGTCCTGGATGAGATCCCGGACGTCACGAGGAGTTCCGGAATGGTCCGGAGGTAAAGATTTATATATGGGAAGTCCTATTTTGGCCACCGAAAAATGTTCGGGATTTTTCGGTATTGTACCGGGAAGGTTCTAGAAGGTTCCGGAGTGGGGCCCACCTGCATGGGGGGACCCATATGGACGTGGGTAGTGGGGGAAAGGCCCCACACCCCTGGTCAAGGCGCACCAAGATCCCCCCTTAGAAGGAATAAGATCATATCCCGAAGGGATAAGATCAAGATCCCTAAAAAGGGGGGATAACAATCGGTGGGGAAGGAAATAATGAGATTTCTTTCCTCCCACCTTGGCCAACGCCCCAATGGACTTGGAGGGCAAGAAACCAGCCCCTCCACCCCTATATATAGTGGGGAGGCGCATGGGAGCTATACACGAAGTTCTGGCACAGCCCTACCTCTCTCCCAACTCCTCCTCTCCCATGGTGCTTGGCGAAGCCCTGCTGGATTGCCACGCTCCTCCACCACCACCACGCCGTTGTGCTGCTGTTGGATGGAGTCTTCCTCAACCTCTCCCTCTCTCCTTGCTGGATCAAGGCGTGGGAGACGTCACCGGGCTGTACGTGTGTTGAACGCGGAGGTGCCGTCCGTTCGGCACTAGGATCATCGGTGATTTGAATCACGACGAGTACGACTCCATCAACCCCGTTCACTTGAACGCTTCCGCTTAGCGATTTACAAGGGTATGTAGATGCACTCTCTTTCTACTCGTTGATGGTCTCTTCATAGATAGATTTTGGTGACACGTAGGAAAATTTTGAATTTCTGCTACGTTCCCCAACACCAATTGGGTCGGTCTACTTAAGCGCTCTTTTCGGCTAGATGATTATCAGTGTGCACTATAAGCGATATATAGCAAACACATAAATCAAAGGCGGGAGCTCTCATAATCAGGCATGTACACATACATTTTTTTTTTGTTATGACCTTTCTCTCTCTATTTTTATGTTTTTGCAAAAAAAAAGAAATACATATATGTAAGAAACTTAAATTTTTAGAAATGTTCACGGTGAATTTTAAAAATGTTAACATAGTGGAAGTTTTTGTTTGTGTATTTTTTTTAAAAATATTGATAACATTAAAAATGTTCATGATATTTAGAATTTTTTTGCGCATGTAAAAAATATCCGATTTATTATTAATAATAATTAACAGTTCGGTAATTCCAAAATTGATAAAGGGTGGGTGAAAAATTTAAAAATAGGATGGACTTCATGAATAACGGCGTCCAGCGCTGGACGCCACCAAGAATCATGTCCATATCTGGATGAAGAAAACCAGAAAAATGGTGAAAGAAGTGAACCAGATAAAAAATAAACATAAAAAATAAATTACAAATAATAAGAAAATACAGAAGAAAATATAAGAATCCTCTGGAAACAGTGAAAAACTTGATAAAAAATCACACAGAAAAAAAATTACGAGGCTGCAATAATAATGGGCCGTTATAGTAGCGCCTTCTGAGAGATATGATGGAGCCCGGCGTTTAAAAATCACACAAAAATAATAATATAGCCGTTTAAAAGCCATTTCGTACAAGGCGTACACCCCCCACGTACACTGGGTCTACTAGCGGACCGGCCATATTATTCTTATTTGATTTACTTTTTTTTTTGCGTTTTTTGCCTGAGCTTTCTACGACCCCTATAAAAAAACTTGGGCTTTCTGAGTTTCAATTTTCAATTTTTTATTTTTTATTTTTTGTAAATCCGTGAACCATATTCTAATTCGATCAACTTTGTTTCGAAATTGATGGAATTTATTAAAATTTGATAACAAACTCGAAATTGATGATATTTTTATAAAAAAGTGATGAACTTTTTTTCACAATACATAAATTTTTTAAAAATTATGGATTTTTTACAAAATCATAGGTTATTTTTTCCAAAATCGATGAACTTCTTATTAAATCCGTGAACTCTTTTCCAAATCAATGACCTTTTTTCAATATCCATGAACTTTTTATAAATCCTTGAACTATTTTTCCAAAATCCGCAAACTGTTTTCAAATTCGTGAACTCTTTTCTTATTAAATCCGTGAACTGTTTTCCAAATCAATGACCTTTTTTCAATATCCATGAACTTTTTATAAATCCTTGAACTATTTTTCCAAAATCCGCAAACTGTTTTCAAATTCGTGAACTCTTTTCTCAAAATCATGAACTTTTTTGTTTGTGGCGAACTTTTATTGAATCTGCAATCTGTTTTTTTATTTCTTGTGGGTCTTTCTTTTGTTTTTGCAATTTTTCAAAAGTCAATGGTTGACTGGTCCAGTTTGGACCGGTCAACCATCGAATGAGACGAACTAGGTGCACCCTGAACGAGTGATCACACAAGCGAGTGATGGGCCGGCCCATTTATGCTTCCACGTGGTTCCAGATCCTCGAACATGTGCAGAAGAGGCCAGTTAGGAGGACTCGTCGAGCTATTTAAAAAAAATATAAGTGCCACAAGTGTGGCACATAGCACTCCAGCCATAAGTAAAGTTGCCATCAGAAAATAAAAAACAAACCTAAAAAAAAACTGAAACTTAAAGTTGTCATACTTGACAACTAAAGTTGACATCCTTGAGTTACTAAACTTGCCATAAAAAACATTCAGAATTGCCATGTTTTCGTGGCACATGTGTGGCGGTTATTTTGGTTAAAAAAAACAAAGGACTCGTCGAGCTACGTCTTGCAGCGGGCAAAAAATAATTCTCGCGTACAACTGGGTGTAGTCTAGCGTCACCTAAAACCCTATGTGGGATGGCCCAGTAGAGAGTGCTTGTATTGTTCCTTCGCTCCATTGTTTAGTAATAGTCTGTAATATTCGTATTTTCCTCATTGTTTTATTTCTACAAACTTTTTATATTTAAAAATATTCTAACATATATAATTCACTGATTGTCTTAATAAATCTTAAAAAGGTTCACCACATATTAAAAATGTCCATTCAGCCTAAAAACATTATTCAGGCATTTTCTTTCGAAAATTGTTCATAACATTCAAAAAAATGCGCATGACATTCTAAAAATATGGAGCTGTTTTAATAAAATAAGATCTTTACATTTTATAACATGTTCATGAAAATGTGAAAATTTTATTTAACAAACTTATCTATGTAACTAAAGAATGTTCACCGCATATTTTAAAAATTTTGACGTGTCTAAAAAATGTTTACCATATATATAAGAAGTTCAACCCGCATACTTCAAAAAATTCAAAGTATTTCAAAAATGTTCACCGCACATTTAGAAAAAGAATTGACCTATATTTAATAATTATGTGTGTATATAAAAAGTATGTCATGTATTTCAAAACTGTTCAACATATGAAAACTCTTCACCATGTATTAAGAAAAATATTAATTTGTGTTGAAAAAAGTTTGGTGTTTTATTAAAGAATGTTTACCATATTTCTTTCCAAAAATGTTGAACCAGTATATGAAAAGTGTTTAACGTTTATTTAGATGAAAACGATCAACGTGTATAATGAAAACAGAAAAATACAAAATGAATAGGGAAAATAAAAAAACAGAAAAATAAAGAAAAGAAAATTGTACAATGTGTTGCTATAATATGTTTAACTACGTGCGTTCATAGGGGTCAGTTTATGTGTGTATGCATGAATGTGTGCATCTGTAATGTGTTAAATAAAATTTTTCACGTGTCTTGTCTAAATGTTCAAAGTGTATTAAAAATATTAGTAAACTAAAATAGGATGGATTAAAAATAATGAAATTTGATGAAAATAGAAACTAAAAACTAAAATATGACAGAAAAAAGAAATTAGAAAAGAAAAGGTGAAAATCGGCTAAAACAAACTCAAAGTAGCAAAAAGGAAAGGAACCGAACCCAGACCTTCTTCAAACCATCGAAACGATTTCTTTTAGAATATCCGTCACACTTGGTTCAACCAAGATGTTGGGGGTATTGCTACAGCAAATAAATCAAGCCACACATGTCTCAACCGTGAAGATAAAGAAAATTTAGCAAAATCTATTAGCTTTGAAGTTTCTGCGCTTAGACTCAAAAACAAAAGAACAATCTAAGAACTCTTTCTTTCACTTAATAATCTCTTTGATCATTGTTGCATGCACTCCTCCATAATTGGCTTCTAATTCCAGATCACTGTCGTAGAATCTGAAGCAATCACAATCCAGTCAAACCATCAGAAATCAGAGTAGAAGATTTTGATACTGTGCTAATTGGGTCGGTCTACTTAAGCGCTCTTTTCGGCTAGATGATTATCAGTGTGCACTATAAGCGATATATAGCAAACACATAAATCAAAGGCGGGAGCTCTCATAATCAGGCATGTACACATACATTTTTTTGTTTTGTTATGTCCTTTCTCTCTCTATTTTTATGTTTTTGCAAAAAAAAAACAGAAATACATATATGTAAAAAACTTAAATTTTTAGAAATGTTCACGGTGAATTTTAAAAATGTTAACATAGTGGAAGTTTTTGTTTGTGTATTTAAAAAAAATATTGATAACATTAAAAATGTTCATGATATTTAGAATTTTTTTGCGCATGTAAAAAATATCCGATTTATTATTAATAATAATTAACAGTTCGGTGATTCCAAAATTGATAAAGGGTGGGTGAAAAATTTAAAAATAGGATGGACGTCATGAATAACGGCGTCCAGCGCTGGACGCCACCAAGAATCATGTCCATATCTGGACGCTATTGCCAAGAGCGTCCAGTTATGTGGTTCGGCTAATGCTCTAGTTAAATTAAATTGAGTGGTTTCCAATTGGCATATGGTAAATCAATGAGCTGCAAAATCTAGTTCGCGTGCAATCATCGCTCCTCGACCTCGCCTTGCGGTAAGCAACATCGGCCGATGTTACAAACCCAGCCACTACTCCTCAAACACATGGGGTTATTGCTCTCTCTCTCTCTCATGTATCAGGTCTGATTACAGAGGGAAAATACCAGAGGGGAAGTATCAGGTTCCAATTCAGTTTGTTTCATGCGGATAAGCTATATGAATAAGAGCGACAATACTTATATCCACATCAACAACATAGTTCACTTATGATATCTCCAATACTGCCTCAAAAGGGACACGTGTATCTGTTCACGAACTCGTCTGGACTAGTCCACAGACAATAATGAGGGAGCCGGCCCTCCAACCATGGTCGCATCCATTCAATTTTTCTTAATAAACCACACAAATTTTATCTAACACGACATAATTCGGTAAAGTTCAGACATAATTTGCATAAAATGGACGGTATTTCATCCATCTAACTAAAAACTTAAAAAAAAATAGAAGGTTAACTTGTAGGGAACACTGACCTCATACGTGTGGCCGCCCTGGCCGGTCGGGTCGTCGTCAGAGTCGGAGTAGTCCTTCCAGCAGCAGAAGGGTGCGGGGTGTGACAGCCTTGCCTAGCAGCCGCCTAGTCCTCGTCACCGACGACCATTGAGGAAGACGACCCTGGAGAGTGACGGCGGCGGCGACACGATCAAGAGGAAGATCCGAAGCCGCCCCGGCCGCCTGATGGCATGGGGAACCACGATTTGGGCATGGTGCGACGGTGTCCTTGACGCCGGAGCAACAAGGAGCGAAGAGGGTGGAAGAAGAGAGGATCGAAGAGTATTGGATGTCGCCGGAGCAGCAAGGTGCGAAGAGTGTGGACGGTGCCAGAGCAGTAGGGAGCGAAGAGGGTGTGGACAGCTTCTGATTCCTACGTAAATAGGCATCGCGACCATGCGAAGGGATTGGATGCCAGCTTCAATGCGACACAGTGTCCAGAGTAGGCTTCTCAATCGTCGCGTCTGCATTGAATCAACAACGCCCGCTTGTCCGGCCGAGTTCCTCTGTCCAACATCGATACTGGATCGTCAAGTCTGCTCTGGAACGGCGCATGCCGATATGAATGCACGTAACCGTTTCATGTGTGATGGTTTTTGAATGAGATCGGGTTGTCGGATGCATATGTGACATCGGTCTGGACACCCGCGAGACCACCTAGTTTGCCTCCAGTTTATGGGGAAACAAACATCCAAACCGATCCACGGACCGATTGAGTATCGCACTGGATGACAAATCACGCTCGTACTGCTCGACCCTAAAAATTGCGGGCAGTTTAGGGATTCACGTTGGTGATGCCCTTACAAGCATATCCAACTCCTAAGAATCCAACTCACTCACTGCCAGGGTGGTCCAACCAAGTGGGTCGTCTCTTCTTAATTTTTGTTACTCGTGCCATAGTCAGTTTCTTCACGCGTGCATTTTGTTGCCGGTCGTTGTTCTTGTTCTTTGTTCCGCCTGAACCATGCATTGGACGCTGATAATACTAGCGTCCGGACCTGGACGTAGTTCACACTGACGGCCAGCTTGGATGTTGTTGCTCATAGTGTCCTTCCCATTTTTCAACATTTCAAGTTGTCTTTACCAGTTTTGGAATAACAGGATTATTATTTACTATTAACAAAAAAAGGCAAAAATATCGTACATGGTATTTTGTTTAAGAAAATTACACAATTTTGAAACCAAATCATGTAGCTAAAATAAAATATTCCATATCATTCAAAAAAGTGTAGGTTATATTTTTTTAAACATGTACAAGCATTATAAAATAAGTTTATGAAGTATAAAAAATAAAATATTTTCACAAAATGTGAAAAGTGCATGAAAAATGTTTCTAATGTATTAAAAAATATAAGATGTGTACCAAAAATGTATTCATGTGTTACAAAGTTAAAAGAAATGGAAAAAGGGAAAATAATGAAGAAAACCATGAAAACGGTGAAAGAACCGAACCAAATAAAAATGAAACATAAAAAATAAAGTAAAGTAATAAGAAAATACAGTGGAAAATAATAAGAAACCTCTGTAAACAGTGAAAACCTCAATAAAAATGGGCCTGTATAGTAGCTCCTTCGGCAGAGGCGAGATGGAGCCCGACGCCAGTTAGAAGGACTCGTCAAGGTATTTCAAAAAAGAAACAAATGATATGTGTTACACGTATAGCACAGAGCACTCTAGGCTTGGCCTTTTTTACAACTATAGTTGTCATCCGAAAAGAAAAAAACAAACCTAAAAATAAGCTGAAACTTGTCATCCGAAAAGGAAGTTGCCTTGCTTGACAACTAAAGTTGACATCCTCATGTCACTAAACTTGCCATGAAAAATGTTTGGAGTTGCCATGTATGCGTGGCACACATGTGGCAACTATCAGGGTAAAATGTTTACCATATTCTTTATATAAGAAGTTCAACATGCATATTTAAAAAAATCAAAGTATTTTAAAAAATGTTCACCGTGCATTTAGAAAAAGATTTGACATGTATTTGATAATTACGTGTGTTTATAAAAAGTTTGCCATGTATTTGAAAAATATTCAACGTATGAAAAATGTTCTCCGTGTATTGAGAAAATGATTAATATGTATTGGAAAAAGTTTGGCGTTTGTGTAAAGAATGTTCACCTTACATTTTTTTTAAAATGTTCAACGAGTATGAAAAAAATTAACGTCCATTTAGATGAAACAATCAACATGTACAATGTGTTGCTGTAGAATGTTTAACTACATTCATTCATAGGGGTGAGTTTATGTGTGTATATATTAGTGTCTGCATCTGTAATGTGTTAAATAAAATGTTTAACGTGTCTTGTATAAATGTTTGAAGTGTATTAAAAAGGTTCGTAAACTGAAACATGACGAATTAAAATTAATGAATTTGAAGAAAAAAAGAAAGGAAAACAACTAAAGGAAAAATAAAAGAGGGAAAACAAAAATGGAAATTAGAAAAGAAAAAGTGAAAACCGGCTAAAACAAACTCAAAGTAGAAAAAAGGAAAGGAACCGATCCCGGGCCTTCCTCAAACCATGAAAACCATTTCTTTTAGAATCTCCATCAAACTTTGTTAAACAAAGATGTTCGGGGGGTATTGCTACATCATTTAAACGATGCCACACATGTCTTCCAAAGTGTGAAGATAAAGAAAATTTAACTAAATTATTAGCTTCGAAGTTTCTGCACCTAGACTGGAAAACAAAAGAACAATCTAAGAACTCTTTCTTTCGTTCAATAATCTCCTTGATCATTGCTGCATGCACTCCTCCAGAATTGGCTTATAAGTCCTGGATCACTGTCGTAGAATCTGAGGCAATCACAATCCGGTCAAACCATCAAAATCAGAGTAGAAGATTTCGATGCCGCGCTAATTGGTCCGGTCCACTTAAGCGCTCTTTTCGGCAAGACGACGATTGGTGTGCACTATAAGCGATATATAGCAAACACGTAAATCAAACAGCATTGTGTCGGCGCTAGTACAATTGCTTTTTTACTTTGTTTTTTTCCTTCAGTTTGCGGGTATTATTCTGTTTTTTTCTTTCCTTTTCCTTTTTCTCTTTTCTTTGTTTTCTTAAATGCGCGGTTTTTTTTAAATTAGTGAAATTATTTTTCCAAAATCGATGAACTATTTTCAAATTCATGAACTTTTTATTCAAGCCGTGCCCACCGCGACTGGAGCAGGAGGAGGAGGCGCTAGAGGCGGTCAAGTTCCTAGACCAACTGGCGAGCACAGCCACAACGGCGCAGGCAGTGCCGACGCACACCTCCCACCTTCTCGGCGCACCAGCGAGCGCAGTCACCGGAGTGATACCGCCCGGTCCGGCATGAGCTAGGATCCTCCCGCTACAGCAACACCAGCACCGGCCAGAGAAGCAGCGTCAAGGCGAACACCACGACCATTGCAAGATGGGCGTGATGTGACTCCAAGCGGCATTGTTGATCATACGCAGCAGCGCCCGCACGGCAAGACGCATGTTGATCAAGTCCAAGATCCCCGGGCGCCACTCCCGTCATGCCAACCCGCTGTTGCGCGTGAGCCACGACGGCAAGATCGCAATGGCGCTCCTGCTGGCTTTGCCCAAAGTCGAGCAATGTTGCGTTCTTCACTCCCGATCATGCCAGCAACGGCAATGGAGGCAATGGCGCGAGCCCAGATGCCGCTAAATTTCCCTCCGACAGTAGATAAGATGGATGGATGGAGATCTACCATCTAGAGCTTAATTGGATTTGCAGAATCAAGCAAGTCACAGCGAGCGGAGCCTTCACGGTGTCCGCAAACAACACTTGTAGCTCAAACTGATGGTTGTGTCGTAGGTGCTGCACCAACAGTACAGTCGCCTCCACGGCAACAACCTCAACAATAGCAACGTCAGCAGTTGCGACAAACCCAGTGAACTGCGGAGCCCGACGAGATGTCAATGGCCTCCTCAGATCCACAGGCACGACAGGATCAACGGCAAGTGCCGCAAGACAGGCGGGTAGAGGATGCCCACACCACCTTTGAATGACGCCGAGAAGCGCATCGTCAGTCTGACGAGAACAACAGTCCAGTCTTTGATGAGCCTGCGCCCGTTGTTGGCGGGTATCTACCTTACGAGGTTGGATACCCCGCTTTCACTCGTGAGCTGCGGCAAGTCCGTTGGCCATCTGTCCGGGCGTTCAAACCAGAAGTACCGGAGAAGTACGATGACAAGCTGAACCCGGCAGAATTCTTGGGCATCTACATGATTGCCATGCAAGCTGCAGGGGGAAGAGATGAAAAGATCCTCGCCAACTGCTTCCCGTTGGTGCTCAAGCCCAATGCGAGGTCTTGATTGATGAACTTGCCAGAAAACTCCATCTTCTTGTGGTCATATCTCTGCAACAAGTTTGTTGGTGCCTTTACCGAGGGCCAAAAAGGGCCTGGATGGCTCGGTGACTTGTAATTGATCCCACAAAGGAAGGGTGAAAATCTGCAGAGATATATTCAGAGATTCAGCTGTGATTGCCGCATTTCACATGAACGTGCGCAATCGAAATATGCGTGAAAATATGAACGTCCGATTGCCAAGGACCGTCAATGAGCTCTATACATTGGCGGACAAGTGTGCGCGTGCTGAGGAGGGGAGAAGACTTCTCGGGGAGGATGCCGGCGCAGAAGTTGACTTTGAGGACGATGATGCCGTCACCCCCAAAAAGAAAGGACGAAAGCGCAACAAAAAGCGCAAGGGTAAGACATTTATGGCTGTGGAAGGCGCCGGTAATCCTAACGCTGCCAAGGTATCTAAAACGGATGGCTCCGGCAAGGAAGCTATCGCATGCACTGATCGCCAGGCAGCCGCGGCGGGCGGGAAGACCGGCAAGTCTGACAGGCCGTACTGCAAGATTCACTGCACTAAGGGTCATGATCTCTAGGAGTGCCGGCAAGTTGAACAATTCGCCGAAAAACAGAAAGCTGAATATGAAAAGCGCGACAAGAAGAAGGGCCAGGATGGTGCAAGTGGGTCAAGCAAGACGGGCAACGATGGCCGAGGAGGGCGCCGCGACAAGGCCAAACAACAGAGGAGAATCCTGAAGGAAATATGCCCTAGAGGCAATAATAAAGTTGTTATTTTATATTTCCTTATATCATGATAAATGTTCATTATTCATGCTAGAATTGTATTAACCGGAAACTTGATACATGTGTGGATACATACACAATACACCGTGTCCCTAGTAAGCCTCTACTAGACTAGCTTGTTAATCAAAGATGGTTAAGTTTCCTAACCATAGACATGTGTTGTCATTTGATGAACGGGATCACATCATTAGGAGAATGATGTGATGGACAAGACCCATCCGTTAGCTTATTGGTTGTTCAATTTTATTAATACTGCTTTCTTCATGTCAAATACATATTCCTTTGACTATGAGATTATGCAACTCCCGGATACCGGAGGAATACCTTGTGTTTTATCAAACGTCACAACGTAACTGGGTGATTATAAAGATGCTCTACAGGTATCTCCGAAGGTGTTTGTTGGGTTGGCATAGATCGAGATTAGGATTTGTCACTCCGAGTATCCGAGAGGTATCTCTGGGCCCTCTCGGTAATACACATCATAAGAAGCCTTGCAAGCAATGTGACTAATGAGTTAATTGTGGGATGATATATTACAGAACGAGTAAAGAGACTTGCCGGTAACAAGATTGAACTAGGTATGAAGATACCGACAATCGAATCTCGGGCAAGTAACATACCGATGACAAAGGGAATAACGTATGTTGTCATTACGGTTCGACCGATAAAGATCTTCGTAGAATATGTAGGATCCAATATGAGCATACAGGTTCCGCTATTGGTTATTGACCGGAGAGGTGTCTCGGTCATGTCTACATAGTTCTCGAACCCGTAGGGTCCCCACGCTTAATGTTCGATGACGATTCTGTATTATATGAGTTATGTGATTTGGTGACGAATGTTGTTCGGAGTCCCGGATGAGATCACGGACATGACGAGGAGTATTGAAATGGTCGAGAGGTAAAGATTGATATATAGGACAACAGTGTTCGGACACCGGAAGTGTTCTGGAGGGTACTGGGTATATATCGGATCACCGGAAGGGGTCCCGGGCACCCCCGACATAGGTATGGGCTTAATGGTCCAAGAAGGGGACAAACCAGCCCACAAGGGTCTGTTGCGCCCCTGCCCTGGCTGGCCATCCCAAGGGTAAGGAAAGGGGAAGGGGGAAACCCCTCCTGCCTTTCCCTCCTCAAGGGAGAAAGGAAAAGGGAGGGCGCCTGCATCCCCTGCCTTTCCCCCGCACACACATATGGCGAGGGGGGGGGGGCACAGGTTTGGGAGGGTGCCCAAGTAGGATTCCTCCTACTTGGGGCGCCCCCTTGGCTGCTCCCTCTCCCTCTCATTGTCACATCCCTAGCTTTACCCTGGCCTTGGACTAGCTTGGTTACTGCATCATGTTTAAATTCAAATGAAATTTGAATTGAGGAATTTTCAAAAGCCTCAGAAAACCTCTAAAAATAACCAACATTTAATTCTTCTCAAATGAATCCAAGAAAATGTTCCTGTTATTCTATAGAAATATTGGTAAGAGGTAAAATTCAAACCAATATTTTTAGAGTCACAGAAATATTTGTTTTGGCCATTTGAATTAATTCAATAACTAATTGCATTGGATTTATATTTTATATATAATTAATATATGTCCAATAATTCTGGAACATTTTATGTGGTTTGGTATATTTTAGTTCTAGCCACATAATTATTTTCAGGATTTTATAAAATGGTTTAGTATTTTTACTAAACCAAAACAAAACAGAAAAAAATAGAAAACAGTAAATAAAAAGAAAAGAGAAGAAGTACCTGGCGCTCACCTGTGCTGGCCCAGCCTCCCCTGTGCAGCCCACCTGCGTGGCCCAGCCCACCTCCTTCCCCCCCCCTTGTCCTCTTCTTCCTCTGCCAGTAGGCAGAGGCGAGGCGTGGCGCGCGCCCGAAGAGCGCCGGCCACCTCCTGCTTCGCCGTGGCAGCCTCCCCGACCCCCTCGCGACGCCACGGAGACGGCCTCGACCCCCCTCGACAGTCTCTCTCTCTCTGGACCCCCTCCTCCTCCTCTGTTCTCCCTTCCTCTCGTCACCGAACGCACCT
>NC_041384.1:114316996-114420961 GCF_002162155.2 Triticum dicoccoides | reverse complement strand
GGCTCCTTATCATATGGATGCTAGCGACACTGTCATATACGTGTGCCAAAAGGCGCAAACGGTCCCGGGTAAAGGTAAGGCGACACCCGTGGGAATACCGTGCGTGAGGCCGCAAAGTGATATGAAGTGTTACATGCTAGATCTATGTGGCATTGAGTCGGGGTCCTGACAGCGTTGGTATCAGAGCTTGACTGCCTGTAGGATTACCAAGCCAAACTGGTCGAAGTTGAGTCTAGAAATTCTTTAGTTATATAAGGGAATTGATTGTGGGATGGAACGTAAGGCTCTTTTTACTCCTTATACCTCATGCCCTTCTGATCTGAGTTATCTTATCTTTCCTGCGGGGATTAAGAACTAGGCTATCTCTTCTTTCTATTAGGATCACGTGTTACTAATCAGTAGACTTATAAGATTGTTGGATTTAAGTCTCAGTTTAGTTCCTACTACTTCCGTATGTTAATTGTTGATCTCGGAACCTTGATATTGTGCTTCTGAGTGGTTATGCCACCATTTTTGAGATTGTCTCAAATCTTTTTGAGCAATTATAGCCGTTATGCTGTCCGAGTCATCCCAGGTTTCTAAATAGTCCGATGCATTTGCAAATCCCTTCCTTCTGTTTCCGATGTTCCCATGGGCCAGATTAACCACACTAATTAGTGAGTTGAGGTACTCCGTTACCTTGACATATATGTTGGAGATATTATTATGACCCTAGGTGTCTTAGGGGATCATCTAGTAATTTAGCCATGATTTGTGTTTCCAGTGTGATGATTCTGGCTTTTATTCTCGAAAGCATCCTGTGATGCTACTTAGTAATAGGTATTCTGCTCCTGGGTTCTTGAACCCGAGATTCACTCTACTTACTTCATGTTGATAGGGTTTGCTAGTTCCTTTAGGATATTAGTAACCTTTGCGATAGTCCTTGAAGTCCGTGGTATCCTCTTCTTCCAAATACCATGAACTACTTATGGCAGATGTTTATTGGATCAAAAAAAATCACAATTAGAGTACTCTTGAGGAGTTCTCCATTCATAAATCGTGACTCTGCCAGTTCTACCTTTCTGCATGGGTTATCCGGAAGAAATATGTTGAACTTGGTTCGACATACTAATCCATGCATCCACAACTCAGAAAGTTATATGTTCCTTTGAGTTGTTCTCTTTAGTTGCATTCTGACCCTCGTCTATCAATTGATAGTCAAGAGTATGCGTGCGTTCGTTCATCGATGCCTATGACTCTTGTGGTCTGTCAAGCCATTCTATTCCGGAATGACTAGGAGAAACAAACTCCAGTACCTCTTCCATATCTAGGATTGGGTCAAAGTAGTTGTATTCCGCAGATCAAATGCCAATCCAGCTTTTGGTTCTGCTCTACCTTGGAGTATTACATATTTTATATCGAGATTGTTATAGGAATTGCACACCATCCCATGAACTCTTGGTACAGTGATACTTCTTGCCATCACTGTTCATTCCTCGGCCCTCGTGTTGATGCAACCGGAATACCGACAAATGAATTGTGATGTGTGAAATCAATACTGCTAGCAACTCTGTTGCTTGGTAGTTAAAGGATAATAATTTCATTCTTAGTATGTTGGTTTTCGAATCATCCTTCTAAGACTGATCGTGCTACCTAGTCCTTATTTCGGAGCACCCTTCGATTGATGAGTTAGGATCTTGTCAAGTCCTCACTCATTTGATCATATCGTCTTGCCCTCAAAAGCAAGATTGTTCTCGAGCTTAGTAACATACCGGTGGTTCGTGACTTTCCAAATATCTTCTTGGAGGTGTTACCGGGTTGTCACCTGACCGCTATGTTGAGTTCGTGATCAAGTTGGTTTCTTGTGAACCACCTTCTCTCCAAGAATCGGTGTTAGATATCCCTGAGCTAGTTGGTTAAGCTAAACGACAACTTGGAGGGTTGGAAGATAAAAGCTTGCCTGACTTAGTTCGTTCCAAAGGGATATTCTTGTGTAGTGTGTGTTGAAGAAAGATGATATCTTCATCGATTGGTCCTTGTGATCAGTTGCTGGACCTATTGTCTTATCAATCCTTTGATTTGAGTGTGGGCTATTGTCAAATCAAGTCGGAACCAACGATGTTCGTAATGTTGTCTTACTCGTGGTTGATCCCTCGAGCATACACCATTATATCCTTTGGGTCTGACCAATGCTATCACCGTGTTCACTTAACTATGGAATTCCTTTTAAAAGGAAACCTAGATGAATTGTTGTTGAGCCCATTGACAACATCCTTGTCTTCTCCATAATTTTGCTGAACATTAAGCTAGTGTTGGAAACTTTTGAAAGCATTTGTTCATGCTAGCTCATGAAGCATATGTTTGGATGAAGGTAGTGACTTCCTTTAATTCATGTGCATCTGATGCAAGTTGCCGCCGTGGATTCGAGAAAGTCAATGTTGCTTTCTTTGGAATCATTCCAAATCAGTCATGCACACGTGCGAAGAATGCTGTGGTTTGAAGACTTGCAACCTTCAATCTATATGTATCCCTAGCACACCAAGCCACTGATTGATTTGTTCAAGGAGAAGGAGTTCCTTCATAAGAGCTAATCCGGACTTATGAAAGAACTTCGATACCCTCGTTGATGGTTCCCCCTCCTGAACTCGGTAGTGTTTTATTATAAGACTACCACGTGGTCATGCTTGTCTGGGACAACGTGTTCACATGTTTGTAGCAGAACCAGCTCATGTTTTGGAGCTTGCTATCGTAGTTCATCTCCCGAGAATCCCGCAACGTCATCTCGTCAATTTGTGTTGCAAACTTTCATTTTTCTTCCTAAGACTCGATGAGCCTGGAATATCCTAACACCAACCAGAGCTGAATCTCAGGCAGATATGATGGTTGGAACATTTCCCTAAGAACTATAATATTGGTCTCTCGATAACCGGTAAGGTGGATGTCGTGGCCAACACACCCATCCGGTAGACCTATTATTATAGTATCTTGTTTGAGGAAGTTGGCCACCCCCCCCATAGGGGTTTCGTAGGATTTACTCCCTAGTTGCCCCTATGGATTTTTGTGTTCCCGAAGTCCGACCTTTTACTTGATGTTTTAGATATCAAACCATATCTATGAATGGGTTATACTAGCACATCAAGGAGAACATTAGAAGCGGAGTGCTAAATGTCTCTTGGTCGATCATCCAGATTTTATTTGCTTGGCCTCGCTAAGGTGAAATCTGAGAAAGTGTTATCCTCCTTCGCATCTGCATCGTCCATCGTTATTTATCATGGTAGTATGTTGTGTTGTCAGCACCCTTGACGCGGTTGTTGATAAAACCTTGATGATTATGGAAATGCTCAAGTTCTTGAGAGCACGCACAAGCGCTACGTGTTATCATCATCTCTGACTGGGATTCCTCTCAGTTTCCTCGGCAAATGCTATGGCCTTTTCAAACAGTGAATTCACTCTCTTTTGTTGGGTTCTTCCCCAGTTACCAGAATCATTCCCAGCATTTGCATTTTGTTCCTAGCTTGCACCGCCAATGTGCCATTCTACCATGGGTCTCTTCCATTTCCGGTGACAAGCAAAATCATCCATTACGTTGTCTTCAACAAGATAATCCACATCATCCAAGTCCAAGTATGCCATTCTACCGACCCCGCCAATCGATTGCTGTGATTTGCCTTAGGCTGATATAGAGAGTCTTAACGATCTCTATATCAAAGGTAATTCTTTTTGCCACTTAAGATAATAATCTACGAATCACCACCCTCCAGGATGTTTCGTCGTGGTATCATGGCAACTCAACTCCTCGCTACGTTGACAACCGTTCACCACCTTCTTAGGTGTGGAATCGTTGTCTACCTAGTGAACCTTCGTCATCTGTTCCACTCCATTTCTCTAGAGGTGTGCTTCATCTCTCAGCTCGAGAGATGTTGCTATGTCTCATTCCGTGAGTTAATCCTGAGTTGTTCGATCTTCGAGAAGATCGACCCTTCTAGAGTCTCCTTCTTCCCTCCATGTCATGTTGACAGGATTTCTCAGGCAAGACTTCAAGACAATGATGGTGAATGAATCAACGTTCAATTGAAGTGCACCCTGGATCGTGAAGATTATACTAGTTGCGTTTTCCTTCACCTTACCCTACGCTTGAATCTCGAGACGAGATTCTTGTTTAGTGGGGGTGAGTTGTCACATCCCTAGCTTTACCCTGGCCTTGGACTAGCTTGGTTACTGCATCATGTTTAAATTCAAATGAAATTTGAATTGAGGAATTTTCAAAAGCCTCAGAAAACCTCTAAAAATAACCAACATTTAATTCTTCTCAAATGAATCCAAGAAAATGTTCCTGTTATTCTATAGAAATATTGGTAAGAGGTAAAATTCAAACCAATATTTTTAGAGTCACAGAAATATTTGTTTTGGCCATTTGAATTAATTCAATAACTAATTGCATTGGATTTATATTTTATATATAATTAATATATGTCCAATAATTCTGGAACATTTTATGTGGTTTGGTATATTTTAGTTCTAGCCACATAATTATTTTCAGGATTTTATAAAATGGTTTAGTATTTTTACTAAACCAAAACAAAACAGAAAAAAAATAGAAAACAGTAAATAAAAAGAAAAGAGAAGAAGTACCTGGCGCTCACCTGTGCTGGCCCAGCCTCCCCTGTGCAGCCCACCTGCGTGGCCCAGCCCACCTCCTTCCCCCCCCCTTGTCCTCTTCTTCCTCTGCCAGTAGGCAGAGGCGAGGCGTGGCGCGCGCCCGAAGAGCGCCGGCCACCTCCTGCTTCGCCGTGGCAGCCTCCCCGACCCCCTCGCGACGCCACGGAGACGGCCTCGACCCCCCTCGACCGTCTCTCTCTCTCTGGACCCCCTCCTCCTCCTCTGTTCTCCCTCCCTCTCGTCACCGAACGCACCTGGGAGCGCCGCTCGCCGTAGCCATGACCACGGCCACCCCCTCCCCTCTCCGGCGTGCTCCCGAGCTCCTGCACCTCGTCGCCAACCCCCTCACCGAGCCACGTGACCGGAAGGGCCCCGAGCAGCCGCCATCGTCATCATCTCCGAGCTTCGGCCCCGGTGCCGTCTCCGTCGAATTCGGCCACTCCGGCGCGCCCCCGAGCCCACTGACCCCCCCTACAGCTCCGCGGTGAGCCTCCGTGCAGAACCCCTCTCTCTCCCCTCGCGTTTGCGAGCTCTAGGCCATAGCCCCGTCGCGGCCGAACTCCGGCCGCCGCTGACCATGTCGCCGCCGTGGCCTGAGCTCGAACGGGTCGCGCCCGTGCATCTCACCGAGCTCGTGGTGAATCCAGGAGGCTGCGCAGTGCCTTACCTCACTCGCCCGTGCTCCACAACGCCGTTTTCGCCGAGGTCCGAACTCCGGCGCCGCCGCGAGCTCCGTTCCGACGAGCACCGTCGACCCCACGACCTCCCACTCGGTCCTCTGGATGCGCGGGAGCAAGGGCCATCCCCTGGTGCCCTCAGCGCGCCAAACTGACGCCTCTAGCGCAAGTCCGGCGTGCCCCGCCGTGTTCTGTGGTCACCGGCGACTCATCGCCGGCGTATCTGACGTGGCGTCGTCATTAGCGCTAATGACCCCACTAACTAACCCCCAGAGCCACTGACAGCCGGGCCCCACGGTCTAACTAACCGGCTAACTAAAATAGATTAAGTTTAATCTAATTGCAGTGGCCCCACGCGTCGGCGTTGACCTCGCTGACGTGGCCTTTGACCGGCCCCACATGTCTGTGACTCCAGCCAGCACTGTGTCACTGACGTGTGGCCCCCACACGTCAGATTTGACCCGGGGCAGCCCTGTTGACTTGCTGACGCAAGCATGACGCAGTGCTGATGTCATAACTCATTTTCTGGATTGAATATAATTCAGAAATTCCAGAAAATGCCTAAAACTTCAATAAATCATAGAAATTCAACCGTAACTCCAAATTGAATAAATTATATATGAAAAATTATCAGAAAAATTCAAGGAATCCATCTGTACCATTTCCATGCATGTTAGAACAACTTATAGATGCTGTTTAGCACAATCATATAAAGGGCATTTATTTAATCACATATGGAGTTTGAATTTGAATTTTATATTCAAACCAACTTCATTTAATCTGGTTTTAGATGCATTAGCCCAAAACACATTCATTTTGCCATGTCATAGCATGCATCATATTGTGCATTGCATTGATCGTGTTTTTTTCTGTATTGCCGGTATTTGTCCCCTCTCGATAGACGTGTACCGATGATGTGATCGTTGACACTGATGAAGACTCAATGTTATCTTCAGAAGTGCCAGGCAAGCAAAACCCCCTTGTTCATTCCGATACAATCCTACTCTCTCGCTCCTGCTCTCTTTTACTGCATTAGGACAACACCGATTCATCTGTTACTTGCTGCGGTAGCTGAACCCCTTTATCCTCTGCATGACCTGTCATTGCCACAGTAAATAGATGAAACCCACTAGCATGAGTAGGAATTGTTTGAGCCCTGTTGTGCCTACTCATTCATGCTTGTTTGTCATGCCTGCTACTGCTTAGAGTTGAGTCAGGTCTGATTCATCGGGGATGAATCAGAGGCGTGTGAACATGTCCTACTGTGTGTGAGCTAAGTGTGTGAACACGATTTGGTAAAGGTAGCGGTGAGAGGCCATGCAGGAGTACATGGTGGGTTGTCTCATTGCAGCCGTCCTCAGGAACTGAGTTCTGTGTTTGTGATCCATGATTCAGCTACTACCATACATTGGGCCCTGAAATATGACCCCGCTCGACTTCTTATTCACCCTTGTCCTCTGTCCAGGAGTTGCAAGTAGTTTCTGGTGTTTGTAGTATGCTGGAGGCCGTGGACAGCGCTGACCGTAGGGGTGGGCTGTGATGCGGTAGGCACGTGGCCGGGTATACCGGGTGCCCGTTTGGTGTCACGGAACCCTGTTCACATCGTTTGGGGCTGTGAGCGAAACTCCGGCCGGATCTCCTCATGGATGGAACCCGAATAGGCGATAAACCTGGACTAGAGACTTGAGTGTTTAGGTAGGTCGTGGTCTACACCCACGTCGGCTTTCGCTTGAAGTCTGCCGAGCACATGTCGTGTGCAGACGCTAAGTGGTGGAAACATGTATGAAGAAGTACACCCCTGCAGGGTTAACATCATCTATTCGAATAGCCGTGTCTGCGGTAAAGGACTTCTGGGTTGCTTATATCAGTTCATAGACAAGTGAAAGTGGATACTTTAAAATGCGCAAGATAAGCGTGAGTGCTATGGATGGCGTTCTCGTAGGGAGACGGGAGCGGATCCATAGTGGTGTATTGATATGGTGAATATGTGGACTCGGGTGCGCCACCTCAAGAGAGTCGCTTGCAGTCGTAGTTTAGGATAGCCACCGAGTCAAAGCTGGCTTGCTGCAGTTAAACCCCACCATCCCCTTTGTTGATAATGATGCATATGTAGTTAGTTCTGATGTAAGTCTTGCTGGGTACATTTGTACTCACGTTTGCATATTTTATGTTTTGCAGAGAGACTTCAGTCTCATTAGTAGTTCCGCTTGGACTTCGACGTTTAGCTTGATACCTCAGCTACGATCTTGTGCCCTCGGCAGGATCTGATCGATAGTCAGGCTTCTCAGCCTTTTTCATTTATAGATGTCTGTACTCAGACATGATAGCTTCCGCTTGTGCTTTGACTTGTATGCTCTGATTGTTGGGTCATGAGACCCATGTTTGTAATGTCTCGCTCCTCGGAGCCTATTGAATAAATTACTTGAGTCGTAGAGTCATGTTGTGATGCCATGTTGTATCTGCACATATCGAGCATATTGTGTGTATGCTATTGAAATGCTTGGTATGTGTGGGATCTGACCATCTAGTTGTTTATCTTTAGTAGCCTCTCTTACCGGGAAATGTCTCCTAGTGTTTCCACCGAGCCATGGTAGCTTGCTACTGCTCCGGAACACATAGGCTGGCCGGCATGTGTCCTTCTTCGTTCCTGTGTCTGTCCCTTCGGGGAAATGTCACGCGATGAATACCGGAGTCCTGTTAGCCCGCTACAGCCCGGCTCACCGGAGTCCTGCTAGCCCAGTGCTACAGCCTGGATTCACTCGCTGATGACCGACACGTTCGATGCTGGGTCATGGATGCCTGTCCCTGTAAGTTTGTGCCACTTTGGGTTTACGACTAGCCATGTCAGCCCGGGCTCCTTATCATATGGATGCTAGCGACACTGTCATATACGTGTGCCAAAAGGCGCAAACGGTCCCGGGTAAAGGTAAGGCGACACCCGTGGGAATACCGTGCGTGAGGCCGCAAAGTGATATGAAGTGTTACATGCTAGATCTATGTGGCATTGAGTCGGGGTCCTGACACTCATCTATATATATGAGGGGGGAGGCGCCTAGAGCACAACAACATCTGTTAGCCCTGTGCGGCGCCCCCCTCCACAGATTACACCCTCGGTCATATTCTCGCGGTGCTTAGACGAAGCCCTGCACGGATCACTTCACCATCACCGTCACCACACCCTCGTGCTGACGGAACTCATCTACTTCCTCGACACTTTGCTGGATCAAGAGTTCGAGGGACGTCATCGAGCTGAATGTGTGCAGAACTCGGAGGTGTCGTACGTTTAGTGCTTGTTTGGTTGGAACGAGAAGTTCGACTACATCAACCGCGTTGTCAAACGCTTCCGCTTTCGGTCTATGCACTGCTAGAAATCCCCATATTTTCGATGGTTACATATAATAGCCGACGGTCCGTCGGTCATTACAGTAATAACCTACGGGGGAGGCAATGGCCGACAGTTATTGGCAACTCACGGGTATGACCACTAATAACCGACGGTGTCCTAAATTGTTCGACGGGGAAAACCCAACTCTCGGTTATCCAACCCAATGCCCAACAGTTCATTGTAATATCCCACGGTTTTGGCTATACCCATGGAGATTACATGTAATACCCGACGATGAAATTTAATAGCCGAAGGTTAAAACAAAACTCTCAGCTATAAGTATAAATGACCGACAGTGCATAAGTCACTCTCGCCTATTAGATTAAATACCCGGTGGGGTATTCAATAACCGACGGTTGAATTTAGCCCTCGGTGATATGTTTCAATAGACGACTTCAATAAACATGTGGAACAACCAATAGTTTTATTCCAGAAAATTTTAATAAAAGTAAACTTCCAAAATTTTAGTTCTAGCATTGATGTTGTAAGTGCATGATATGTTATTTTTCTTTAATAGGGTGGGAAACAATTTGGTCCAAAAAATACAAATATGATGATTTAAAAAAATGACTTGTTTGAAAGAATGTGCACTTACACAAAGTATCAAGAGGAAAGAGGCCCAATCCCTTATCTGATCTCACTACTAGATATTTCATTATAACCGAGGGTCCAATCACCGTCGGATATTTTTTATCACCGTCAACTATTACTAAAACCGACGGTACACCGTTGGCAATCTCCCGTCGGCCTTGCTTCATCGGCCATTACAGTAATTGCCGACGGTACGGTCGGGTAATATTGTCGCCTACGGTAGTTAGCCGACGGTGACCCGTCGGGCATGTTGTTGTGACCTGCTGGCTCATCTTAAACTGAAGACATTTATAGCTGACGGTTCCTCATTGGGCATATACTCTCCGATGGGTATTGCTTCACGTTGGTTTTCAGAATAGTCGACGGTACATTTGACCTGCCGGGCCTAGTTATAGCCATGAGGAGAAACAAACCGTCAGCTCATTATATGATCTGTAGTGCATACAACCCTTCAGGAAACCTGTTAGTCAAGGGTGAGCGAACACCGTCAAGTTATAAATTCACCAACAGTTTGAAGTCCCCATTGGCATTCTGTGTAACCGAGACAATTGTTCTACCATAGGGCATTACTCGCCCCTTAGATATTTCTTTCACCAAGGGGTGTTTCACACGATAGTAATGACTCAGAATATTGGCATTTCAAATGCATATCATACACAAGCACAGGTATTGAGTTGCATCCAAATTGCATTAACCATAATTATTAAATGCCGAATGTAGAACAAAATAGTAACTGATAGGTCACATTTTGCATAAGATAAATTGTTCAGACAAATTTGTCCATAAGATAAAGTGTTTCAAATATCTAACATAACTTCATTTTGGCATGACTTAAAGATCATTAGATTTTTATAGCCAATCACCATCGCCATTGGCATAGTCATTATATCCCTCATCTCCACAGTCATTATATCCCTCATCGCCATAGTTATCATATTGCTCATCATCGACAGACCACCCTCGCCATAGTTATCATATACCTCATTGCCATAGTAGTCATCCTCATCATCATTCCCATGACTCATACTGCCTCCAGTCCTGCTTCCCATTCCCTATGTAATGACAAGACTATTTGTCAGTATAATGTAGCTGAAATGTAAGTGACCTACAAGGACCAAACATAATTTTTCTAATTGACAAGTTAGCTGCTACTCCCTCTGTTCCAAATTACTCGTCGCAGAAATGGATGTATCTAGAACTAAAATACATCTAGATATATCCATACCTGCGACAAGTAATTCGGAGCGGAGGGAGTAGCTGCTATTTTAACAATATGATTATCTAACAATATGATTGCCTATTCACCTTTTGATTCTTCAAATGAAATTTTCAAAGGAAACATGAATCAGCAGGAACACATATTCCATACACATACTCCAAGTACAGTGCATATCTATCTGCAACCCCACTATCAGCAGTGTTTACATTTTGCAATCACATGACACAGCCAAACGAGTAAACTAACAGAACACTATTGGCTAGTTTGGGAATATAGTAAACTAATTAAGAACGACATGTACAAAAATAGGTTACTATAAATTTCCATTCAAATAGTTTTAATGGCAAAAGCTCACCTAAAATTTACACCAACAATATTTTAGATTACACTGCTCATACAGTTCCTAGCATGGAGCTAATTGGAATCCCGAAACTAGCAATTTAGAGTGATCATGAGTGTGTATGGCCGAGCTTTAAGAGATAGCAAGCATCAGTTTAGCTCCCAGTAATAACTTCGTAAAGTACATTTGTAGAGATGTGCATGTGAACTTGTTTCAAACAACAGTCAAAAGCATATACTACCAGCATGTGTCCCAAGGTGAACTAATCCTTGCATGTATATGTATTATAATTGAAATGCATATGTACAAAGGCTTCACCAAACATGGTTCGACAATGCTTAGCTAAAAAGGAAGAGCATTCATAAGAAAAATATTCCAGGTGGATAGCCTAAAGTGTTCAATGCCTACTAATTCTTTCCCTGCGACCTGAATAAATTATATATGAAGTACAAATAAACTATTGTTCATACTATTATATGTTTGCCTATTGATTATTTTCGAATTAACATGGTTAACTTTATCTAGTTACACACATAAGAAATAATAGCAAATTAAGATATGCGAGTAAACAAGGCATATGTACAGAGAAACAATCATGGCAACTGTAGGCTATCAAGTGTGGTCTTCACATCATTTTTTTCTTATAGAAGTGCAGATAAACTTGTTCTATGTCACACCCTAGCTAGTCATGCATTAGAGTGTTGCATCATGTTTATTCTTTCATCAGAAACCTGAAATGGGGATGACAGAACCCCCAGCCCCCTCTGAAACCAATTAGGGTTTACTAAAAAACTTTTTCAATGAACCTGAAATGCCCTTCTAAAATGCCCATCATTTTTGTCTTGGTTCAGAACCTCTGCCAGAAGTGATGCACATTTTCCTAGGCCATCTTAGGGTTTTTGAATTAAATCATAAATATTTGAATTTGGGCATTTAAAATTATATAAAATATTTAAATGCTCAAATATCTCCAAACTAAAATGTTTCATGTTGGAAATAATCCAACTATGGACCAGGAGTAGTTTGGTGATTTTAGGAGTTGCCTAAGTATTTTTATTAATTCAACAAAGTTGCAGAAGTATTAAAAAAACAAAAAACAGAAAAAAAAATTAGAAAAACCTTACCTGGCGCCCAGCACCCGGCCCACCTGCCGACCCAGCCCAGCGCCGCTCCACGAGCTGCTTGCCGGCCAGGCAGGCAGGCAGGTGCCCGGCGGCGACCGCAGCGCGCGCCCCGCAGCTGGCTGCCGCCTTGCTCCACCTCCTCGCCTCGGGGCTGGATGGATGAGCTCCACGCAGCGCCGTGAACCCGCAGGACACCTCCATTCTCCCCCAACCTCTCTCTCTCGCGCTCCCCCCGCCATGGCCGACGCCATCGCCGCCACCCCCTCGCCGTAGCCACGCCCTCTGTCGACCCCACGCCGTGCCGCCGTGTCCAGGAGCTCCGCTACCCTCCTCTCCTTCGAGCAAGCCGAGCCCCGAGCGCTCGCAAGGCCCGAGCCCACTGCATCGACCTCGCCCGAACCGCCGTCGCCGGAGATCCCCTTCAACGCCGTCGTCGCTCCGGTCTGTCCCCGGCCGCACCAAGGGCATCGTCGAACTCCCCGTGAGCTTAGCCATCTCTCCCTCCATTCTTTCTTGCTCCCGAGCCGTGTAGCGACCTCCCGGAGCTCAACCGCACCCACCGCCCCGGAGCTCGTCGCCGACGTGCTCCCGGTCACCCTCCGACCACTCCACGGTGTCCATCATGCTCACCGCGTCACGTAGCACCTAACTAGCTACTCTCCGCACCTCACCGACCCCCCTAGCGACAAGTTCGACTTCGGCCAAACCCCGGTGGCCGCCAAAGTCGTCGCCGGCGCCAACTCCGGCCACCCCGACCCCAACGGACTCCACCAAGAGCTGCGGCTCGACCCCAGCTCCTCTCCGGTGGCCTCCGCGGCTCGTTTGGTTGCCGGAACGGCAAAAATCACTTCCGCCGCCGCGTCGGGCTCGCCGGCGGCTAAACGCTGGTGCAGCCGACCCGGGTTTGACCACGGGTGGGCCCTGGTTGACTCTCCTGAGTCAATGACAGGTGGGGCCCAGCCCTGTTAATTAAACAGGTTTAGTTTTAATTAAACTTTAACTAATCTAATCACACTGACACGCGGGACCCACTGTCAGGTTTGACCCGGACGTGTCCCGTTGACCTGCTGATGTCACACTGACGTCAGGCTGACGCAGTAATTGATTTTCTGGAATTAATCTAATATAGGAAATTCCAGAATATAGTTTAAACTTCAAAAATTCATAACTTTTATTCTGTAACTCCAAATTAGACAAATTATATATGAAAAATGATCAGAAAAATCCAATCTATCCATCTGTACTATTTTCATGCATGATTAAACAAGTTAACCTGATGTTTAATGCAGAACAAGGAAAAACACTTAAAAGGGCCATGTTTGAGTTTGAAATTTGAATCTTTGATTCAAATTGGTTCAAACCCTTCTGGTCTTAGTTGCATTAGCCCAACACACTCATATTGCCATGTTTCATGCATGCATCATATTGTTGCACATTGTTTGGTGATGGTTGTGTATCGGTGTTCTTGCGGCAGGTTCTGCCTCCGAGGAGTACCTGATTACCCTAACGAAGAACCGTATCAGTGCATCGAACCATCAGGCAAGCAACCAACCATTTGATCATATCGATACAATCCCATGTTCTCGCTCCTGCTCTCTTTTACTGCATTAAGACAACGCGTTTCAAACTGCTGTGTGCTACGGTAGTTGAACCCACTTCCTCTGCATGACCTGTCATTGCCACAGTAACTAGATGAAACCCACTAGCATGTGTAGGAGTTGATTGAGCCATATGTATGTGCTGTTCCTACCTTGCTATGCCTGCTATGCTTAGAGTCGTGTCAGGTCTGGTTCATCTGGGTGATGGGCTAGAGTGAAATGATTATGTCGGTAATGAGAGTGGTGCGGTGAACACGATTTGGTAAAGGTATCGATGAGAGGCCATGTAGGAGTACATGGTGGGTTGTTTCTTTGAAGCCGACCTTAAGCACTGAGATCTGTATGTGTGATTTAAGAATCAGCTACTACCATGCATTGGGCCCGAAACCAATGGACCCTCTCGGCTTCTTATTCACCCTAGTTCTCCGTCCAGGAGTTGCAAGTACTTTCTGGTGTTTGTAGCCTACTGGAGGCCGTGGACAGCGCTGACCGTAGGGGTGGGCTGTGATGCGGTAGGTACGTGGTCGGGGATACCGGGCACCCGTTAGGTGTCACGGACCCCTGTACACATCGTTCGGGGCCGTATGGGAAACCTCGGCCGGACTCCCTGCGGATGGAACCTGGATAGGCGATAAACCTGGATTGGAGACTTAGGTGGTTAGGTAGGTCGTGGCCGACACCCACGTTGGGCTTCCGCTTGAAGGTTGCCGAGTACATGTCGTGTAAACGATGGTAAGTGGTGAGAGCGTGTATGAAGGAGTACACCCCTACAGGGTTATCATGATCTATTCGAATAGCCGTGTCCGCGGTAAAGGACTACTTGGTTGCCTATACAGTTCATAGACAAGTAAATGGAAACTACTAAAAGCCTCAAGATAAGTGTGAGTGCCGAGGATGGCTCTTCCGTAGGAAGACGGAGGTGGATCCTCGGTAGTGTATTGAAGTGGTGAGTAGTGGACTCGTGTGCGCAAAACCATTTCAAGTTGGAGTCTCGTAGGATAGCCTAGCCAAGAGTCAAAGCTGGCTTGCTGCAACAACTCCACCAACCCTTCTTGATAATGTGCATGTATGTAGGATCTGATGTAAGTCTTGCTGAGTACCTTTGTACTCATGTTGCTATAATTTACATTTTTACAGAAGACGCTGCAACCCCTTCTGATGGGTTCTTCGTAGACGTTGACATCAATGAGTAGGCTAAGGCCCAGGTGGTGATCCTGAGCTTGTGAAGGACCACGTAGTATAGCTAGGCTTTCCAAGCCTCTTTTATTTTACTAGTTGTCTGTACCCAGACAAGCTACTTCCGCTGCTGGTTTGTATGACTGTATGACTTGAATGCTGGGTCGTGTGACCCGTACCTTTGTGTATGTTATGTATGGCTCTCTGAGCCTTAAATAAAGTACTTGTGTCATAGAGTCATGTTGTGATGCCTTGTTGTATTTGCACATATCGAGCATATTGTGTGCATGATTGAAATGCTTGGTATGTGTGGGATCTGACTATCTAGTTGTTTATCCTTAGTAGCCTCTCTTACCGGGAAATGTCTCCTAGTGTTACCACTGAGCCATGGTAGCTTGCTACTGCTCTAGAACACTTAGGCTGGCCGGCATGTGTCCTTCTTCGTTCCTGTGTCTGTCCCTTCGGGGAAATGTCACGCATTGAGTACCGGAGTCCTGTTAGCCCGCTATAGCCCGGTTTACCGGAGTCCTGCTAGCCCAGTGCTACAGCCCGGACCCACTTGCTGATGACCGACACGTTCATTGCTGGGTCATGGATGCCTGTCCCTGTAAGTCTGTGCCACTTTGGGTTTACGACTAGCCATGTCAGCCCGGGCTCCTTATCATATGGGTACTAGCGACACTATCATATACGTGTGCCAAAAGGCGCAAACGGTCCCGGGCAAAGGTAAGGCGACACCCGTGGGAATACCGTGCGTGAGGCCGCAAAGTGATATGAGGTGTTACATGCTAGACCTATGTGGCATCGAGTTGGGGTCCTGACAGCGTTGGCATCAGAGCCGGACTGCCTATAGGTTCTCCAAGCCAAACTGGTCGATGTTGAGTCTAGAAATTCTTTAGTTATATGTAGGGGAATTGTTTGTGGGTTGGAACGTAAGGCTCTTTTTACTCCTTTATCTTATGACATTCTGATCTGAGTCAGTCTATTCTTCCACCGGGGGTTAAGGAATTAGGATCTATTCTCTCTATCAGGATCACGTGTCACTAATCAGTAGTACCTTATAGGTTTGATGGATACAAGCCTAGTTCAGTTGTACTACCACATTATGTTGTTAGGATGGACTCAGAACTTTGATATGATGATGTTGAGTGTGTATGAAATCCTTTGTCAAATGTCTCAAAATCCTTCTTGAGCATTTACAGCTGTTATGCTGCCGAAATTTTGCTGGAAATTCTAATGCCTTTGCTTTATGGTTGTGCTTTCAGATGGCCACTCGCGATCTTAATCAAGTGGTTCGCCTGACTCGATGCCTAGATGTACCCGGCCATACCGCCATGTTGGTCAGGGTAATGACTGAGGCTGGATACCGTTGGTATCCTGAGTACACGGTCGAAGAGCAATTCCGAGACTTTAATCAAAGCCAGTATCTCTGCACTGTCAGGATATTTCCATCTTATCCTGGATCCACCGAGCCCCTTCACTGCTCCTATGGACTCGGGGTTACTATTGAGATGGCTGTGCAGGACGCCGCCTACTCTATGATGACCATCATGCGAGTCAGGTCTGGCCTATTTCGGGACTCTGATTTCCGGTATATGCCAGGATCACTTCCGGGAGCACAAGGGTATCTCCAGGCTATCTATGCTGACCCCACTCAGGAGGATTCACGGACTCACACCACTGCTGAGATGCTCGAGGATAAGGACCGTGAAAATCGGGCCTTGAGGCTAGAGCTTTTCAATACCCGTGCTGACCATTGGGCCACGTTGACTCGGTTTGCACCGGCGGTGCAAGCTGGATATTCGGATATGCGCGATCTCTATCCTGTGAGATCTGCTCTGCCAGACGTGATGGGTTGGCGTGATGTAGGAGGCATCACCCCACCTCGTGGTCCCCGCAGGCCACCGTCTGTTGGTCCAAGACCTCATCCTAGTCCCTATGGTCCGCAAGCTCTGCGAGATCGTCTGTTCCCGGATGATCATGTTGAGCTTCCAGGCTATGGAGGTGACTTCTACAAGAACTACTACGGATCGGTCTGAGTTAGTGGTAGTATCACTAGTTCGTACCAGCTATGTCGTCTATCGTCCTGCGTGACTCGTGGGATATGACCTAGTTTGTACCGCCTTCCGGAGGTGTAGAAAAATAATGTATAGGAGCTTGGGATGCCTCCGATGAGATGTAATCCTCTTATCACCGTAATAGTACCTTGTTTGGTCTTGTACTAAACCTTGTATGGTGTGTATGACGATGGAATAAAGAAGCAGTTTCTGTATCTACCATGTCATACGGATGATCATCTTGCATTCCGAGTTACTCCTTACATTCTGTATTCTATGTCGGAATCTTATCATTCTGACTAAATCATTGTCTTGTTTACCTAGGATGGTCAACACGCGCAATAACCCTGCTCCTCAAGAGCAGGCCGAAGGCAGTGAAGTCAGGAATGCAAATCTGCCTCATCCTCCTTCCCTAGCCGAGGTTATGATGGAAGCCGAAAGAAACAAGCGGGAGACCAACCGTTTGTTGGAGCGTATTGAACAGAACACAGCACACCATCAGAGGACTAACGTGGTGTCACTCAGTGATTTCATCAAGTTACATCCACCCACGTTCCACCACTCCCTCTCGACGCTGATGACTGGCTTCGCAGTACTTCTCACAAACTGCGCTCCGCGCTAGTAGCCGAGGCTGACAAGGTCACCTTTGCTGCATATCATCTTGAAGGCCCCGCCAGTCTCTGGTGGGAGAATTATGGAGCTATGCGCCCAGCGGGCCATGTCACTACTTGGGCTGAATTCAGCGAGGCTTTCCGTGAACATCACATTCCGGAGGGTCTCATGGACCGTAAACGTGAGGAATTTTGCAGTTTCACTCAGGGCCGACTCTCTGTGGATGCTTACAGCAGGGAGTTCGGTAACCTCGCACGATATGCCACTGAGGAAGTTTCTACCAATGCCAAGAAGCAAGCAAGGTTCCGTAAGGGGCTTAGTCCTGAGCTCCACCGCGACCTCCGTCTGCATGAGTGCACATCTTTTCAGAAGCTTGTTAACAAGGCCATCAGTGCTGAGACTAGTCAGACTGATTATGACGCAACACGCAAGCATGGCCGTGACGTGGGTTCCTCATCCGGTGCTGGTCCTCAGAAGCGCCGCGTGTGGGTGCCCAACACTGCCCTGCCACCCAGGTTCACACCGAGGCCATCCTTCCAGGCGCCTCGTCTCGTTCAACAGTCTGCACCAGCCAAGCCCTATGGTGGTCCAACCAACAGTGCTCCTCCACGTACCAGTTCCATGACTTGTTTCAAGTGTGGGGAATCTGGCCACTATATGCGTGAGTGTCCCCAGACCAACCCCAACCAACCTGCTAAAGCTGTTGGCCGTGGCAAGCCGACAGGGAAAGTGTTCCACGCCAAGCCGGCCACCGCTACACGTGGCCATGTCAACTGTATCTCTGCCGAAGAAGCTCAAGAGGATCCCAACGTCGTTCTCGGTACGCTCCTTGTTAATTGCCACCCGACATCTGTTCTTTTTGATACAGGAGCCTCTCATTCATTTATATCCGAGAACTATGCTCGTTTGCATAACACCGCATTCTGTGACATGCCATCCACTATGGAAATTTCTACTCCCGGTTCTAGATGGCAAACCTCCAGGGTAAGTTATGGAAATGAAATCCAAGTCGACAGACTTGTTTTCCTTGCATCTTTGATAGCTCTCAAATCTTCGGATATTAATATCATTTTGGGTATGGACTTGATGTCAGCTCATCATGCCAAAATTGATTGCTTCTCTAGGACTGTTCAACTCACTCATCCTTCGGGGAGGATAGTCAATGTCTTGACCCGAATAGCCAAGCGACAGTTATATTCTCTTAACACCAGGCCTTTGCCCGACCTTGAGGACGTTCCGGTAGTCCGTGACTTCCCGGATGTCTTCCCAGAGGAATTTCCAGGTGTTCCACCTGACAGGGATGTGGAGTTCGTAATAGACCTCATTCCAGGAACCGTCCCGATTGCTAGAAGACCCTATAAGATGGCACCACTAGAACTAGCCGAGCTTAAGAAACAACTCGATGAGTCCTTGAAAAAGGGTTTCATCCGACCTAGTTCATCTCCGTGGGCTTTCCCCGTCCTCTTCGTCAAGAAGAAGGATGGTACGGACCGGATGGTTGTAGATTATCGACCTGTCAATTTGGTCACGATCAAGAACAAATATCCGCTCCCCAGGATCAACGACCTGTATGATCATCTCGCTGGATCCTCAGTCTTCTCCAAAATGGATTTGAGGTTGGGCTACCATCAAATAAAAATCAGGAACGGGGACATTCCTAAAACGGCCTTTGTTACTCGTTATGGCTAATACGAGTACACCGTCATGTCCTTCGGTTTAACCAACGCTCCAGCCACCTTTTCTCGGTTAATGAACTCAATCTTCATGGAGTATTTGGATAAATTCGTCGTGGTTTATCTCGATGATATACTCATCTACTCCAAGAACGAGGAAGAACATGCCGAACATCTAAGGCTAGTGTTGAAGAAACTTCGAGAGCATCGTCTTTATGCCAAATTCTCTAAATGTGAATTTTGGTTGTCAGAAGTGACCTATCTGGGTCATGTAATATCTGGTAAAGGTATTGCTGTTAACCCTGAGCGAGTTCAAGCCGTCCTTAATTGGACTCCACCTGAATCGGTCAAGCAAGTTCGGAGTTTTCTGGGCTTAGCGAGCTATTGCCGTCGCTTTGTTGAAAATTTCTCCAAAGTTGCTAAACCTCTAACCGAACTTCTCAAGAAAGATAAAAAGTTCGAGTGGACTCCACAATGTGAGCACAACTTTCAGGAATTGAAAAGACGCCTGACCTCTGCTCCCGTACTGGTACTGCCAGATTTCTCTAAGGACTTTGTTATCTACTGCGATGCCTCGCGACAAGGACTAGGTTGCATTCTCATGCAAGATCGACACGTAATTGCTTACGCTTCACGGCAATTGCACCCACATGAGGAGAATTATCCTACTCATGATCTAGAGCTTGCAGCCGTAGTCTATGCACTTAAGACCTGGCGACATTACCTCCTCGGTAATCGTTGCGAAATATTCACTGATCACCAAAGTCTGAAGTACATCTTCACCCAACCGGATTTGAATCTCAGGCAAAGACGTTGGGTTGAGTTGATCACAGATTTCGACTTAGGAATAACTTATACCCCAGGGAAAGCCAACGTCATGGCTGATGCGCTAAGTCGTAAATCTTATTGTAACAACCTGATGTTACAACAAAGTCAACCGCTTCTCCATGAGGAATTTCGGAAGCTTAACCTTCACATTGTTCCTCAAGGTTTTCTTTCCACTTTGGTGGCGAAACCTACCCTTACGGATCAGATCATCAAAGCACAGAAGGTAGATCCGGGAATTTTCCGCATCAAGAGAAACATCAAGAAAGGAGTTGCAAATTGTTTCTCCATTGATGATCAAGGGGTCGTATACTTCGGGAATCGACTAGTGGTTCCCAAGGTGCGAAACCTGAGACGATTGATCCTTAAGGAAGCTCATGAATCTCCTCTCACCATTCATCCCGGTAGTACTAAGATGTATCAGGACCTACGCCAGAGGTTCTGGTGGACTAGGATGAAAAGAGAAATTGCTCAGTACATTGCTAATTGCGACGTCTGCCGTCGTGTAAAAGCAGAGCATCAACGGCCTGCTGGCACCCTTCAACCCTTAGCTATTCCTGAATGGAAATGGGATAAAATTGGTATGGATTTCATTACCGGTTTTCCCAGGACCAAGAGAGGGAATAATGCTATCTTCGTCGTTGTCGATCGTCTTTCCAAAGTGGCCCATTTCTTACCTGTTCGTGAGAGTATAACCGCTAGTTAGTTGGCAGACTTATACATCTCCCGAATAGTGTCTCTCCATGGTGTTCCTTTGGAAATTAACTCGGATCGAGGAAGTCTTTTCACCTCTTGATTTTGGGAAAGTTTCCAAAATGCTATGGGAACCCGCCTTTCTTTTAGCACCGCTTTCCACCCTCAGACGAGTGGTCAAGTGGAACGCGTCAACCAGATTCTAGAAGACATGCTTCGAGCCTCTGTTATCTCATTCGGAATGGAGTGGGAGAAATGCCTTCCATTTGCCGAATTTGCTTACAACAACAGCTATCAATCTAGCTTGGGTAAAGCCCCTTTTGAAGTTCTCTATGGACGACGGTGTCGAACACCCCTTAACTGGTCAGAAACCGGGGAAAGACAATTCTTTGGCCCGGATATGATTCAGGAAGCAGAAGAGCAAGTTCGCATCGTTCGTGAAAAGTTGAAAACAGCCCAATCTCGTCAGAAGAGTCAATATGACCGAAAACATAAGGTTATGACTTTCGAGGTTGACGAGAAGGCTTACCTTCGGGTTACCCCTCTGAAGGGAACCCATCGTTTCGGTATCAAAGGCAAATTGGCTCCTCGTTACATTGGACCTTTTCACATTCTCGCTAAACGAGGAGAAGATGCCTACCAGTTGGGACTACCTCCGCATCTCTCCAGAGTCCACGATGTCTTCCACGTTTCCCAACTCAGGTGTTGCTTCTCGGATCCTATCCGTGGAGTGGACCATGAAATGCTTGATCTCCAAGATAATCTTACATATCGAGAGTACCCCATTCGTATCCTCGATCAGGCCGAGCGTACCACTCGACGTCATAATATCAAGTTTCTCAAAGTTCAATGGTCGCACCATTCTGAGGATGAAGCAACTTGGGAAAGGGAGGATCGTCTTCGGCTCGAGTACCCCGCCCTCTTTCCGGAGGAACCCAAATCTCGGGACGAGATTCTTTGAGTGGGGGTGAGTTGTCACACCCTAGCTAGTCATGCATTAGAGTGTTGCATCATGTTTATTCTTTCATCAGAAACCTGAAATGGGGATGACAGAACCCCCAGCCCCCTCTGAAACCAATTAGGGTTTACTAAAAAACTTTTTCAATGAACCTGAAATGCCCTTCTAAAATGCCCATCATTTTTGTCTTGGTTCAGAACCTCTGCCAGAAGTGATGCACATTTTCCTAGGCCATCTTAGGGTTTTTGAATTAAATCATAAATATTTGAATTTGGGCATTTAAAATTATATAAAATATTTAAATGCTCAAATATCTCCAAACTAAAATGTTTCATGTTGGAAATAATCCAACTATGGACCAGGAGTAGTTTGGTGATTTTAGGAGTTGCCTAAGTATTTTTATTAATTCAACAGTTGCAGAAGTATTAAAAAAAAACAGAAAACAGAAAAAATAGAAAAACCTTACCTGGCGCCCAGCACCCGGCCCACCTGCCGGCCCAGCCCAGCGCCGCTCCAGCGAGCTGCTTGCCGGCCAGGCAGGCAGGCAGGTGCCCGGTGGCGACCGCAGCGCGCGCCACGCAGCTGGCTGCCGCCTTGCTCCACCTCCTCGCCTCGGGGCTGGATGGATGAGCTCCACGCAGCGCCGTGAACCCGCAGGACACCTCCATTCTCCCCCAACCTCTCTCTCTCGCGCTCCCCCCGCCATGGCCGACGCCATCGCCGCCACCCCCTCGCCGTAGCCACGCCCTCTGTCGACCCCACGCCGTGCCGCCGTGTCCAGGAGCTCCGCTACCCTCCTCTCCTTCGAGCAAGCCGAGCCCCGAGCGCTCGCAAGGCCCGAGCCCACTGCATCGACCTCGCCCGAACCGCCGTCGCCGGAGATCCCCTTCAACGCCGTCGTCGCTCCGGTCTGTCCCCGGCCGCACCAAGGGCATCGTCGAACTCCCCGTGAGCTTAGCCATCTCTCCCTCCCTTCTTTCTTGCTCCCGAGCCGTGTAGCGACCTCCCGGAGCTCAACCGCACCCACCGCCGCGGAGCTCGTCGCCGACGTGCTCCCGGTCACCCTCCGACCACTCCACGGTGTCCATCATGCTCACCGCGTCACGTAGCACCTAACTAGCTACTCTCCGCACCTCACCGACCCCCCTAGCGACAAGTTCGACTTCGGCCAAACCCCGGTGGCCGCCAAAGTCGTCGCCGGCGCCAACTCCGGCCACCCCGACCCCAACGGACTCCACCAAGAGCTGCGGCTCGACCCCAGCTCCTCTCCGGTGGCCTCCGCGGCTCGTTTGGTTGCCGGAACGGCAAAAATCACTTCCGCCGCCGCGTCGGGCTCGCCGGCGGCTAAACGCTGGTGCAGCCGACCCGGGTTTGACCACGGGTGGGCCCTGGTTGACTCTCCTGAGTCAATGACAGGTGGGGCCCAGCCCTGTTAATTAAACAGGTTTAGTTTTAATTAAACTTTAACTAATCTAATCACACTGACACGCGGGACCCACTGTCAGGTTTGACCCGGACGTGTCCCGTTGACCTGCTGATGTCACACTGACGTCAGGCTGACGCAGTAATTGATTTTCTGGAATTAATCTAATATAGGAAATTCCAGAATATAGTTTAAACTTCAAAAATTCATAACTTTTATTCTGTAACTCCAAATTAGACAAATTATATATGAAAAATGATCAGAAAAATCCAATCTATCCATCTGTACTATTTTCATGCATGATTAAACAAGTTAACCTGATGTTTAATGCAGAACAAGGAAAAACACTTAAAAGGGCCATGTTTGAGTTTGAAATTTGAATCTTTGATTCAAATTGGTTCAAACCCTTCTGGTCTTAGTTGCATTAGCCCAACACACTCATATTGCCATGTTTCATGCATGCATCATATTGTTGCACATTGTTTGGTGATGGTTGTGTATCGGTGTTCTTGCGGCAGGTTCTGCCTCCGAGGAGTACCTGATTACCCTAACGAAGAACCGTATCAGTGCATCGAACCATCAGGCAAGCAACCAACCATTTGATCATATCGATACAATCCCATGTTCTCGCTCCTGCTCTCTTTTACTGCATTAAGACAACGCGTTTCAAACTGCTGTGTGCTACGGTAGTTGAACCCACTTCCTCTGCATGACCTGTCATTGCCACAGTAACTAGATGAAACCCACTAGCATGTGTAGGAGTTGATTGAGCCATATGTATGTGCTGTTCCTACCTTGCTATGCCTGCTATGCTTAGAGTCGTGTCAGGTCTGGTTCATCTGGGTGATGGGCTAGAGTGAAATGATTATGTCGGTAATGAGAGTGGTGCGGTGAACACGATTTGGTAAAGGTATCGATGAGAGGCCATGTAGGAGTACATGGTGGGTTGTTTCTTTGAAGCCGACCTTAAGCACTGAGATCTGTATGTGTGATTTAAGAATCAGCTACTACCATGCATTGGGCCCGAAACCAATGGACCCTCTCGGCTTCTTATTCACCCTAGTTCTCCGTCCAGGAGTTGCAAGTAGTTTCTGGTGTTTGTAGCCTACTGGAGGCCGTGGACAGCGCTGACCGTAGGGGTGGGCTGTGATGCGGTAGGTACGTGGCCGGGGATACAGGGCACCCGTTAGGTGTCACGGACCCCTATACACATCGTTCGGGGCCGTATGGGAAACCTCGGCCGGACTCCCTGCGGATGGAACCTGGATAGGCGATAAACCTGGATTGGAGACTTAGGTGGTTAGGTAGGTCGTGGCCGACACCCACGTTGGGCTTCCGCTTGAAGGTTGCCGAGTACATGTCGTGTAAACGACGGTAAGTGGTGAGAGCGTGTATGAAGAAGTACACCCATGCAGGGTTATCATGATCTATTCGAATAGCCACGTCCGCGGTAAAGGACTACTTGGTTGCCTATACAGTTCATAGACAAGTAAATGGAAACTACTAAAAGCCTCAAGATAAGTGTGAGTGCCGAGGATGGCTCTTTCGTAGGAAGACGGAGGTGGATCCTCGGTAGTGTATTGAAGTGGTGAGTAGTGGACTCGTGTGCGCAAAACCATTTCAAGTTGGAGTCTCGTAGGATAGCCTAGCCAAGAGTCAAAGCTAGCTTGCTGCAACAACTCCACCAACCCTTCTTGATAATGTGCATGTATGTAGGATCTGATGTAAGTCTTGCTGAGTACCTTTGTACTCATGTTGCTATAATTTACATTTTTACAGAAGACGCTGCAACCCCTTCTGATGGGTTCTTCGTAGACGTTGACATCAATGAGTAGGCTAAGGCCCAGGTGGTGATCCTGAGCTTGTGAAGGACCACGTAGTATAGCTAGGCTTTCCAAGCCTCTTTTATTTTACTAGTTGTCTATACCCAGACAAGCTACTTCCGCTGTTGGTTTGTATGACTGTATGACTTGAATGCTGGGTCGTGTGACCCGTACCTTTGTGTATGTTATGTATGGCTCTCTGAGCCTTAAATAAAGTACTTGTGTCATAGAGTCATGTTGTGATGCCTTGTTGTATTTGCACATATCGAGCATATTGTGTGTATGATTGAAATGCTTGGTATGTGTGGGATCTGACTATCTAGTTGTTTATCCTTAGTAGCCTCTCTTACCGGGAAATGTCTCCTAGTGTTACCACTGAGCCATGGTAGCTTGCTACTGCTCTGGAACACTTAGGCTGGCCGGCATGTGTCCTTCTTTGTTCCTGTGTCTGTCCCTTCGGGGAAATGTCACGCATTGAGTACCGGAGTCCTGTTAGCCCGCTACAGCCCGGTTTACCGGAGTCCTGCTAGCCCAGTGCTACAGCCCGGACCCACTTGCTGATGACCGACACGTTCGTTGCTGGGTCATGGATGCCTGTCCCTGTAAGTCTGTGCCACTTTGGGTTTACGACTAGCCATGTCAGCCCGGGCTCCTTATCATATGGGTACTAGCGACACTATCATATACGTGTGCCAAAAGGCGCAAACGGTCCCGGGAAAAGGTAAGGCGACACCCATGGGAATACCGTGCGTGAGGCCGCAAAGTGATATGAGGTGTTACATGCTAGACCTATGTGGCATCGAGTCGGGGTCCTGACATTCTATCAACCATCAAGTATTTACATGTAGCAGTAGTCATTTCTCTTGGGTGATATAATCCTTTAGAGGAATGCGTCGATATAGTTAACCATGCATTTCTTTTCATAAATATGTAATTAGAGCATATGAAGGATCTTCCTCTGCCACTACTTTCAATGGCCCAAAATCATGCACATGACTTGCACACACAAAATATTTCTTGATATATGGTCTAAATGTGCTAATACATATGCAAAGAGAAACACAAAAATAATAGAACAAGGAGAGGTCATCCCTAGACATGCAGGCACGACGATAATGAACTAACTTTTTCGGTTTCGTGGTGAGGCACATCACCTTGTCCCCTTTGAAATCTGCCTTCAGAATATGATGGGGACTATGTATCATACACAAAAGAAACATTACATAATGGTTCAATTGCTGCAACCCTACCATTGATATGGGTATAACTTACAAAGTCATCTGCTGCAACCCTACCATTGAAATGGGTATAACTTACAAAGTCATCTGCTGCTGATTGCATTATGCCATCAAAGTCGAGTCCCCCTTTCTCAGCCAAAGACAATAAACATCACAAGTCAGCACAACCCTATTCACTCAGACTCCAATTTATAAGAGAAGACCAGATTACCTGAACAACAAGCTCAATCCCTCTAAGATGCTTGATCTCCCACTACAAATGTTTATTTTCTCTTTCTAGACGGTCCTCCCTAGCAGACCGCACCGGTTGCGAGGTAATCGCCCTGTTAGACTTAAACTTCGCCTTCTCTGCTTTGCTAAACAACTCATTAGCAATTCCCAGCCTGCCATGTGTCATTATACCTACTGCTTCGTAGATGATTTGTCCATCCAAATCTGGGTGCTCCTCTTCCCAATTTTCTCCATGGGCATTTGTCATTGCCTTATCAAAATCCTCCTTTTCAAATTAAAAATTAATGGTAAAATACAGTGTTATGCACATAGTTCTCATCATGATTATAATGAAGTAAGTCGCAATCTTTTACTAACCCAACGATCATCAGTTCTTTCACCGCGTATCTGCTCTTCATCAGTCCCTCGATGCAATTTGTGTGTGTGAAGCCAAGCATTTCAAAAGTCTGACACATCATCCAATGTAAATGAAACTTTCTTATTCAATACTAAGTAGAAAGATGTTTGAGGAAAATAGTACCAGAAATTGACGTGTGGCGATAACATCTCTCGCACCACTGCAATGGAAGACCGTGTCCCCATTAGCAAGTCTATTCCTCTTGTTGGTTAAACATAACCCTCTCAATTCAGCACTACTCCAGTGCTCACATTGTAGATGCCAACCAACGTCGGTACTGAAGTTAACTCTCTTTGCAGAAATTAAAGCTTCCTTAGTTGGCCAGTGGTTAACATCCTCATCCAATTTTGTTAGTTATGTAGGCAATTGTCCCTTCTTATTTAATCTTTTGATGGTTGCCGCCTTTTCCTCATGTAGCATCTGCTTCACTTTCCTAGTTAGGTTCTCCTCCAAATCACCATCTGCCTTCTCTTGCTCTGATCGGTCACACTTGAAACGCCACTGCAAAAAAACAATCCCAATTTTTTTGTTAGTTACTTGTGCATTTTTGGAAATGAGCATATGCATAATCATCAAAGCTTCCAACACTTCATAGATAAACCAAGTAGATTTGTCATGGTTGTGACCAAATAAAGAATTGTAACTACCACCCACCCACCAGTTTTAGACTTATTATTTCTAACATGAACGCAATGTTGCACAAGTGTGTGGTCAGGACATCCCTTGTGCATTTATAACGGCAAAAGCACTTGCTGCAAGGACAATGGGATTCCATGTCTACTGCAGCATCATGCAATGAGAATGCATGATCTAGAAAATTATCGACTCCATGTTGCCAAGCTTCACTGATCAACTCCCCTCATCTCTCTTTTTGTACATCCAACTACAGTTGGCATCTACATTGCTACAAAAATGTAGAACCAGTTGGGTTTTATACATTAGTTATATATGGAAGCGGGAGGTATAGTATAAGCATTGGATTTAATCATGAATGTAAAGTGTAATATACATTAATTATATTTTAATAGCGAGAAACATCAATCAAACAATTTTATATTTGGCCTACATTGACCATAACTAACAAGATGGTCATTAGGAGCTCTATCCAAATAAGCTAACTAATGTTCAAGTTTACTAATACCTATTTCAACTTTCTGAACTAGAAACTGAGGGAACTGTTCAGGTTATTCATGGCCATCAGAAGCACATACTAGTTGGAGATAAGTTACTTTTTCATGTAGTGTACCATATAATTGTGGTATGAATCAGAAAGAAAGTGAAGTCATATGATAGATTCATAGTTTAATTAACTGAACAAAAAATTACCTACTGCAGTACCAAGCGAGTTGTACCAAAAACGGGTGAAAGCACCTTAAAGTTGCTACTGTAGTAAACAAATAAAACATAACCTTTATGTGAGCATACCAGCTAAATCCTAGATTTAAGGTTCTACAAATATTCTCTCTGCTTCTTACAAAATTAGTTCACGACTAACATATTTTAGAAAGAAACAAAAAAACAAGATCAACTCCTATACCAAGAAAACATGCCAAACTAAAGTTATGAACCGCCAATAAATCATTACTGATGGATCGTCTAGAAAAGAAATTGCAATGTAGAAATAATGTACAATCAGCACAATCACGCAAGACAGAATTTAAGAAAAGTACTTAAGGGGTGTGCGACAGAGACAAGGAGAGAGGGGAATGGGGAGGGAGAAGAGAATGATACCGTGGCACCCCATTGTGATCGCCGCATGCCGATTGATCGGTCATTGCAAAGGAAGTAGAGGAACTCCTGAGTCCTGACCACACGTCCGAGTGGAAGCAGAGGGACACCGGGCACCCCTCGAGCTAAATGGGTTTGGAGAATGAGGACGTGTTTGCTTTCAAAGAGGATCAGGAGACTATGGCGGTTAGTTTAGGACCTGATTTGGTGCGTGGTGCACAGGCGCGCGAGAATTTTTTGGTGAGCGCGCCAAGAAATCAGCGCCAGATCGCCAAATAATTCGGTAACATGAGTCCACGGCTGCGAGAGGGGCACTACCCACTACGCGAGAAACGTGAAAAAATAGATAACCACGAGGCCTCCTCAACGGATTCAACAGAATCACGAGAATGTTTGGCCGTGGACAACAAACTCGATTATATTATCCCACGCAAACCATGGTGCATATCTCATTATCTATACATCACACACTCATGTTAATGTTGCAACAAATTGTCTCTGTTGCACGTGCTGATTAACCAATTGACCAAACAATCCAGTCTCCACATTTATTTGTGTCAAAATTTCCTCAATTTCAGTTTCAGAAAAATAAATCCCAAATTGCCCACTTTACTGTACTGACCCGAAGAGATTAGCATGGCTAGGTCATGGGCCGCCTAGACGGTGTCGAAGAAGTCGCCGTGTTGTAGGAGGCAGGGTCGGACTGGACACGGCGGCGGGGTAGTGGAGGTAGCTCCGGGGCCGCCAGTCCTCGTCCGTCTTCTCCGCCAGGAAAGAGGCGTAATCCCTTACATAAATTCAATAGGCATTTATTTAACTCTTTTAACTAATGTTTTAATTACTTTATTGCATTTAAATATTTTATAAAAATGTGGTTTCTTCACCCTAATCACCTATGCATCAACTGGCACATCCCAAACATTTTGGTTTTAATATTAGAAAACTTTTCAGGTTTGCCTTTATTTTGAATTTGAATTTGAATCGGTTTCAAACTAACGCGAGATTAGCAACAGTAATCGAGGTGATGTGACAACAATAGCAGAGGTTACTGTAGCTTGATTATCCGGGCATCACAATTCTCCTTCACTATAAGAAATCTTGTCCCGAGATTTAAGGGGTGTAGTAAGGGGGAAAGATCTGGTTACGAAATTCTAACGAATCTTCTCGGTCTTGGTTGCTCTTCTCGAAGAGATCGATCCATTTCATTGATGTCATCATTTCGTTGGTTCAGGTCATCATGATGAAGTCAGCATCCTTTCTTCGAGAAGTCCATCATACTTATGAAGGAATAAAGGGTGGGTATTTCAGGGGAACGGACCTCTGCAAGGTTGACTATCTAGTCGATAACATCGGGGAAGGTGGAGGAAAGTAACTCTCGAATTGAAACTTTAAGAAAATATCGAGAGCAAAGTAAGGAGGTATCATGGGAAGTTTTGAGCGGGCAGGCAATCGTTCAATGCCTGAAACAGGGCGTGAAAGGGGTTCCAAGCAACGGGAATAAGTGTTGTGTATGATACCAGAATTGATGATCTCTTGGAAGGTGGCTCAGGAATTACATACGAGGCCACGCGCGAGGAAAAACCTTGAACAGGGGGTGTACAGGAGAGTCAGGTTTTAATCCTGTGGAACTGTGGGTTATGGGCCCACCATGTGGGTTAAAAGTAAAAAGGGCGGTGATATTTTGCACAGTCATGATAACAAGGCATGTCAGAGGATAGCCTGCCAGTTATGTCGACAACAATGTCGGTACCAAGGGCGAGGGACGAAGAGAACCATTGTCCTGCTCGTTGAACGAGGTGGACCAATAGGCAAGGTTCTTGTCCATCGGGGGTTACCGAAATGTTATCAACAATAGTAACAGGGTCTTACCGACAGAGTTGTACACCAAGGTGTTTACATAAGCAGAGAATTATTACTGCTTAGATCGTATAGATCACAAGAAATGTTAAACCAAACAATGGAAGGAAAAAATTGGTTACCAGATTAAACAGAACAATGGAAAAGAAAATGTGTTTAAACACATATTTTAGGGGTATATCCTTCCCAAGGACAAGCAGAGCATGATATCCATGACAGGATATAATGTAGAAACTCTTTAGGTAGGGGAGAGAAATTTCATGACATTACCCACACGACGGTGTTTGGATAATTGAGCAAGACACATTTAGCATTGGGCTTCAAATGTTCTTGTTGAAAATCGGAGTACCACAGAAATGCTTCGAGATAACATTGACATGGTCTTCAAGCAACGATCGAACTTGGATACGCAAAGGATTCATCAGGAACAACATATAGAATAAGTCTTACGATCTCCTCATGGAAGAAGGGTTAACCTTGCTAAATAGGAGACTATGACAATAGGTCCTCCGGCCAGGTGTGCTAGGCATAACATCACCTTACCGGGTCATATATAAAGACCGATGTTTATAACTTTTGGACATATGTTCCAACCATCATATCTGATCAAGATTCAGATCTGATTGGTGTTAGGATACCTCAGACTCAGGATGCCCAAGGAGAAAAGGGTGCGACACAAATTGACGAGATGACATTGTAGATTCTTGGGAAACGAACTAGGGAAGCGAGTTCTGAAACAAGAGTTCATTATTTAACCAAGGAGAGGATGAGGAGGTGGCTGATGGACTTAGCACTAAGTCATTGAGATTTCCAACAAGATGGATTTCCTCAATTATATGAACCAGGAGATAACATTTGTCAGATCAAATGATATAATGATGTATGTTTGAGAAAAACATACACAATTAGCATTGGTTGAAGGGCACAACCGAAATACGGGCTTAGGTAGCATGACCAATGTCAGAATGGTGATTAGATAACCAATAGTCTCAGATTGGAATGTCAACCATTAACTTCAAAGTAATAGGCTTTCTAGAAGTTCTGAATTTGCACGTCATAGTTCAATTGACGGTTTTCCGGTTAGAAACAACACGCGGACCAAGGAGCGAATGGATATGGCAAGGAGTTTCACTTGTATCAAGAATACTTAAGAGGTGGTGAAATTCTCATGACATTCTTGACATAAAAGATGGTAATACTCCAAGGTAAAGAACTAATGCTGGATAGCAAGAATCTCAAGGCATATCACGAAACACGAACAAGTTTGCGTTAAACGGAAGGCAATAAAGTGGTCGATGGTAACACAAATCATCGAGGGAAAGGATGGTACTTCTCATCATGAATTCAATTGATATCTTGGAAGGGGTCAAAATGTTGATGATGATCACGGCACACTTGCTGAGGGGTTTCATGAGGATATAATCGATCATCGATGACATCAAGCAAAGGAAGGGTGAAGCGAAAGTTATCAGAACCATGGGTATGAAACAAACTCGAAATCAAGTCTGTTATTCAAGGAGAAATGATATGACAAGGAAGATCTACATAAGATTAGCTCACTGTTGAAATTTGTGCTCCGTGAAGAAGGACCAGGTAGCACAGTTAAAAATTAGCCCAATAATGGTATAGCCGATCAGGCTAGGAATGACTTGAAGGATTAATAAACTCATAAACAATGAAGGTTGCTTAGAGTTATTGAATCGAAGTGCAGAATTGATTCACTTATAGGTGTCCTTGAGTGTCTATCAACTCAGAACCCGGGGGTTAATTGGAATCAGTGAGAATTAATCCTTGAAGAACTCATAAGAAGTAATATGGTTATGTGATATTATCGAGATACCACGGGGTAATACTCGAAGGTAGATCATAATAGAGGTTGCGGAGAGGTATTGATGTGCAGAAGACAAGTACTTTAACTTGTCCGAGGAATGGAATCAAAGAGAAATTACGGTCAGAACCACGATTGCAAAGGATCAATTCACAGATTCAGATGATATTTCATCAAGGCAATAGTTATTATCACAAGAAACTTCCATGATAGGATCTACACCGTGTCCATGGGCATGAACACAAAGTTCAAGGTCGACTCCCACTTCTCCAATGCACAACCTTTCATTCACTTCTCGCTTTTGATGAAGTTGTAGTGTTGAAATATTATCTGGCAAAACACCAGAAGAGTATGACTCATGGAAGCTCTCGGGTGCATATGGTTAGGGAAGGTATAGGTTCAACCCATAGGGGCATCTTAGGAACATATACCACAAACTTCAGGAGCAAATAACTCAAGATCAGAAGTAGAGCATGGTTGACAAAGCAGAAGATACAGATTGTCAAAAGACATTATGTATCATGGGAATAACTCACAAGAATTTTTTGTGAAGGATACTAACGGATAATAACCCAGCAATGGGCCTGGGGGTCCACAACGGAGCTGATGTGAGTATCGGTACTCAATAAGGGAAAGAAAGAATGCAAATGCATCGGATTATAGAACATCTGAATAATTCGATGCTTAGATAACAAGGGAATTATGATTTCTAAAATGAAGAATCAGAAGCAAATGCTCTGATCAAAGATGGATAGTCGAATAGACATAGGGAGTACAATCGACGGCAAATTGATTGGTCGAGAACTAGCTCATGTCCGGAGTGACGTCTAAGCCAAAGGGAAGTCTAATTGCTTGATGATTGCGAGCATCCGCAAACATGTCGAATTAATGTACTCAAAATAATAGTGACAAAGGGTGCCGATAAGATTACTAAACTTATGGGGTTAACCATAATGCAAGCAAGCAAGAATTTCAAGAACAATAGGCTGTTGAAGATTTTTAGAAGAACGAATGGTATTATGAAGACTTTTGTGAAGTACATGAATCAACTGAGTATGAGAGGATACTCGATAGGTGCACAAAATTATTCGCAGGGGTATTCAGGTGACAAGGAACTGCAAGGCAGTAAGCTCAAAGGATTCTTGGAACAATAGAGTATTTCGGGGTATCTTGTAATAATAAGATCATCGGGAATGATTGTATGAGTGACAAGTCTATGGGGTCATCCGCAGGGGGTTTATCGATGAAAGGGAATTGCAAAAGCGATGGTACAAAGTCTCAAGAGAACATTGTAGAGTAACTTCAGAGTCTTCTGGTGCCGCAGGCGATCATCTGTAACAAGGGGCTCTCTGGGTGGATGTGATCACGAGATCCTAATGTTAGATTTAGCAAAATTCATTTAACCCAAATAGAAGAGAGATTAGAGTCCCATAGTAAAGATCGAGGAGTAAAAGATCCTAATACCACCCAAATGGCGACGTGGGCCCGTGAGACACACAGCCATGTTAGTAAAAGTTTTGCAATGTCTAGACTTGACTTCGGGCAAGTAGTGTGGAAGGGGGATTCCTACAGGCAGTCGGCTATGATACCAACTTGTGACGCCCCCGATTTGACCGTACACTAATCATACAAGCAAACGTGTACGATCAAGATCAGGGACTCATGGGAAGTTATCACAACACAACTCTACAAATAAAATAAGTCATACAAGCATCATATTACAAGCCAGGGGCCTCGAGGGCTCGAATACAAGAGCTCGATCATAGACGAGTCAGCGGAAGCAACAATATCTGAGCGCAAACATAAGTTAAACAAGTTTGCCTTAAGAAGGCTAGCACAAACTGGGGTACAAATCGAAAGAGGCGCATGCCTCCTGCCTGGGATCCTCCTAAACTACTCCTGGTCGTCATCAGCGGCCTGCACGTAGTAGTAGGCACCTCCAGTGTAGTAGGAGTCATCCTCAACAGTGGCGTCTGGCTCCTGGGCTCCATTTTTTGGTCGCAACAATCGGGTATAGAAAGGGGGAAAAGGGGGAGCAAAGAAACCATGAGTACTCATGCGAAGTACTCGCAAGCAAGGAGCTACACTACATATGTATGCATTGGTATCAAATGGAAAAGGGGTAACATATGTGGACTGAACTACAGAAAGCCGGAATAAGAGGGGGATAGCTAATCCTATCGAAGACTACGCTTCTGGTAACCTCCATCTTGCAGCAGAAGAAGAGAGTAGATGGTAAGTTCACCAAGTAACATCGCATGGCATAATCCTAACCGATGATCCTCCCCTCGTTGCCCAGTGAGAGAGTGACCACCGGTTGTATCTGGCACTTGGAAGGGTGTGTTTTATGAAGTATCCGGTTCTAGTTGTCATAAGGTCAAGGTACAACTCCAAGTCGTCCTGTTACCGAAGATCACGACTATTCGAATAGATTAACTTCCCTGCAGGGGTGCACCACATTTCCCAACACGCTCGACCCCTTTGTCCGGACACACTTTTCTAGGTCATGCCCGACCTCGGAAGATCAACACGTCGCAGCCCTACCTAGGCACAACAGAGAGGTCAGCACACCGGTCTAAATCCTATGGCGCAGGGGTCTGGGCCCATCGCCCATTGCACACCTGCATGTTGTGTACGCGGCCGGTGATCAGACCTAGCCTCCCTTATACAAAAGCAGGCGTTCCCATCGAACCCGGCAAGCGCCGCTCAGTCGCTGACGTCACGAAGGCTTCGGCTGATACCATGACGTTGAGTGCCCATAACTGTTCCCACGTAGTTGGTTAGTGCGTATAGGCCAGTAGCTAGACTCAGATCAAATACCCAGATCTCGTTAAGCGTGTTATTTTGAAGTAATCGCGAATGCCGACCAAGGCCAGGCCCACCTCTCACTTAGGTGGTCTCCGGCTGCCCTGTCGCTCCGCCTCAAAGTAACAGTCAGGGGCCGTTGGGAACCTAGGCCCACCACTACCTGGGTGGAACCACCTGCCCCTCTAGCCCCCAACATCGGAATCACTTGCGGGTACTCAACGAGCCGACCCGACTTTAGTCATAACATGTATAGTATGTATGTATAGTAAATACCCGTGATCAACACCCGACGTGATCACGACCCGATAGTATAGCATGGCAAGCAGACAAGAATGTAGGGCCACTGATGATAAACTAGCATCCTATACTAAGCATTTAGGATTGCAGGTAAGGTATCAATAGCTATAGCAACAATGACAGGCTATGCATTAGGATAGGCTTAACGGAAAGCAGTAACATGCTACACCACTCTAATGCAAGCAGTAGAGAGAAGAGTAGGCGATATCTGGTGATCAGGGGGGCTTGCCTGGTTGCTCTGGCAAGAAAGAGGGGTCGTCAACAGCGTAGTCGATCGGGTCACCAGCAGCGGCGTCAATCTCGTAGTCTATCGGAGAGAAGAGGGGGAAGAAACAATGGGTATAATGCAAACAGATGCATAGCGATGCATGACATGACAAGTAGCGGTGCTAGGGGTGCCCTAACGCAGTATGAGGTGGTACCGGTGAAGGGGGGAAACATCCGGGAAAATATCCCCGATGTTTTGCCTTTTCGGACAGATGAATCGGAGGGGGAAAGTTGCGTGTTCGCTATGCTAGGGATACATGGCGGACGAACGGGCTGCGTATCCGGATTGGTCTCGTTGTTCTAAGCAACTTTCATGTACAGAGTTTTTCCATCCGAGCTACGGTTTATTTTATATTGATTTTAAAAGATTTAAATCATTTTTAGCATTTATCTAATTATTTTAATTCAAAAATGGATTTATGACATCAGCATGATATCATGTTGATGTCAGCAGTCAACAGGGGTTGACTGGTCAACCTGACGTGTGGGTCCCACCGGTCAGTGACACATTTTAATTAAACATATTAATTAACCTATTTAGGATTAATTAGGGGTGGGCCCCGCTGTCATTGGTTGATTAATTAACTAATAGTAGTTAGTTTAATTAGTTATTAGATTAATCTAATTATGATTAATTAGTTTAATTAATTGTTTAGTTTAATTAATCAAAATTAATTAAGTTAATTAATTATTTAATTAATCATTTAATTAATTAATTAATAATTATTATAATTATTTATTTTTAATTAAAATTTTTTTGTAAACGTTCTGGGGCTGGGCCCATTCGGCCAGTGGCCCAAGGCCATTGCGGGCGTGTGGGCGCTAGCGGTGCGGTTACGGGCGCACCCCTGCAGGGCCGAACCCGATCGGGGAGGCGAGGCGAGGCCACCGGGGCGTGGTGGGCGCTTGGTCGGCGTGGGCGCCGGCCACCGGAGGCGGACCCGGGCGACGAGCGCCTGCCCGTCCGGCAGGGTGCTACGGGGCATCGGCGAAGGGGGGCGTTGCCTGGAGGAGGGCAAGGTCGACGCTGGCGGTGGGGGCGCCGGGGCGTAAGTTGGAGAGGCGCCGCGCTAGGCGAGGCCGTGGCCGGAGCGGGACGACGCGGTGAGGCTAGGCGGGGTAGCAGCAGGCAGAGCGCGTGCGGGCGGCGGCCTCCAGCGAGCGGCGATAGGGGAAAGCAGCAAGGAGCAACGACGGCAGCGACACACGGGCCTGGGGAAGAGGTGGGGCGCGGCAAGGGCGTAGGCAGAGGCGGGGAACGGCGGGCGCGCGACCAGTGGAGGCGGGCGCTGCCGAACACAACGGGGCACTCGCGGGGTCATGGCGAGCAGCAGGGGAGTAGGTGCGGAGCGCGGTGACGACATGGTGGCGCGTGGTTGTCGGTGCAGTAGGGCGCCGAGCGTGGCGGCTGTGGGCGCGTGTTGCGGCAGGCTGAGGCGTGGCCGAACGGGAGAGCGGGCACGCAGCGGGATGCGGGTGGCGTGCGCGCGCGTGTGCGCGACGTGGCCGGGAGCGCGTGCTCGAGGGAGACATGAGGAGGAGAGGGGGGAGCTCACGGGGGAGTGGTAGGGTACGAGGTAGCGGGGCGTGAGGAGGAAGACGGGGATGCACGACGGAGACATTAGGGAGGAAGTCCGACGAGGTGGGGGCGCGTCGAGCTCCGGGCGGCGGCGGGGTCTGGTGACGGCATCGTGGGGAGGAGACGAGGTTGAGGCGGCGTTGGACGACGGCGGAGCGGTGGCGGCCCGGTGACGAGGGGCCGACAGAGAGGAGGATAGGGTGGGGCGATCCGGTGGGGAGGCGGCGCCGGCGTCGGGGTCGGGGCGGTTGCCCCGATCTGGATCGTGGGGAAGTGAGGGAACGAGGAGAGGAGTGGGGAGCGACTCGTCTAGGGTTTGGGTGCCAGGGGGTTAGTAGGCGCGGCTGGGCCCGCCGACTGGGCCAGGTGGGCCGGCCTGGTGTGAGCTGGGCCGCCTGGTCCAGGCGGGGGGGGGGGTGGTGGTGGTTTCCCCTCTTTTTTAAAAAAGTTTTTTTTGTTTTTTATTACCTTTTCTTTTTCAATTTCTTTTCTATTTATTTTTACCTTTACTATTTTATAAAAATAAACACTAGCACCTAAATTTGTAATTATAGACATACTACTACCACCTTAATTCTCAACCCAAAAAAAAATAGTTTAATATTTTATAAAATTCAATAGGCATTTATTTAACTGTTTTAACTACTGTTATAATTACTTTATTGCATTTAAATATTTTATAAAAATGTGGTTTCTTCACCCTAATCACCTATGCATCAACTGGCACATCCCAAACATTTTGGTTTTAATATTAGAAAACTTTTGAGGTTTGCCTTTATTTTGAATTTGAATTTGAATCGGTTTCAAACTAACATGAGATTAGCAACATTAATCGAGGTGATGTGACAACAATAGCAGAGGTTACTGTAGCTTGATTATTCGGGCGTCATAACGTGTGCAGAACTCAGAGGTGCCGTACGTTCGGTGCTTGATCGGTCGGAACGAGAAGAAGTTCAACTACATCAACCATGTTGTCAAATGCTTCCGCTTTCAGTCTACGAGGGTACGTAGACAAACTCTCCCCCTCTCATTTCTATGCATCTCCTAGATATATCTTGCGTGAGCGTAGGAAAATTTTGGAAATTGCATGCTATGTTTCCCAACAAAGCCTGCTAGAGGTTGTGGGAGGGAAGAGGAAGATGATGGGAGTGAAGAAGAGGATGACAATGATGAATCCAGCGACCATGAATTCCAGAAGGGAACGGAAGCCATGTGCATTGACGAGGGTGCATCCTTGCATTCCTCTCACTGCCAGCTCAAGCAGTGGGCACGTGAAGTCAACACAGTAGAACCGACAATAGACATAGTTTGGTGCATCATGGCTTATCCTCAACTGAATGAGTGGTACCAAAATTGTAATCCATTAGCCCCTTTATTTTTTCTTAAAAATATTACAATTTGTCAAATCATTGGCCTGGACATAACAATTGTACAAAAGTAAGTGAACAATGGCTCAAAAGGAAATTATCACATCAATATTTAGACTTTAGTATTTTCTGTACGCTTACACATATGCTTAGTGCATTCCTCCTTTCTTTTCATACTTCTTGTTAATATAATATACATTTGTAGTCAGTTTTGACAACTAGCTAACGCTAGGCATGTTTCCAATCTTACAAAGTCCTACATTTTAAGCAGGTTGAACTTCAACAAGGCATGACATTTGGGGGAAGGTGTATCATATATCTTTGATTTTTTTGATACAAGGTAGATGTTGTGTACCAGGAAATATAGAGAAATGTAGGGATGAGTTATATTGGAAATGCTTTGAGACTTTTTGTTTTGATCTTATCTTCTAGGGACTTATTTGATGTGTTGATGGCTGAAGTGAAAAGAATCTACCATGAGAGATTTAGTATGGTTGTACAGACCTAGCAAAAATGAAGAGGCTTTCGAGGGCCCTTTTGTGGCAACATTGACAAGGTGATGTTTGTTCCTCTCTCTCTCCCTGCCAATTCTAATGCTCTACTGTGTAATTTTAAACTTCTCTAAAAGAAAAAGAAGTGCCTCTATATTGATATTATGGATTTATCCACTTAGATGAATAAACCATGCTCTATATTTGGATCAATACCTGTTCGGTGGATCTTTATTTCTCTCGGACAGGAACCAGATTTGAACTGGTGACACCAGGACTTTTAGCCCGTTGCTCTACCAACTGAGCTATCCTGACATTTTCTTGTGCACCATCTTTTGTTCAATTGCAGGTTTACAGGGCTTGGGTGTTCGTACCAGTGGCCAAGCACAAATCGGGATCTGGATGATTGGTGAGCTTGAGTCGAAAGTATCTGTAATTGTGTGTAGGCAAAAATTTCCAAAAGGTGACGCGAAAGTTGAAAGTCTTAAGGTTTTGTTCAAAGTGGCAGAACAAAATTAAAATGCAGAATGGCGTCTTTTTATGGTTTCTATGATAAACGGAAAATAATTCAGAAGAAATATTTGTCTATTTGTTATCCCATACCTGAATATATAGTAGAATGCTTACAAAGTTACCATTTCCAAACACGGGGAACATAAATTGCTACTCCCTCCATCCCATAATATAAGAGCATTTTGGACACTACACTAGTGTCAAAATCACTCTTACATTATGGGACGGAGGGAGTAACATATTTCCATCTCTTTCTCCTTGGACTCATTGGATGGGTCTGTGGGCCCCATGGAGAAGAGGCCGGTTCCACCGGAGAAGGGGGGTGGGGGTGCTGGTGGCAACAGGGCACTTGAGGTGAGGCGTCCGTCAGGGTTGCTGAAGCAGAACATGCTCATTGGCACCACCTCGTTGCCCTCATCATCTACAATGTGGAGAAGGTGCAAAAATGATATCTCCCTTACCTCTTATTATGTCTAGCAGATTTAGCAATATTTGGTTTGGCAGGTTTAGCAACAACTGGTTTTGAATTTGTTATTTATAGCAGTATAGGAATAACATGGTCTGAGATTTCTTGATTTATGAAATATATAGTGTATTGTTTTCTCTACGAAGTCAGCCATTACATTTGGAAGAACACCCACTAAAATCTTGACAACATGGATCATGTAGTTACTTGATTATGAAATCATGTAGTGCATTAGATGATTTTATCACAATTTTTGAACGAATTAATATGGTCCAGGTTCTGACCTCATTCGCTATGTCTTTTGGATTTTTATGTGGACGAGAAAAACACTTTATGAATGATACTCCCAAACTTTGATTTACTCGTTGTCAAATCATAGTGTTGATTAGAATTTTTTTCTTCATTATTTTGATGAATTTCCATTGTTGGGCTGACATTCCACTATTTTTAATTATAAAATTAATAATTATTTAATATTCTTATATCCTAGAGATTTTCCTGTGAACTTCATGCTATTATGATTGATATGACAGTCATCTTGATGCAGTAAGGAGAAAATAGTTCCGAATTTGTTTGTCTAACGTTACATGATCTCTGAATGTTCTAGTTGTGTCTTTCAGATCATCTTTTGTTTTCTCTTCTCCAATCCACATCTACTGAATTCAATGATTTTAACGACTGACCTATTTGATGGTATACAGATAGAAGGTATCCACATCTTTCTGATTCTAAATGTTTCTTCTTGATGGAGCCTCGATTATTTAAAGCTGATTTCTGATGATTTCTCTTGATGGAACCTGATAGTTTTTATTTGTGCTCATACTAGGGAATATAAGATCTCTAGGGCAAGCATTATCCCATCTTTAGCTACTCATAAGTAGTATCCATCTTTAATCTAACCTTACATATTCACCAGGACAAGTACACTCTTCCCGAGGTTAATCTTTGACATATATATTTCATTTCCCACATAGTCTTCTCTAAATGTATTTTTGCCCTTTAGTCTATGAAGAACGGGAATTAGGCTAATAAAGTAGCTACCTTGGCCAGTAAATGCAGCAAGGAAGACGAGCTTGGTTCTCCTTGAGGTATGATGTTGGTGGTGATGTTTTCCTCCGTGGATGGAGGGGGAGGTGATGTTTTGAATTTGTTGGTCTAACCTTACATAAAATCTCTGAATAATGCATTTGTGTCTTTTATGTTGTCTTTTAGTTTCTCTTTTCCACTTTGCACAAGATTTTATTGTAGGATACCAAGCACTGTCATACTAATTATACTCTTCCTATATGGCGGTGTAAAGCTTGATCTATAATCATTAAACTTTGTTAAATAGTAGGTCCTCCTATTAGTATGCCTATAAATAATTGTTTTCTGTGTCCACGGTATGTTAGCCCAATAGAATGGATGTTCTTGAGTAGGAAAATCTCCAGCTTAAAACTTTCATGTATAGTTAGTAGCAGCACTTCGGTTAGGTATATTTCTTGCTAGGTTTATTCAACGCGGTAAACTTTTCTTAACAATGCTGAATTGATATTTAGACTAAAATCTCGAGGATACTTGACGGGAACCAGGAAAGTGTTGTTTATAATGACTGGTGTTATGATAGTGCGTAGTAGGAAAGTATATGAATCATTGCCATGGAATATAAAAATCTAGTTATCATATTGCAAGATTTAGATGTCTTAAGCAAGAAATTATTAGATTGAGATAAATGCGAAAAGAAGTTCTCCCTTGCCTCTCATGCAGGCTGACAAACTTGGAAAGAAAGGAATCAGAGATTTTTTAGGACAAAGATATGAAAGCTGGAAGAGTTTGTTGCTGAAGTTACTAAGAATGTTAACCTCTAGTTTTAGGCATTTCACACTTAGCATTTGTTGTTGTATTGCCAAGCTGGCTTGTTGCCTTCTTTTATCCCCTTTTTCTCCCCGTACATGAAAAAGACAAGTGCCTACTATGTAAAAAGACCTTATTGGATTCCTAGAACCGATCTAAAAATTTATAAGCACACCATGTCTGTGTCAAATGTTGAATTTGTTACTCCCTCCGTCCCATAGTATAAGATCACATATCCGATATGTGATCTTATATTATGGGACAAAGGGAGTACATCATAGTTGGAGGTAGAGTGCTATAGAGTTTAGATTGTGCCACACAGAAGAATGATTGGTTTTGTAAACGAAAATAAAATGGATAAGTTATATTCTTTCCCCGCATAAATATCACTGCATATTACATCGTATTGTATGAGATGATGATCCTTTGTTTAGAAGAACAAGTGAACACATTGGTTAATGTTGTTTTTGTTTATAAGATCCTTGATGATTTTTACTATCGTTGGTAAAGTAGATGTTTTCTTTTCTTTGTTGCCACAGAATCAACACATAATATGTATTTGTCGTGTGTATACCTTCAATGTGGATTATAACATGATATACCTTGTCATTAAGTTTCTATTTCATTAATTATTTTGGTGATAATATAATATCCGTTGTACTAAAAACTGACATCTACTGATCTTTTTACTATAATACTTAACTTGTTACTATTATACTAAATTTATCTTGTTACTGAAATTTCATGGGAAGGAAAAGATTAATTACAAGGAAATAGAAACAAGGGGAAAAGAGCTAGCTCAAGGAGACGTTAACTCATCATCTTTACTATTGAACTGGAGTCGCTATGTTCGCATCCTCACCTACATGATTTCTTACTTCTATCACTCGGCCCGAAAAAGACTTTGGACTAAGTCCTAGATAGTTGTTGTGATGACATTTGTGATGCAAGTGAAAATGTCATTTCTGGCTGGCTAGGGATCCTGGAAAAAAAATCCTATGAGACCAGGTCTCATAGGCAAGGATGTGAGACCCAATTGGATGAGTGACACGTGGCCGACACAATCTCAAAGCATCCCAGTCCCACTTGCCCTTCATTCTCAAATCCAATAGTTGACTCCCGATTTCAAAGCCACTCCTACACGTACTTCATCATGCTGTAACACATACGTCTGTGTAGAGTTTTCTTATTCTCGCTTGCAGCGACCAAACGACACAACGCAGTGACGACCTCTCGTCCATGGCCTCACCGAAGGAGCTCGTTGCCGGCGGCCTGTCCGACGGCTCGTCCTTGGCCAAAGCACACCACGCTGTTGGCCCGGCGCAGCACGTTCGCAGTGGCCGTGCGCCAAGGCGTCGTTGTGAATGGCCAGACCAATTCCTCGTGGAGGCACGTCTAACTGCTCCTTGCCGGCACACTCGCTCATTGATTGCTTTCTAGCCAGACTCCACGGTCATGCTACTGCGCCTAAAACCTTGTGAGTGGTCGTACCAAGTCGTTGTCGACATCAGCCACTAGTGCAGAATCAAACTATTGTCGCCATGTGGACAACGAGGGTCCGCCCCATGTGTGGCGGTTAGGTCAGCCCCTGGCGACTGAAAGGCGATCTAGGGTTTCCGTCGGGCGGCGGTCTGTCATCTACCTCGATCCCCATGATCCCATTGACACTACACCGTCTTCCCCCGTAAACCAACCCATCCACCATAAGCCTTTCGTGAGATCTAGGGATTGCGATCGAACACCGCCGAGTCCCCTAGTTGCGTCTTGGTTTTGCATCGATGTGAGTCGTCTCGGGAGGAGGAAGGGATGGACATGGTCGAAGGGCTTCTGCAGAATTTGAAGTTGTCTGAGAAGGAACGAAAGAGCATCAAGATCGGTGGAGTGGATCTGGAAAGACCGGGGTAGTGGAACCCCAAGCCCTGGCGAAGCTGCTATCGGAGAAACCAGTGCTAGTGGAGGCGATGGCGGAGATGCTAGGGAGGATCTGGTGCCCCATCAGGGGGCTAGATTGTAAGGAGGTGGGGGAGAACAAGTTCATCTTCACTTTTGGGCAGGATTCAGGAAAGAGGATGGCGGTCGAAGGAGGGCCCTGGGAGCTCGGTAATGATCTTCTTGTGATCGAAGACTTTGTGGCCGCCAAGAGATTGGAGGACTATGCTTTTGACACGATCCCAATCTGGGTGCGGGTCCTACGGCTACCGCTAGGTCTGATGACCAGGGAGGTGGGGGAGAAGATCGGCGAGCTGATTGGGGAAGTCCTGGAAGTGGATGGTAGAGCGGATGGGAAGGCTGTAGGCAAACTTCTGCGGATAAAAGTCAGGATGAACATTAACACGCCACTCATGAGGGGTTTCTTGCTGGAGGGGGAAGGGGAGGAAGAAGGCTCTGATCTGGGAACCGGACAGGGAAAGAAGGAGGAGGTCGAGGATAAGAATTGGTGCCCGTTTGAATATGAGTACCTCCCGGACTTTTGTTATATATGTGGAATCTTAGGCCATACAAATATAGCCTGTGGGACGAAGCTGAAGAGGGGGGAGAAGAAGCAGTTCGGCCCATGGCTGAGGGCATTCATGCCTCGGCGTGGTGGAGCAATGGCAAGAGGGAAGTGGGGAGATAGCAGATCCATGTCAGGGGGTAGAGGCACGAGTAGCAGGGGCATGGGATCTTGGAAGGGCCGTACTGTATCTGGCAGTGACGCGCCTTCGTGGAAGAAAGGGAGCCGTAGTTGGGCGGATATTGCTGAGGAAGAGGAGAGGGGTCAGGAGGTGACGAGTCCACTGAAGAAGGGCCAGGAATCTACCCGTGGGGGGGGGGCGCCAAAGCGGCTAACTTTCGGCCTGGAGGAGCAGCGTGGTAGTGATCGATCACAAAAGGGGGATGAACAAGGGTTGAATACCCGTGATGACCTGGCTCCTGAGGTCATGCAACGGGAGCAAGTGTCTGTTGGATGCACGGAGTCCGGGGGGTTGGAGGAGAAGGGGACATGTGGTGGGAGGGTAGAAGGGGCTGGGGCTACTGTGGATACACCTGCCGAAAGGGAACAGACTGAGACGGGTGATGGGACCCTGAATGTGGGTGGCGCAGTGATCGAGGCCATGCAAAAAGCGCCGATGATGATCGACGTAACTGCACCAGGACAGGGGGAAGCACAAAGGGGAAAGCAAAACAGGACTCCGGGGCACTATAGGAAGATCAAGGGGAGGGAAGGCAGAGGCTCAACTAGTACCGGTGAAGGGCTGGTCACAGGTCAGGAGGAGAGTAGTCGTAAGAGAGAGGCCATACCAATGGAGCTGGAGGATGCGGGTACAGGGAAAAGGGTGAAGAAGGGAACGGTTGGAGCACAGGTGGACTCTGACACTCATGAGGACGCGGGGCTGACGGGACAGCCCTACGAGAACAAATGAAAATAGTCGCCTGGAACTGCCGGGGTTTGAGGAATGGCCCGGCAGTTCGTGGTCTTCTAGAGCTCCAGAAGAAGGAGGAACCCAACATTCTTTTCTTGTCAGAAACAAAAATGGACAGGAGGAGGATGGAGAAGTTCCGGGACAAGTTGGGTTTATTTCATATGGTGGCTCGTGATAACACGGGAAAGAGTGGTGGTTTGGCATTGTTCTAGAGAAGAGGAATAAATTTGACTCTGAGATGGATGGGCCGGATGCATATCGATGCAACTGTTGAAGAGAAGGATGGTTTCAAGTGGCGTCTGACTAGGATCTATGGCGAGTCGCACATGGAGAGGAAGGTAGAAACGTGGCGGCTACTTCGCATACTCCAGCAACAAATCCAATTGCCATGGGTCTGCTGTGGTGACTTTAATGAGATTTTATTTAGTCATGAAAAGCAAGGCGGTGCTCGGCGTGCTCATAGATACATGCAAAATTTCCGTGATGCCCTAGACTTTTGTAATCTGCACGACCTCGGGTTCGAGGGGGATGTTTTTACTTGGAGAAATAAAAATTACTGTATTGATGGGTATATTCGTGAGAGGCTTCACCGTGTGGTGGCAATACCCGAATGGTGTGATCGATTCCCTGCATACAAAGTTGTAAATGGTGACCCCCACCATTCGGACCATAGGCCTATTATCCTGATGAGAGATGGGAGCCCGAGGGTGCAGAGAGCAGGAACTGGGCAGCACTAGATGAGGTTCGAAGCAAGGTGGCTAGTGGAGGAGGGGTGCGATGGAATTGTCAAGGATGCTTGGGAGGGAGCGCATGGACCGCGGGTGAGCTCGAAATTGGCAACTGTGATGAAATCCTTAGATACTTGGAGCCACGAGGTGTTGGGTGACCTACGGAAGAGAATCAAGAAGATAAAATCTGAATTGGAGCAAGTTAGACAACAACCCCTGTCGGAAAGGATGGTGAGAAGGGAGCAGACCCTCTGTTTCTAGCTGGAGAAACTTGAGGAGCAAGAGGATCTTATTTGGCGTCAACGGGCTCATGCAAACTGGCTGGTGTATGGTGACCGTAATACAAAATATTTCCAGGCCTATGCGTCCGAGCGGAAGAGAAAGAACACCATTAAAAAGTTGAAGAGGGAAGATGGTGCAGTAGTTGAGGATGAAGAGGGGATGAAGAATCTTATCACTAACTATTTTTCCTCTCTTTTTACTTCTGTAGCAGGTGCCAATGTGAATGACATCTTAAACCATATTGCTCCAAAGGTGACCCCTCAGATGAATGATTTCCTTGGGGCTGAATATTCTGCGGAGGAGGTCAAGAGAGCCCTGGATGACATTGGTGATCTCAAGGCCCCAGGGATGGATGGGCTCCCAGCTCTGTTCTATAAGCATTATTGGCAACTTGTTGGCGATGACGTGGTGAACGAGGTGCTACAAGTGTTGCGAGGCGGCAGTATACCTGAGGGATGGAATGACACCCTGGTGGTCCTTATACCAAAGGTTCAGAACCCTGAGACTCTGAAGGATCTTCGCCCTATTAGCCTGTGCAACGTTGTGTATAAGCTCGTGTCCAAGGTTATCGCCAACAGACTCAAGTGTATCCTTGATGAGATCATATCACCCAACCAGAGCGCTTTTGTCCCGGGGTGGCTCATCTCAGATAACACTATTCTGGCATACGAGATGACTTATTTCCTGAAACGCAAGCGTACGGGGAGGAACTCTTATATGGCACTAAAGCTCGATATGAGTAAGGCATACGATAAGGTTGAATGGGGATTCCTGGAGAAGGTAATGATTCAGCTGGGCTTCGAACAAGGTTTCGTGAATCTGATCAACACATGCATCAGGACGGTGATGTACAGATTCAAAATCAATGGGGTATGCACGGATGTGGTGATCCCGGAGCGTGGTCTGCGGCAGGGGAACCCCATCTCCCCGTATCTCTTCCTGCTTTGTGCGAAGGGCTTGTCATCTTTTCTAAACCATGCAGAGGCCACTAGGCAAATTAAGGGTATCCAACTCGCAGCTGAAGCCCCATCAGTGAGCCACCTGTTGTTTGCTGATGACTCCCTGTTGCTCATTGAGGCTACACAAGAGAGTATCCAAGTTATCAACCACATCCTCCAAATGTATGAGTGGGGTTCTGGACAGGTCATTAACCGGGAGAAATCGGCCGTTCAGTTCAGCAAAAACACCCCAAGTCGCAAGAAACAAAATTTACTTGGCCTTCTGGGGCTGCGATCTGAGAGCCTACAGGGGAAGTATTTGGGTCTGCCAACCTATGTGGGCCAATCCAGGCAAAAGTGTTTTGAATATCTCAGGGACAAGATATGGGAGATTCTGAAGGGCTAGAAAATCAAATTGCTATCGAAGGCGGGTAAGGAGATTTTGATCAAAATAGTGGTGCAAGCCATTCCCACGTACGCGATGACCTGTTTCGACCTGACCAAAGCTCTCTGTGAAAGCATTAGCCAGATGATATGCAAATTTTGGTGGGCAAATCAAGAGGATGAAAATAAACATCATTGGGTGAGCTGGGAAAGAATGATGCTGCCCAAAGAGCATGGAGGGCTAGGCTTTCGTGATTTGCACTCGTTCAACATTGCAATGCTAGCTCGGCAAGTTTGGAGGCTGATTCAAGTGCCGGACTCACTGTGTGCACGTGTCCTGCGAGCAAAATACTTCCCGTAGAGTGATGTGCTTTCAGCCGTACCTCAACCAGGGATGAACTATGTTTGGAGGAGTCTCCTACAAGGAATGCAAGTGATCAAGGCTGGTATGATCTGGCGTGTTGGGTCAGGCGATAAGATTAACATCTGGCAAGATCCATGGCTCCCATCAAACGATACCAGGAGACCGCGTACGCTCCGATGTGCACACCTCCTGTCCAAGGTGTCGGAGCTCATTGATCCTTCCATGAACCACTGGGACAAAGAGTTGGTGCAGCAAACCTTCTGCCCGGAGGATGCACATACTATCCCAAGTATACCGATTTGTGACCAATATGAGGATTTTGTGGCCTGGCACTTCGATAGCAAGGGCATGTTTTCAATCAGGTCGGCCTACAGATTCCACGTTCAAATGGTTTTGCAGCAACAAATGCGCCAAGTGGGGGAGAGCTCATCAGGGGAGTCTGACGAAACTAGCTTTTGGCGAACACTTTGGAAGATCCGATGCCCAGCTCGGGTACACCACTTCCTATGGCGTTTTGCTCATAATAGCCACCTGCTCTTGCGAAATGTCCAGCGCATCGGAGTTGAACTTGATGCCCGGTGTGTGATCAGCCATAGACAGTTGGAGGATGGCGGTCACCTCTTTCTTAGATGCAAAGAGGCAAAGAGACTATGGAGGACATGTGGGCTTGCGTATACCAGGCAGAAATTGCTACAATGTGATACACCAAAAGCACTGCTGGCCATGGTTTTTAAGCTCCAGGAGTTAACAAAACTGCGGGTGATATGTCTTCTCTGGACCTGGTGGTCTGAGAGAAATAACGCAAATCATAAGAAGCAGAGGTTATCCCCGGAGGCCTTCCAGGCGCGTGTGAGCTGCCTAACTCTGGAGTGGTTGGAGTACCTCGGGGAAAAAGAGCATCGAGCTAGTGAAATCGTTCCAAAATGGGTGGCTCCACCTACAGAGTTCGTCAAACTAAATATCGATGCGGAATTTCAGTCTTCTTCTGGTAATGGAGGTTGGGGAGTGATCGGATGAGATGGAACCGGAGATGTAATCTTCGGCGCGGCTGGACGGCTCCAGCACCAAACAAGAGCGCTCCAGGCGGAAGCCGAAGCCCTCGTCAAGTCGATCCAGCTCGCAGAAGCATTTGGTATGGGTCGGGTCCTCTTTGAAACGGACTACCAAGGCCTGCAACAGGCCATCTCCTCCACTAGCCAAGACCGTGGACCCTTGGACGTGCTTTTCCGTGAGGCAAAGTACCTCCTGCAGCTAAACTTCATTGATTATAGGGTCATGTTCTGCCCACGTATCTATAACCTCCCAGCTCATGTGCTGGCTGCTATAGGGGCTGATGCCGAACCTGGTAGTCAACAGGTGTGGCAGGATAATCTCTCTATTGATGTAACCTGTGCTGTGACCGCCGATCTGGCTGGTCTCCCGTAATTCTGGAATGCAAGGTGTTCCTGATAAAAAAAGAATCAAACTATTGTCTCAGTTCGTAAGGAACCGGCACTAAAAGGTGGGGGCTAAAGCTCCCCTTTAGTCCCGGTTCAACACGAACCGGGACCAAAGGCCCACCACGTGACACGAGCCTGTGCCGGGGTGCTAGGGGCCTTTAGTCCCGGTTGGTTACACCAACCGAGACTAAAATGTTTAGGGGTTTTTGGTTTAATTTTCCTTTTAATTTTGTGTTTTCCATTTAATTCTTTTTCATTTCAAACATATTTTACACTACTACATATTGTACACGTTATGCATATATGTAAATAGAATTTCTCATAGAACTGATATATATATATATATCATCAATTTCTCGCACGACCATTCACATACACATGTATATATATATATATATATATATATACAATTTGGTATATACAATTTCTCCTACAATTTTTAGATCATTACATGGAGGCATTAAAATGGTAATTGTATTCTTCTTTGGGATCTATGACCTGTTTGAGCAAAAATCACGCTATTTCCTCTTGAATTGCTCGTACGCGATCCTATGGTAGGAGCTTATCCCGCATATCCTTCATCTTTAAAGAAGGAGACCAATATGCATGTATTAGTTGTATGTATATATATTAGATAATGATGTAAAAATTATGAATAGTGTTCTGGCAAACGTACCCATTGCTCTCTATCAATTCTGCTCCTTTCGGACGTCATCATGCGAATGTTCTCGCAAACGTAGTATGCACATAAACCAGTCCCCGGCGCCTGCTTCAGGGCCTTTACAAGAATAGAATTCAATCAGATAATAATTAATGAAGCATGATAATGGAATTGAAACTAGAATTAAAGAGATGCACAGACATAGCTAGCTAGTACTACTTAATTACCTTGGGTCGCACCCATTTTAGCTATTGTTCCATGGGCCTTGAACATGTTTGATGAACTTTTCCCAAGCCTTGCCCGCCGGCAAAGAAAATGAATAAAGAAGTTATTAATTAGTTGATATCAGGAAATGATGAATTAAAGAGGCCAGCATATAGTTCGATAATGATTGAAATTACCTATCGACCATCCCCCCACGATTGTGTAGTCATTAACGTCTTTGTCTTTAAGTAGTGAGTCCAGTACTTGAACTCTTCCCTTGTCAACTTCACTGATTAGCAGGATCCAGTGAAAACTGCATGTGCACACGTTTGTATAATTAAGCGGGTATATGCATAACTCATCAACTACACTTATTAACATCTAGTAAGCAAAAACGGAATTTGTAGTACAAGACAGTGTCACTCACCTGAAGTTGTAAGGAAGTAGTATATCTAGTTGGGTATTTAGTCGCTTCAAAAACTCTAGCAAGCTTTTCTTTGTGTCTTTTCTTGACCATTCTTTTGACCATGTCTCTTGATTAATGGTATTTGGATCAATGAACCCAATGCCATAGTGTCCAGCTTTTTTCATTTCATAGATCTTCATTCTGCATAATACCACAGAAAAGAATATAGTGAGGATAATTACAGGTAATGATCAACAAGCACTACAACTAGCTAGAGACTTAAATTACAGAAAGAAATCACTTATAGACAATAGCAACTGATGATAGATTTTTTGAGTGTGTCTTGATTGAATAACTGAAACAGTTCTAGAAACTCAATCCACAAAGCATTTTCATGGTAGTAATGCTCTGGCTTGACTCTCACCGTGAGGGACTCTTGATCGGTAGTCTAGGATTCTCTCATGTACCATTCATGCAATTCATACATTCTCGTTGATAGATGCTTGATCTCCTCAGGCTTGACCAAAGGTTCACCACGTGCATATTTCCGTTTTAGTTGCTCCTCTTTAAACGTTTCCATGGGCTCGATCTCTAGGAGTTGATAAAGAGTGACACCAGCCTCTTTAGCCAGCCTTCTATGATCGTCGATTATTACCAGCTGATCGGCGCTGGTACTCACATGTGTTGGTATAATGAGTGGGAGGATCGATTGCACCGCCTGTTCTCCCAGTTGGGGAACAGTTTTCCCGCTTTTTTGTCAGCTGCTTGGCTTGAGCTCGAGCTCGACTCCTTTTTTTGTGCTTGATATGACTTCTTGATTTGGCCTCATAGTCTGAGTCCCTATGCTTGGGAGCTGGTGGTTCAATCATATGAATAAAGTGGTCAATGACATGCTCAGGTACTTTCTCCTCTGGCGGTGGGGGCGGTTTCGGTCCAAAATGGGCCTTCACTTGGGCCCTCACTTCGACTTTGTTTCCCACGTCAGTCAGGTAACAAGGCAACCTCGGAAGAGGCTTGGGGCTTGGACCAAATCTGTATTTCTTGCCCCCTGTTGTATCGCTAGCCGCCGTAGCTGCGACGCCTCTCTTCCGCTGTTGCGTGGGCGGCGGAGCCTGCTGAGGCGACGGAGACGGCTGACGCGGTGCCTGACTTGGAGGAGGAGTCGACTGACATGGTACCGGACTTGGAGGAGGAGGAGTGGGCTCACGTGGTGGCGGAATTGGAGGAGTAGGAGTGTGCAGAGGCGGTGGCTGACTTGGAGGAGCGGGACTACTGACGCGGTAGCGGACTTGGAGTAGGAGTCGGCTGACGCGGTGTCAGTGGCCTTGGAAAGACGACGCAATCCTTTCTCCATAGAATGATACGATGTATATGGTCTCTCCCAGTGTGCGTTCATCGTCACCTCCAAGAATGTCAAGCTCTAGCCCCGAATATTGTGCCACCACTTCATCAATCCCTACATGAGCATAGCCACCTGGAATCGGATTACGATGGAAGGTTTCTTCAAGGGGATTTGTATAAGCAACGCCGTCCGCCCCCTTCATGGATATGTTCTTCATTTTAAAGTGTAGCTCACAAGTTGTCGTATCTATGATATCATCCATAGGGTATCTATCCAGCAGTGCATCATTGCATGGGGCGGAACCCACGCTACTTCTCGACATGTATGGGACGGTGCTATCCAATGCTGGATCCGCTAGTTGTTGCCGCTGCCGAGACCCCCTTTTCCTGGCTAAGTGAGTCGATCTGCTACTGCTGCCGCTGGAAAGCGAGTGCCAACTCCGCGTGCCTTGATTCTAGGCGTTGAAGGCGGTCTGCTTCCTGCTTCCTCTGCTCCTCCTCCAGCTTCCTCTTCTGCTCCTCCTCCAGCTTCCTCTTCTTCTCCTCCCACTACTTCTCTCTCGCACGGCTTCTGTAGTCGGTGTTCCAGTCCACAAACCCCTCAAACCACGGAACAATGCCTTTGCCTCGTGTTCTTTCCGGGTGTTCAGGATTTTGCAGGGCATGTGTAAGCTCGTCGTTCTCTCTATTGGGCATGAACACCCCCATTCGAGCCTCTTCTATTGCACCAAATAAACTGAGGTCGGCTCCTTTAAGACTTGCCCGCTCCAAAACCTCGCCTGTCTTTGGGTCCAACCTCCCCCCATGTGCATAGAACCAAGTCCTGGACCTGGGGGCCCAGCTCAATGTAACTAGAGTGACCCCTGCATCCATCATCTGTTGCTCAGTGAGATCCCACTTAGGCCGGGCCACCTCGTAGCCACCTGGCCCCAGCTTATGGTGCCACTGCTTTTTCACGGCATCGATCTGTTTATTCTTGACCGTTCCTGAGCTACTTCTGATTCCTTGAACTTCACAAAAGCGTCCCAGTGATCTCTTGCCTTCTCCAGTGTTCCCTTGAATTCTGGAGTCTTCTGTTCTCCTTTCATGTACGCGGCGCATATATTTTTCTTGTGATTGTTTAATGCTATCGCCATCTTCCTAAGAGCATAGTTCTTGACTTTCTCCACATATGCATCTGTGAAATGATCTGGTAGGGTGAAATGTGACATGAGAGATTCCCAAAGCCGATCTTTTGCTCTTTGGTCGACAAAAGTAACATCTGGATGTCCCTTTGCTGCCCTTTTCCATTCTTGAATGGAGATCGGGATTTGGTCCCTGAAAATAACTCCGCATTGACGAATGAAGTTGCTCCATTCTTCGTAGGTTCGCGCGGTTCACCATTAGTTTTGATGGCATTGATGTTGTACTTTACGCCATCCTTTAACTTTTTGGCAAGGCCTCGAACTGTCCTGCTGCTTGTAGAAGATTTGCTCGATCCGGAGGGCTGAAAGAAGAAAGATCAATTCATTAATATATATACAAATCAATTAAAACATGTGATGATCACCAGATGCCTGCTTATATAAATATACCTTGCCGGTCTTTGTTATTTCAAGAACAACGTTTCCTTCGTCGTCATAGTTCTCGACTTCATCTATTCGTTCGTCTTTATCAAATATCATACCCTCACCGATAGGGTTTGGATATTGCGAGCCATCAGCTTCTTCAAACTCATCTGGGCGAGGGGAGTGTATGATGTCGAACAGGGCCTCCTCTCCTTCTCTGCTGGTATTGTCCATAGCTTTTATTTAACTAATCCACAAGAAATATAAAACAATTTAGTATTCAAATTAGAATGCATGCATGCAATCAATAAGGAAAAAATGAATCATAATACATAATATGCATCTTGAATAATCCAGATAATTATTATGCATCATCGAATATAATCTCGAATACATCGTCTCTAATATTATTGAATAATATAATCTCAAATATTATCTTGAATACATCACTAGCTAATACAGATCGAATACCATCGAATAATCTAGTTCACTCGTGGTGGACACCCAAAGAGAAGGAACCATCACATAGCTCTGGTGAGATCCCTGAAGAACCTGCCAGGTATTGGAGAACCTGACATCCAATGCAACCATGTAGCGATGGACGTGCTCGTCCTCCTCCCTGACACGGTTACGTACGACCTCCGCGGGGGATGCCAGCCTCCGCACTGACCACCGAATGTGGCCCACGCGCCCGCCACCAAAGAAACACCGGGTCAACGACGGGACCCGGGTTCCTCACCAAGATGCGCGCCCCTGAAGGTAGCACCTCCTAGTGCCAGCCCGACAGAGCCCAGTCCCGAACATGGTGCCTCTGAAGCAGGACGTCGTCGCGAATGGGTCGACGACAAGGATGCGGGTCGGGCATCGTTGATGTTGAGAACAAATTCTATGCAAATGTAACATTTTTTAAATGCTTGGGTTGTGATTTCTTAATATACGAGGAACCTTCAGTCCCTGGCTAGGAACATGATTTAGAATCATAACATATTCTCTTAACCTTTAAGGGATTTAACAAAATGGCGCCATTCTGGATGTGCAGAAAATGGTCCATATTTTTCCTGATCTCATCTACCCTTCTATATGTCACGTTGTCTAGTATCAAATGATTCAAGAAAACCATGGCTTCATCATTAGCCAGAAGTAACAAGCACATGATGGTACGAAGCTCTCCAAATTGTTTTGGAATGGAGTCCTGGATAGGATAATTAGCTTTTTGTTATGAAGTTCAGCAAGAGCCTTCCGAATATCGCTATTTGGAAGGCCTTTGCTGAACTTCGTACCAAAAAGCAAATTATCCTATCAGGAAATTCGTTCCAAAACAACTTTCGAGAGCTTCGTACCATCATGCGCCTGTTACTTCCGTCTAATGATGAAGCCATGGATTTATTCAATACCTTGACAGGCAACATGAACTATAGAAGAATATATCTATAGATGAGATCAGAAAAAAATGGATCAACTTGTGCACATCCATAATGGCGGCATTCTTGATAAATCCCTTATTATAGGACTAGGAGAATCTATTGTACTATACATACATATACTAATTAATTGCAAATACATAACAAACTTTTGCAAATACAACATTAAAATATGCAATTTTGCAAATACTAATTGCTATACATTGTATCAAATGTCAAAATTCTAGATACATTGGATGTCAAAATTCAAACTTCCTCTCAAATGTACATCTATGTCATTCTTGCATCTATGTCAAAATTCAAACTTTGACATATGATCAAATGTTGCATATTTGATCATATTTCACTAGATCAAACTTTGACATATGATCAAATGTTGCATATTTCAAAATTCAAACTTTGATATATGTCAAAATTCTTGCATCTAGTTACATTGGATCAAATGTTGCATCGTGAAATATGCATCATTCAAACTTTTTTCAATATACATCTAATCATCTAGTGAAAAAATGTCAAAATTCATCTAATTAACATTTATATATCTAAAATTCCTCTAACATTTCTATAGCTAAAAGTATAAAAAACTAAAAAACATTCATCTAACATTTATATATCTAATTCATCTAACATTTCTATACCTAAAAGTACAAAAAGGTAAAACAAAAACAAAAAATAAGTAAATGTGTGTGTGTGTGTGTGTGTGTTCATGCATGTGTGTGCAGGCTCGATCGATGGGAGGGCGTCCATGGCGGCAGGGGCTCGTAGCGGGGCGACGGTCGGCGAGGCGAGGCGACTCGTCGGCGACGATGATGGTGATGGCGTGCGAGCTCGAGGAGGGGGTGGCCCGATGGGGGCGGCGACGGCATGGGCGGTGCGTCGGGGCAGGCGGTGCGTCAGGGGCGGCGGCGATCTCCTCTGTTCATGGTCGAAGAGACGATGAAGCAGAGGGAAACTAAAAAAATTTCAAGTTGTGTATATATATGTGGAGGCCTTTAGTCCCGTTGGAGCCACCAACCGGGACTAAAGGTTAATTTTGGCCAGGCCAAGCGGCGGGAAGCCAGGCCTTCAGTCCCGGTTGGTAGCTCCAACCACGACTAAAGGGGAGCCTTTAGTAGCGGTTGGAGCCAGCAACCGGGACTAAAGGTGGTGCGCTGCCAGGCGAGGGCGCGGTGGCTGTTTAGTCCCACCTCGCTAGTTGAGGAGCGGCATGACCTTTTTATAAGCCCCGGCGTGGGCACTGCATTGAGCTCCTCTCAAATGCAAGCCTTTTGGGCCTCTCCTGCTCTGCCCTGATGGGCCTACTAGGCTTTGCGGGCCTGCATCCTGGCCCAACTACACGTTGGCTTTCTAGTCGTATGCAGGCCGCTGTGGCCCAGTAGGCGGGCTTTTTTCTGCTTTAGTTATTTTCTTTTATTTCTGAGTCGCTTTTTGCTTTATTTAGAGTTTCTTTGTGATTCTTTTTTACTTTAGGTAAAAAAAATTATAAACTTTCTGTTAGTGCCAGTAGTTTTCAAATTTGGATAGTTTAAATTTGAGTTATTTGAATTTTGTGTGAATCACTAGTTTGTGAATAACTTTACTTTAAAACTAGATTTTCCAGTGATTCTTTTTTCCGCTATTTAATATTAGTGTGTTTTATCATTATATTCAATTTGTTAATTCTTAGGTTATTTTAAGAAATGAAATACCTTTGTAACAGATGAGTTTTCATCCGAAACCCTGATACTTCGAAAGAGATTGTCCAATTTGTACACAAAGTGCATCCAGTTTTTGCCGTAACACTCTCAACTTTTTAGCACATGCTATGTGGGTGAAATGATGATACCATGCCAACTTTCAACCCGTTCAGAGTTCATTTTGTACTGCTTTTCAATTTCAGGGTCATTTGGCTAAAAAAATCTGTAAATGCATGAAAAATAGCAAATGAAGTCAGAAAGGGTTGAAAATTCATGATGTGGCTTTGAATGGTTCATACTGAATGCACAAAAAGTATGGAGTTGAAATAAGATTAAAAAATGAAATGCCTTTGTAACAGATGATTTTTTGTCCGAAACCATGATACTTTGAAAGAGACTGTCCATTTTGTACACGAAGTGCATCCAGTTTTTGACGTAACCCTCTCAACTTTGTAGCACATGCTATGTGGGTGAAATGATGATACCATGCCAACTTTCAATCTTTTCAGAGTTCATTTGTACCGCTTTTCAATTTCAGGGTCATTTAGCTAAAAAAATCAGTAAATGCATGAAAAATAGCAAATGAAGTCAGAAAGGGTTGAAAATTGATGACATTTGTCTGAAGCACAAAATTACATATTTAAAATGCCAAAACACATAAGCACCCTAACTATTACAAAGATTCCCTATGGTTTGTCCAAAGTGGGACTTTCCAGATATATAAGTCCGGAAACTCACTAGAGAAGCCGGTCACATCCCAGAGTGGGATCTTTGGATGTAAAACTTTTTCTTCGCATGTGTCCCTTTGCGCCGTAACCATGGAGAATATTCATCATTTAACTGGATGCTCAGGTCAATATTCACCGTGAAGGGAGCAATTTCATGAAACTTTTCATAATCTTCTGACATGTCTGTCTTGTCATCCACTCCCACGATGTTTCTTTTCTCTAAAAGAACTATGTGGCGCTTTGGATCATCGTATGATGTATTAACTTCCTTATCTTTTCTTTTTCTTGGCTTCGTAGACATGTCCTTCACATAGAAAACCTGCACCACATCATTGGCTAGGATGAATGGTTCGTCTGCGTACGCAAGATTGTTGAGATCCACTATTGTCATTCCGTACTACGGGTCTTCCGTTACCCCGCCTCATGTCAGATTGACCCATTTGCACCGAAACAAAGGGACCTTCAAACCACGTCCATAGTCAAGTTCACATATCTCCTCTATGTAATCATAATATGTGTCCTTTCCCCTCTTGGTTGCTGCATCAAAGTGGACACCACTGTTTTGGTTGGTGCTCTTTTTATCTTGGTCGATCGTGTAAAATGTATTTCCATTTATCTCGTACCCTTTGAAAGTCATTATATTCGAAGATGGTAACTGGGACAGCAAGTACATCTCATCTTCAATAGTGTCATCATGCATGGCACATGTCTGCAACCAACCGGTGAAAGTCCCCGTTTGTTCACGTGTAATCCAGTCGTCAGACTACTCTGGGTGTTTGGAGCGTAGAATATTCTTGTGTTCCTCAATATATGGAGCCACCAAAGCGGAATTTTGTAGAATTGTGTAGTGTGCTTGAGTGAGAGAATGCCCGTCCATACATATTATTTGTTTCGGTCCTAGCTAGCATGCCATTTCTACCCAGTCTGCCCTTATGCCGTGATTCAGAACACCAATCGGCTTAAGGTCAGGAATAAAGTCAACACAAACTCAATGACCTCCTCATTTTCATGGTCCTTGGAGATGCTTCCTTCTGGCCTAGCACCGTTATGAACATATTTCTTTAAGACTCCCATGAACCTCTCAAAGGGGAACATATTGTGTAGAAATACAGGACCCAGAACGACAATCTCTTTGCATAGGTGAACTAGGACGTGCGTCATGATATTGAAGAAGAATGGTGGGAACACCAACTCGAAACTGACAAGACATTGCACCAAATCATTCTCTAACCTTGATATGATTTCTGGATCGATTAGCTTCTGAGAGATTGCATTGAGGAATGCACAGAGCTTCACAATGGCTAATCGAACGTTTTCCGATAGAAGCCCCCTCAATGCAACTGGGATCAGTCACGTCATAATCACGTGGCAGTCATGAGACTTTAGGTTCTGGAACTTTTTCTCTGCCATATTTATTATTCCATTTATATTCGACGAGAAGCCAGAAAGGACCTTCATACTGAGCAGGCATTCAAAGAAGATTTCCTTCTCTTCTTTGGTAAGAGCATAGCTAGTATGACCCTGATGTATGTCATCTTTTCCGTGCATATGTTGCTAGTCCTCCCGTGCCTCCGATGTATCTTTTTTCTTCCCATACAGGCCCAAGGAGCTAAGTAGGGTAACGCAAAGATTCTTCGTCATGTGCATCACATCGATTGCAAAGTGGACCTCTAGGTCTTTCCAATAGGGCAGGTCCCAAAATATAGATTTCTTCTTCCACATGGGTGCGCGTCCGTCAGCGTCATTCGGAACAGATTGTCCGCCAGGACCCTTTCCAAAGATTACCTTTAAATCCTTGACCATATCATGTACATCATCACTAGTACGGTGGCGAGGCTTTGTCCGGTGATCTGCCTCACCTTTGAAATGCTTGCCTTTCTTTCTTACGGGATGCCCGCTCGAAAGAAATTGATGATGTCCCAGGTACACATTCTTCTTACAATTATCCAAATATATATTGTCGGTATCATCCAAACAGTGCGTGCATGCGCGGTATCCCTTGTTTGTCTGTCCTGAAAGGTTACTGAGAGTAGGCCAATCATTGATGGTCACAAACAACAATGCATGTAGGTCAAATTCTTCCTGATTGTCCTCATCCCACGCACGTACACCTTTTTCATTCCATAGCTGTAAGAGTTCTTCAACTAATGGCCTTAGGTACACATCAATGTCATTGCCGGTTTGCTTAGGGCCTTGGATGAGCACCGGCATCATAATGTACTTCCGCTTCATGCACAACTAAGGAATAAGGTTATGCATACATAGAATCACAAGCCGGGTGCTATGGTTGCTGCCCTGCTCCCCAAAAGGATTAATGCCATCTGCACTTAAACCAAACCATATGTTCCTTGCGTCATCTGCAAAGTCCCTCCACTTCCTCTCCATTTTTCTCCACTACGACCTATCAGCGGGTACCCTCGACTTCCCATCTTTCTTACTGTCTTCTTTGTGCCATCGCATCAACTTGGCATGCTCTTTTTTTTGAATGGATTGGCATGCTCTTTGTTTTGGAACAAACATTTCAACCGTGGTATTATAGGAGCATACCACATCACCTTGACAGGAATCTTCTTCCTGGGGCGCTCGCCCTCGACATCACCAGGGTTAACACGGCTGATCTTATAGTGCAATGCACCGCATACCGGGCATGCATTCAAATCCTCGTAGTCACTGCAGTAGAAGATGCAGTCATTAGGGCATGCATGTATCTTCTACACCTGTAATCCTAGAGGGCAGATAGCCTTCTTTGCTTCGTATGTACTCTCGGGCAATTCGTTGTCCTTTGGAAGTATCTGATACGTCTCCGTCGTATCTATAATTTTTGTTTGTTCCATGCCAATATTATACAACTTTTACATACTTTTGGCAACTTTTTATATGAATTATTGGACTAACTTATTGATCTAGTGCCTAGTGCCAGTTCCTGTTTTCTACATGCTTTTCATATCGCAGGTTATCCATATCAAACGAAGTCCAAATGCAATAAAATTTCACGGAGAATTATTTTGGAATATATTTAATTTTTGGGAGTTGGAATCACCGCAAATGGAGGCCCACATAGCCCACAAGACACCAGGGCGCGCTAGAGTAGCCTGGCTTGCGGTGGTGGGTTTTGCTCACCTCGTACGTCGGTTGGAGCTCTACTTCAGGCGCAAGGAAGCTTATATCCGGAAAAAAATCTTCTTAAAATCTCAGCGCAATCGGAGTTACGGATCTTCCGGAATATAAGAAACGGTTTTCGGCCAGATCTGGAGAGCGTGAAACAGATGAGAACAGAGAGGGGGAACTCTCCTCCCATCTAGGGGGGAGTCCAAGGAAGAAGAAGAAGGAGGGGGGCTCTCTCCCCCTCTCTCCCGGTGGCGCCGGAGTGCTGCCGAGGCAATGATCGGGACGACGATCTACATCAACAATCTTGCTACCGTCAACACCAACTTTCTCCCCCTCTATGCAGCAGTGTAACACCTCTTCTTCCCGTTGTAATCTCTACTTAAACATGGTGCACAACTTCATATATTATTTCCCAATGATATATGGTTATTCTTTGATGTTTGAGTAGATCCGTTTTGTCCTATGGGTTAATCGTGATCTTGGTTGGTGTCGGGGATATACCCCGCGGTGTAACCCGACTGGATGTATGACCCGGATGGATCTTGGCGAATCACTGCTGACCCGCCTGGAGCTTGGCGATTCACGGGTAACCCGCCCGATCTTGGCAGCTCATTAGTAACCCGACGGGCAGGTCAGGCAAACGAAAAGGCCCGGTGGCCCAGAAGGTAGTTCATGGAAGTCCGGCTCAAGCTATGGTAGGTCGGTTTAAGAGGAAAGCATAAGGAATATTTCCTTACAAAGGAAGCAAGACTAACTCCACTTGTAATAGAGTAATCCTAGTCCTACTAGGGCTAGTCATGTAAGCCGCCCCTTCAACATATATAAGGAGGGGTAGGGCACCCCAAGAGGGACAAGTTTTACAAGTTTTCACAAGTTAGGTTTAGACAGACAAGTCAATAGCTCTCGAGATAGAGCACCCTTGTAATTGTGATCATCATCATCAATATCAATGAAGCAGGATGTAGGCTTTTACCTCCACCGTGAGGGGCCGAACCTGGGTAAAACCTTGCGTCTCTCGATTCTGACCAACCCCTTCAAGCTACTACAAAGATGTGTTGGCCTCACGACTAAGTCCTCACACTAAGACATCTGTCGTGACAATTCCATGACAGTTGGCGCCCACCATGGGGCTCGCGCACGGTGATGTAGAGTTCTTGGAGGGATCTTTCTCAGGAATCGAGAAGTTCACAATTTTTTCTATGAAGAAGAGCAGGTTTGAAAAATATTTACATCAAAAGTTAGGGTTGCATGGCACGGCACAACGTGTGCTTGTGATCCGGCAATCTGCCGCCAGATCAAATTTTGGAGCACATTCCTGAGGCGAAGGAGTTTTTCCACTGCAGATCATATCTATATATACGACTTATGGTCTAATCGGAGGCAACAGTATCAATCCGTCAAGACCTGCCAATTAGTCAAAACGGCGTGTTCAATATTTAAGACCCAGAGGAAATTAGGGTTGCATCAGTGCAACTACCATAACTCGCCGAGATCGAGAGTATATTTTTTCTGCCGAAGCCAAACTACTACGGCAGTCAACCGAAGCTATCAGCATTTTCCGCTGCAGGGTCAGTGTCCGGGTCTGATTGCTACTCTATCGACAAGAAGCAGTCCAATCAGCCGGAATATTGCTGCTCCACGTAGAGAAATCCCAAGCTACGAGTCCCGAGGGAATCAACTATTGCTCCTGCTATTTTAAGCGTGGAGGACAAATCAAAAAGTACTTCCACTAGTACGTAATGAAGATTAGTATTGTTGAGTACTACTGGATCTGTTTTATTCTCTCATGCAATTGCCTGACACACACACGGATTGAGGAAGATAGAAATATGGAAAACAAGAGCTGTCAAGGGAGCCGGATTTGCCACCTCAGCGGCCCTGTCGCCTCTGCCATTGCGACCACGTTTTTTCTTGTGTATACGAACGAAGCAAGCTCAGCAGCAGCTCGAGAGTACCACGCATATCCACCACTACTGCTCATAGAGACACCAATGTCAAAATCCGTTCGCTGCATCAAATCACCTGTAACATCCCAAATTTTCAATCTGGAATGTTATACATTAGATCATCATGCATATCATATTTTATTTTGCTTTTGGTTTTGATCCTAGACAATCCTAAGCAACTCAAGGACCCACGGAGAGAGTTGGGGATTCCGTTATTTACATATTTGAGTTTTCTCAAATTTTGTAAACAGGATCATTTCATTTTATATATTTTATCATCAATTATTTCTATTACAAAAATATGAGAGAGGGAATAAAAATGACTTTCCCAAAATATAGAAATATTGAGGATTTAATAAAAAAATCAAATAAGTTTTATTTCAGAGTTTTCGGTATTTTATTTGAATTTAGGAAAAATGTGCGTTTTTCAAAATTGCGTTTAGGGCCCAAATAAATGTTCACTTTATCGGGCTTGATTTTAGAAACCCGGGAAAATTTATTTCATGATTTTTGGAGTCCGTTTAGTATTTCTTTTTATTTTCCTTCCGAGCGTTATTTAAAAAAAACCGGAACCGACTTTGGGCCGTACTCGGCCAGGACTCCGCCTGGCCGGGGCCTTTATAAGCCGGGGCAAGCCAGCCCAAAGGCCAGCCGCCCCGAAACCCTAGCCCTAGCCGCCGCCAGCCGCCGCCGCCGCCAGCCGTCGCCGCCGCCCCGCCGCCGATCCGCCGGAGCCGCGCGTCGCCCGAGGTTCGCCGCCCCTCGAAATCCGTGCCGTTTAAAAAAAATCTGTTCGTCGTTTTTCTTTTTCGTCGGATTTTCCGCGGTTATTTTCTGATCGCGATTTCTGATCCGATTTTCGTTTTAGTATAACTTTTCGCTCGTTTATCGGAATCAGGCGATTCAAGCGCCTGGAGTTTCGTCTCGAAACCCTCTTTCCGAATAATCAACTTAAACAAGTTTTTGCTACTGTAAAATTTGACTTAGATCCAGATTACTAGAACGAAGTTGCTTTCTTTCGCCGTTTGATTTCTTTTGCTTCATTTGATTTGATTCTTTTTGCAAACCAGGGTTCTTAAGTTTAACTTTCTGGTTAGATCTTCTATTTGAGTTTTACCTATGCATTAGATGAGTACTTATTGTATGCTTGTTTGTTTGTCTGTGATAGAATACCCGGAGTGCGCCGCCTATTACTTTGAATCTCTAGGTTTCGCGGATCATCAGCAAGGCAAGTAACACTTTGATCATACCTTTTTCTACTACCCAGTTTTATTGCATTAGATCAATCCTCACACATTGCATGATTGGGATCTAATTAAATTGTGGGATGGGAAGTAGATGAGGTAGTACCTATTACCTGTTTATTATCAAACCTTTGGGAGTTACTTCTACATTTGCTTATTATGCCATGCTATGCTAGTAGACGTGGATTGGGTGAGTGAAATCCATGACAGATGTGAGATTCATAATTAATGGTTTATCTAAGGTGGCAACCTAAATACACATCTGGGTGGATTGAGGCACCTGGGCATTCCAGGACTTGCCTGTTTTTCTTTTGGACCGCCACCCAGACTCAAAAGGATCATGAGATTATTCATACTAGAAACTTCCGTGTGCAGCCACAAGCCATTATGGGCTCTGGCATAGTTGATTAAGTTGTGCGAACTCTTACAGTGGTAGACTAGCAGATGTAGGGGATGTAGGTGGTACGGTCTACCCGATCGTAAGGTGCTAGCGCTTCTGAAAGACTATGTCTCGGTCATCCGTCTTCTCAAACACCATGTAGTGCGAGAAAACAAACGGAGGCGATCGAGTCTTGTGGGGAAAAGTGCGCAAACCTCTGCAGAGTGTAATAAACTAATCATGGTTAGCCGTGTCCCCGATTATGGACATCTTGAGTATCTAGTACCTGGATTATCATGTGAATCTCAACATGTTACTCTAAAATTAATGTTGTTGGGTTAATGTTGATGCTTAATTGGGATTGAGAATGCTGTCAACCATTCTCAATGTTTAACAACCACCATGATAGTAATTAAATTTATTCCTTTGAAGTAGGGAAAAATTGGCTTTACGCAAAAACTGTAACCATAGAGCTTTCCACCAGCCAAATATGCATATAGTATAGCTGTTGCATTTCATTACTCTTTATGTGTTACCTTGCCAGCATATTCCATGTGCTGACCCGTTTTCGGGCTGCAACGTTAATGTTGCAGACTTTTCAGACGATGATTAAGGAGTTTTAGGTCGTGGTTCTATACTCAGTGATGCCGTTGGAGTTGATGGACTCACCTATCTTCCAAGCCTTCCGCTGTTATCGTTATTAGATGGCCTTAAGCCATATTTATTGTAATAAGTTCTCTTTTGAGACACTCGATGTAATAAGTGTGTGATTGCTACTCTGCTATAAATCCTTCGAGTACTGTGTGGTGTCAGCATTACTAATCCAGGGATGACACCGGAGCACAGAGATCAGACTGTTTGAGGTCTGGTCGCTACAGAGATGGTATTAGAGCACACGCTGACTGTAGGACACGACCACTAAGCTAAAGACCTAGATCACTACTCATTCTCTTCTCTTCTGACCTCTCATCTTTTCTACTCTTTAGGATGATGGATGCAAGGAACAAGTTCCCCCAACCATATGAAGATACACCCTTTGGATACCACTTGAAGGAAGTCACTAGATACCTGAACATAGGAGTACCAAGCTTCACGGGAACCTACAACGCCACTTTACCTGAAGAAGAGCGCTGGATGATTCAAGTTCAAGTTCCAGGAAGGACGTTCATGTCAGTCACTGAGCCCATAGAGTTTTCTTTTGATGCACCAACTTGGAGTCTAGGAAAGAGCATGGCAGCTCACATCGCCATGGGACGCATTGGAGAAGTCTACCGCAAGGATCTCAAGGATACTATCTACCAGATTTGTGGGCGCCGAGATGAACACTGGGAGATGATCAGCACCAGGAAAGATAGATTAATTGCAGCTTTTATCCAGGAGTTAAATCAGCACAATCGACGACAGGAGAATCAGATGTGCGCCGACATGATAGATCTGAAGAAGGCTAAGACTAGAATCAAGGAACTGGAGGAAGAACTCAAGGCTACACGCGAAGATTATGAAGAAGAAATTGAAGTATTGGTGGAGAAGAATGACGATCTGATCAAGAAGATTGGAATATTTATGGGAGGCCCGACACTAGTAGATGAAGACGAAGAACCCAAGGAGATTAGCCCGGAAGACTACATCATCGTTGACGGCACCGACTCGGAACAAGATGGTAGCAATGATGACTATGTTGATGAAGCAGGAGCCGATATCATGGAGTCTACAACCGTAGAATATTTCTAGTAGACCACATCATCAGTAGTAGTAGTCCACCATGAAAATATAGTAGTCCGAGCACTCTTGCGATAGCTAGATCGATTGAATGCCTTTGTTTGTTTGAGTGAAGTGAATTGTTTGCTTTTGCCTCATGTGCATATGGGTAGTGTTTTCTCTTTAGACCCCCTCTATTCTTATATCTCATCTTTTCTAAACCCTCAGATGCCTCCGAGACGTGACCCCGGATTTGCCTTTCCGCCGGAGCTCACCTAGTTGATCCAGCAGCAGAACACCTTGATGCAGTTGCTATTTCAGAATCAGAACAACAACCCACCACCACCACCACCACCTGTTGACCACTTATCCCGTTTTCTTAGACTGAATCCGCCGGTGTTTTCCAGTAGCACCGAGCCGATAGTAGCAGATGATTGGCTCCGCAAGATAGCTAGGGAGTTGACCACAACAGGATGCACAGATGCGGAGAAGGTTAAGTTTGCCGCACATCAGTTAGAAGGACCCGCAGCATCCTGGTGGGAGAATTTCACAGCCACCTTCCCAGTCGACACTGTCACATGGGACCAGTTTCAGCAGGCTTTTCGTACTGCCCATTTTTTAGCAGGAGCAATGGCCATGAAGAAGCGTGAGTTTCGTAACTTGCACCAAGGAGGACGGACAGTTGGCCAATATGTGGAGGAGTTTAGTAAGCTAGCACGGTATGCCCCAGATGACGTTGCTACGGATGCAGCTAAGCAGGAGAAGTTCCTGGAAGGACTGAATGATGAGTTGAGTATGCAGTTGATGGTAGCCACCTTCAACAACTACCAGGAGTTGGTAGATCATGCTCTTATGATTGAAGGGAAGCAGCAGCAAATTGAGAACCGCAAGAGGAAGTATGGACAAGGAAAGTATAATTCAGGAGCTCAGCCGAAGCCACGTTTTACCCCTAGACCGGGAGGACATTTTCAGCATACCCATGGAATAGGTAGCTCGCACAATCACAATGGCACCAATAATGGTAATGGGAATGGAGGAAGCAATGGACAGAACCGCAACACCCCATCAACCCCAGCCAAGAAGGACTTGAGCCAAGTCACTTGTTTTAAGTGTTCTAAGACCGGACATTATGCCAATGAATGTCCTGAATTACAAAATGGAAATAGCAATGGAAGCTCTGGAAAGAAGCCGAACCCTTTCAACAGGGGACAGGTGAACCACGTTAATGTGGAGGAGGTTGAAGCTCAGCCCGATGCAGTAATAGGTAAGTTTTTGGTTAAGTCATTTACTGCACTTGTTCTTTTTGATACTGGTGCATCGCATTCATACATCTCAAGGGGATTTGTGGATAAGTATAACCTACCAACCCAAGCCCTTAGGTCACCCATGTTAGTAACCTCGCCAGGAGCAGAGTATGTGGCTAGTCTATGGTGTGACCGGTTACCATTAAGGATTGGTAACTATGTTTTTCCCTCAGACCTAGTAGTATTGGAATCTCAAGGATTGGATGTGATATTAGGCATGGATTGGTTATCAAAGTATGAAGGGAATATTGAGTGTGCTAGTAAGTCAATTTTGCTTACCACACCAGAAGGGAGAAGGATCAAGTATGTATCCTGGCATGCGCCAAACAGGACACAAGTAAATTCCTTATCAGGAGTTGTGCAGGAGGAAGTACCAGTGGTAAAGGATTTTCCTAATGTATTTCCCGAAGAGTTGCCAGACATGCCACCGGATAGAGATATTGAGTTTTTGATTGAGCTTTTGCCAGGCACTGGGCCAATATTGAAGCGACCATACAGGATGCCCGCAAAAGATTTGGTGGAAATTAAGAAGCAGATTAAGGAGTTACTGGATAAAGGTTACATTCGCCCAAGTTCTTCATCTTGGGGATCACCAGTACTTCTAGTGGAGAAGAAGGATGGATCGTTAAGGATGGTTGTTGATTATCGAGGATTAAACGAAGTAACGATCAAGAACAAGTACCCGAGTAACAATCAAGAACAAGTACCCGCTACCAATGATCAATGATCTGTTTGATCGATTGCAAGGAGCTAAAGTATTTTCCAAGATCGATTTGCGATCAGGATACCATCAGTTGAAGATTCGAGAACAGGACATACCTAAGACAGCATTCACCACAAGATATGGACTGTATGAGTATACCGTTATGTCATTTGGTCTGACTAACACGCCTGCCTATTTTATGAACATGATGAACAAAGTGTTTATGGAGTTTTTGGATAAGTTCGTCGTAGTGTTCATTGATGATATCCTGGTATATCCGAAGAATGAAGAGGAGCATAAGGAGCATTTGCGTTTGGTACTTGGAAAGCTCAGAGAACATCAATTATATGCCAAGTTCAGCAAATGTGAGTTTTGGTTGAAGGAAGTAGGATTCCTCGGACACGTTATACCCGGAGAAGGTATAGCAGTAGATCTCGCTAAAGTTGGAACCGTGACCAAGTGGGAAGCCCCAACAATAGTTGGAGAGATTCGTAGTTTTCTTGGACTCGCAGGATACTACCGGAGATTTATTGAGAACTTCTCAAAGATTGTGAAGCCTATGATGGAGTTGCTGAAGAAGGATACTAAGTTCAAATGGACTAAGGAGTGTGAGGCAAGTTTTCAGGAGTTGAAGAAACGCTTGGTTACCTCACCAGTGTTGATTTTGCCAGATCAAACCAAGGATTATGAGGTGTATTGCGACGCTTCACGTTGATGACTTGGAGCAGTGCTTATGCAGGAAGGGAGATTTGTTTCGTATGCTTCACGACAACTGAAGCCTCACGAATTGAATTATGCCACGCATGATTTGGAGTTAGCAGCCGTAGTGCATGCATTGAAGACATGGAGACATTTCCTCATTGGAAATCATTGTGAGGTGTACACGGATCACAAGAGTTTGAAGTAAATTTTCATGCAGAAGGAGTTGAACCTCAGACAAAGGAGATGGTTGGAGCTCATCAAGGATTATGATATGAGATTGCATTATCATCCCGGGAAGGCTAATGTAGTAGCTGATGCATTAAGCCACAAGAGCCATGTCAATACATTAATGACGGGAGAAATACCCAAGGAGTTAGCAGAAAATCTTCGTGAACTATGTTTGGAAATAGTTCCGAGAGGCTATGTAGCAGCGTTGGAAATTTAGTCAACTTTGATGGATAGAATCAGAGAGACTCAGAAATCTGACAAGGAGATTGCTTCTATAAAAGAGAAAATGAGCCAAGGAAAAGCTAAAGGATTTCGTGAGGATGAGCACGACACCCTATGGTTTGAAGACCGTGTTTATGTACCCAATGACCTGGAGATCAGAAAGTTGATTCTGCAAGAGGCACATGATTCACCGTATTCGATTCACCCAGGAAATACCAAGATGTATTTGGATTTGAAGGATATTTTCTGGTGGACCGGAATGAAGAAGGATATTGCGGAGTATGTAGCAGTTTGTGACGTATGTCAGAGAGTAAAGGCAGAGCATCAGAAGCCAGCAGGATTGTTGCAACCATTGCCAATACCCGAATGGAAGTGGGATAAGCTAGGCATGGATTTTATCACGGGATTACCAAGGACTCGTTCAGGCTATGACTCGATTTGGGTTGTAGTTGATCGATTGACGAAGGTAGCTCATTTCATCCCAGTAAAGACCACTTACACCAGTCCTAAGTTGGCCAAGATATACATGGCCAGGATCGTATGTTTGCATGGAGTTCCGAGGAGTATAGTATCAGATAGAGGAACCCAGTTTACCTCAAAGTTCTGGAAGCAGTTGCATGAGACTTTGGGTACTAGGCTAGAATTTAGTACATCTTTTCATCCGCAGACAGATGGACAGACCGAGAGAGTCAATCAGATTTTGGAGGATATGCTGAGAGCTTGTGCGCTAGATTATGGATCTAGTTGGGACGATAATTTGCCATATGCAGAGTTCTCTTACAATAATAGCTATCAGACCAGTTTGAAGATGGCCCCTTTCGAAGCTCTGTACGGAAGGAGGTGCAGGACACCGTTGTCATGGGACGAAGTTGGAGACCGTCAGTTGTTTGGACCTGACTTGATTAAGGAGTCTGAACAGAAGGTGAAGTTGATTCGCGATAGGCTCAAGGTAGCCCAGTCCAGGCAGAAGAGCTACGCAGATTCTAAACGCAAGGAGACAGTTTACGAAGTCGGAGACAGAGCTTATCTTTGAGTATCCCCACTTCGAGGGATTAAGCGCTTTGGAGTTAAGGGGAAGTTAGCGCCACGATTTGTAGGGCCATATCGAGTTTTGGAGCGTATGGGAGAAGTGGCCTACAAGTTGGAATTGCCAGAAGGATTGACAGGAGTTCATGATGTGTTCCACGTTTCTCAGTTGAAGAAGTGTCACACGGATATGGCTGGCATACCTGGGAGCGAGAGGAAGATTTGCACAAGGACCACCCTTACCTATTTTCTAGCCAACCCGAATCTCGAGGGCGAGATTCATCTTAAGGGGGGTAGGTTTGTAACATCCGAAATTTTCAATCTGGATTGTTATACATTAGATCATCATGCATATCATATTTTATTTTGCTTTTGGTTTTGATCCTAGACAATCCTAAGCAACTCAAGGACCCACGGAGAGAGTTGGGGATTTCGTTATTTACATATTTGAGTTTTCTCAAATTTTGTAAACAGGATCATTTCATTTTATTTATTTTATCATCAATTATTTCTATTACAAAAATATGAGGGAGGGAATAAAATGACTTTCCCAAAATATAGAAATATTGAGGATTTAATAAAAAAATCAAATAAGTTTTATTTCGGAGTTTTCGGTATTTTATTTGAATTTAGGTAAAATGCGCATTTTCCAAAATTGCATTTAGGGCCCAAATAAATGTTCACTTTATTGGGCTTCATTTTAGAAACCCGGGAAAATTTATTTCATGATTTTTGGAGTCCGTTTAGTATTTCTTTTTATTTTTTTTCCGAGCGTTATTTAAAAAAAATGGAACCGACTTTGGGCTGTACTCGGCCAGGACTCCGCCTGGCCGGGGCCTTTATAAGCCGGGGCAAGCCAGCCCAAAGGCCAGCCGCCCCGAAACCCTAGCCCTAGCCGCCGCCAGCCGCCGCCGCCGCCGCCGCCAGTCGCTGATCCGTCGGAGCCGCGCGTCGCCTGAGGTTCGCCGCCCCTCGAAATCCGTGCCGTTTAAAAAAAAATTCTGTTCGTCGTTTTTCTTTTTCGTCGGATTTTCCGCGGTTATTTTCTGATCGCGATTTCTGATCCGATTTTTGTTTTAGTATAACTTTTCGCTCGTTTATCGGAATCAGGCGATTCAAGTCGTGCGAACTCTTACAGTGGTAGACTAGCAGATGTAGGGGATGTAGGTGGTACGGTCTACCCGATCGTAAGGTGCTAGCGCTTCTAAAAGACTATGTCTCGGTCATCCGTCTTCTCAAACACCATGTAGTGCGAGAAAACAAACGGAGGCGATCGAGTCTTGTGGGGAAAAGTGCGCAAACCTCTGCAGAGTGTAATAAACTAATCATGGTTAGCCGTGTCCCCGGTTATGGACATCTTGAGTATCTAGTACCTGGATTATCATGTGAATCTCAACATGTTACTCTAAAATTAATGTTGTTGGGTTAATGTTGATGCTTAATTGGGATTGAGAATGCTGTCAACCATTCTCAATGTTTAACAACCACCATGATAGTAATTAAATTTATTCCTTTGAAGTAGGGAAAAATTGGCTTTACGCAAAAACTGTAACCATAGAGCTTTCCACCAGCCAAATATGCATATAGTATAGCTGTTGCATTTCATTACTCTTTATGTGTTACCTTGCCAGCATATTCCATGTGCTGACCCGTTTTCGGGCTGCAACGTTAATGTTGCAGACTTTTCAGACGACGATTAAGGAGTTTTAGGTCGTGGTTCTATACTCAGTGATGCCGTTGGAGTTGATGGACTCACCTATCTTCCAAGCCTTCCGCTGTTATCGTTATTAGATGGCCTTAAGCCATATTTATTGTAATAAGTTCTCTTTTGAGACACTCGATGTAATAAGTGTGTGATTGCTACTCTGCTATAAATCCTTCGAGTATTGTGTGGTGTCAGCATTACTGATCCAGGGATGACACCGGAGCACAGAGATCAGACTGTTTGAGGTCTAGTCGCTACATCACCATCACTACAGAGTCGCCGCCGTGGTCTCCTATGCTGGGCCCCGTTAAGTCACCTCCGCCTGCTCCCGACCGGTTACGGCTCCGCCCATGCCTCCATGAGCTGACCCGCTGGATCCACTTCTGCCGGCCCATACTTTTTCTCGAGCCACCCAGTGCCTCGCGCCTCCGCTACCGTCTCATCCTTGCGGAGAGCCGCCGTGCCACTACGGCCTTAGTCGCCTCTACACTATTTTCTGCTACACACGCGGCCTTTAGAGCTGCCGCCCCGTGGCCATCTTCGCTAAACCGCCGCGTTGCTCCCTTGAGCCGCCTTTCTACCTCTGATTGCGGATGAGCCCCCCCTGCTTCGTTGACTCGCCATGTCTCACCACGGTCGAGCCGCCGACCACGAGTTGCCCTACCTCTATCACGGGAATCTGACCCCGCTGTTCTCCTACTGTTGAGCTGTCGACTTGCTTCAACTGTCACCAGAGTTATTCACTTCTTATCTCTAGAGATATTTATGGGTATGGACGCTACTAGATAACAAAAGACCAAGGAGTTTGATTGAGTAAAAAAGACGAAGAATGGATTGATCTACATGTCGAAGCTTGGTTTGCTTGGTTTGCAGCCATCTAACAAAAATATCAGGACAATATTCACTACAAAGGGGTTGTTATACCGCGGATACGGAGCATGCGCCAGCATCATTTTTTGCAATCATGTGAACGTACAATACAAGCTTCCACATTTATACTGCTGGGGTGCTGTTTGCACATATGAAAAATCAATCAAATTGGAACCTAGCCTGCCATCAAAAAGGAGGGACCAGCCACGGATGCATCACTTTGAGCCGCTCCTACTTGGGGGCTGTGTTGAGTCGCCAAGTTGTTTATCCATTATCAGCATCCGGATTCACCCGATAAAAATACCAGGTGCTATATTTTCTATCTATTTTTAAATACATATTAATTTATCCAAGAACAATTGCTCTGGCCCACGATGTTTTCTATGAAGGACAATTATCCACTGCAAAGAAAGATCGTTTTGTCACGGATATAAAGCTCGCACCAATATTATCAAGCACCAGCATCTAACCATGCCGCATTGTTCAATAAATGTGTGTGCAAGCCGCCGCCTCGGTGGCTCAGTCTACAACAACAACACCTACAGCCGGCTCACCCGTCTGTGTCGGCTTACAACGTCACGGTCGACTCGTCTGTCTGTGCCGCTTCTGATGTTGTGGTCGTCTTTACCGTCCGTCTCTCGTGGTCTGGTCTACATCAACACACCGGGTCGCACCTGTATGCACAAATTGCTTAACGAGCATCTATTTCAACAATTCTGAAGCAAGCCATAATATGTTATCAGCCTCCGCCTGCACCGGATGACTCAATAGACAGGCGCACAAGTCGCCGTCACCGCAGTTTGATTAACTTCAACATCCAGCTGGGATGAACCGCTGGCCAGATTACTGACACAAATCATATGGGGTCATTTATAACCCGCCACGGTCGACCTCAAGTTTCCGTAGATTCATATCACGTTATCAATGCCAAGGATATATAATGAGTGTTGCGAAGATCATTAACTTTCCACCTTGCTTCCAGCTTCAACATATGACAGTGTTCCGCTGTTCAAGCTATATGCCGGTTCATATCACGGTCAAGTATGGAGAGTCTCAAGCCAACTCCTCGAGTCATCTTAAGACTCGGGGGCTACAATGATATGACTCAGTAAAATACCTGACAGTTTAAAGCAAGTCAAGAACTCCGGGTCAATGGAGGGAAGATAACCCGATCCCAGGGGCTGCTGTTATATTGATAAAAATTTCAAGGCCGTTAGCAAATTCCGGCTCGCAATGATGCTTCCGGGTTACAATCCGTTTCAAGGGAAAATCTTGTTTCCCAGAAAGCGCTGAAGCTCTCAATATCCGGTTCAAAATCTGGTTCAAGGGAAATCTATCTCCCACAAAGCTCTGAAGCTCTCAATATCCGGTTCACAATCCGTCTCAAGGATAATCTATCTCCCACAAAGCTCTGAAATATCCGGTTCACAATCCGGCTCAAGGATAATCTATCTCCCACAAAGTTTTGAAGCTTTCAAATCCGGTTTAAATTTATGGTTCAAAAAGAATTAATCTCTCGCAAGTTCGAGTTCTCAGAAAAATTAAAGGTTGCCAAAGAGAACTTGCTGCCATGATGCGCGGTTCAAACATGGGTATCCTACCTTATGGGCTTATCTTATTATGGTTACATGGGGGCTTCCTGCTCATTGAGTGAAGCTATAATTACCCTTTGATCCGGCTTATACGCCATGCTTACAAAACACTTGGGGGTTTGCTTCCCAGGTTAACAGGGACCAAAGAGAGTCTGTTGCAAAAGCACAACTCAAACATAGGCGCCCATTGAGCACAACTCAAAAATATTGCTTGGGGGCTCTTTTGTTCTAAAGAACGAAGAGTTTTTATAACCCTTGTAATAGGCTTAAAAGCCAGGCTTGAAAGCCAGGTGTATTCACCTAAAACCCCGGGTTATCCTGCCTTTTTAAGTAAGCCACTCCGCCCAGGTAATCCTGGAATGACCCGCCGAACATTTTACAAGTCAATCTTATGCAGACACTGAACTTGTAAAAGCTAAAATGACGATTGGTTATGTGAGGTCCATCTTATAAGGTTTGTATATAGGTTTAACTCAGTGGCTGTGCGACCCGTGAAAGCACTCAATTTTCGGCCTGGCAGCCCATGAAAGGCCTCGTTTTTTCGTTTGTTTTTATTCGACAGATTTTCTTTTTTGAGGTTTATTTGATGAGGCTTATAAGGCTTTATGATTATAATTCGCTCGTGTTTATTAACCCGGCCTGGCTTTTGACTATAAGTCGCCAGTGTATGATGAGAAATTATCCGGTGTTTATTAACCCGACCTGGCTTTGGCTATAAGTCGCTAGTGTATGATGAGAAATTATCCGGTGTTTATTAACCCGACCTGGCTTTGGACTATAAGTCGCCAGTATATGATGGTCTTATATACTTGGCAGCGTTGTGCTCTAAGTTTTGGATATTACCCCTTGCTGCATATGGCGTGATAAGCAGGCGGCATGACTAAAGTGGACAGGGCATTGTGTTCTATATCTTCAGGGTTATTACCCTTACTGGCATGATAAGCTGGCAATATTCATAAGTATCACAGGTATGATATTCATTTTTGTTATCTGAGGTTTGATAACCTGCCCTGGTTTTGATGTTAAGTCGCCAGGGCATATGTTGTTTAAACTCTGCAGGATTTGCAGAGCTATGACTTATGTAAATGATTAAGTTCAAAGCCCATCGTCAAAAAATGATATTGGTGTTTCAAAAGGGTTATCAATTATTGACTTTCACAAAGGCTATAAGCCGCTGGGTTACGAACATCCCGGATTACAATGGATGCACATTATGTCGCTATCGGCCAAGAGCCACTGAGTATTTAAACTCCGGATTTACTTGTCGATCGATAAGTCACTTCAGCGCAATGGCTATTATTTTATCAATGGATATGATTTATTCTACAATGTAAGGAATAGTCCCGAGTTGCTGCAGGCTTATGACCCGGCACTTGGGGGCTACATTATTCAAGTTGAGATTACATCAGATATGCAAGTCTCATGTCGCTGCAAGCATGCACCATGACACTTGGGGGCTAATGCAAAATCATTTTTACTGGCCTTATTGAAGACCCGACTCATCACATCATAATGAGCCAGCCCTTGGGGGCTACCAATTGCTCCTGTCAACAATTCAAGGTACACAAGTCTTATTCCATTATATTGAAGGGTCCACTGCTCAGTTGGTAAAGCACAAAGCTCTTAACCTTGTGGACGTGGGTTCGAGCCCCATGGTGAGGGTTACATCATATGATATTCTTTTCAAAGAAGTATACATAAAGTCCCAGCTCAGTATTATCTTGCTGAGCCGACCCTTGGGGGCTACACATTGATGTTCAAGTCTACATGATCATATCTACAAAGTCTCTGCTCATCATTGCATAATGACTCGGCCCTTGGGGGTGATACGTCTCCAATGTATCTATAATTTTTGATTGATCCATGCTATATTATCTACTGTTTTGGACATTATTGGGCATTATTATCCACTTTTATATTATTTTTTGGGACTAATCTATTAACCGGAGGCCCAGCCCAGAATTGTTGTTTTTGCCTATTTTAGGGTTTGAAGAAAATGAGTATCAAATGGAGTCCAAACGGAATGAAACATTCGGGAACGTGATTTTCTCACCGAACATGATCCAGGAGACTTGGACCCTACGTCAAGAAACAAAGGAGGAGGCCACGAGGTAGGGGGTGCGCCTACCCCCTAGGCGCGCCCTCCACCCTCGTGGGCCCCCTGTTGCGCCACCGATGTACTCCTTCCTCCTATATATACCTATGTACCCCCAAACGATCAGATACGGAGCCAAAACCCTAATTCCACCACCATAGCTTTCTGTATCCATGAGATCCCATCTTGGGGCCTGTTCCGGAGCTCCGCCGGAGGGGGTATCCATCACGGAGGGCTTCTACATCATCACCATAGACCCTCCGATGAAGTGTGAGTAGTTCACCTCAGACCTACGGGTCCATAGTTATTAGCTAGATGGCTTCTTCTCTCTCTTTGGATCTCAATACAATGTTCTCCCCCTCTCTTGTGGAGATCTATTCGATGTAATCTTCTTTTTGCGGTGTGTTTGTTGAGACCGATGAATTGTGGGTTTATGATCAAGATTATCTATGAACAATATTTGATTCTTCTCTGAATTCTTTTATGTATGATTGGTTATCTTTGCAAGTCTCTTTGAACTATCAGTTTGGTTTGGCCTACTAGATTGATCTTTCTTGCAATGGGAGAAGTGCTTAGCTTTGGGTTCAATCTTGCGGTGTCCTTTCCCAGTGACAGTAGGGGCAGCAAGGCACGTATTGTATTGTTGCCATCGAGGATAACAAGATGTTTTTTTATCATATTGCATGAATTTATCCCTCTACATCATGTCATCTTGCTTAAGGCGTTACTCTGTTTTCATGAACTTAATACTCTAGATGCATGCTGGATAGCGGTCGATGAGTGGAGTAATAGTAGTAGATGCAGGCAGGAGTCGGTCTACTTGTCTCAGACGTGATGCCTATATACATGATCATACCTAGATATTCTCATAACTATGCTCAATTCTGTCAATTGCTCAACAGTAATTCGTTCACCCACCGTAAAATACCTATGCTCTTGAGAGAAGCCACTAGTGAAACCTATGGCCCCCGGGTCTATCTGCATCATATTAATCTTCCAATACTTAGTTATTTCTTTGCTTTTTTACTTGCCTTTTATTTTACTTTGCATCTTTATCATAAAGATACCAAAAATATTATCTTATCATATCTATCATATCTCACTCTCGTAAGTGGTCGTGTAGGGATTGACAACCCCTTATCACGTTGGTTGCGAGGATTTATTTGTTTTGTGCAGGTGCAAGGGACTCACGCGTAGCCTCCTACTGGATTGATACCTTGGTTCTCAAAAACTGAGGGAAATACTTACGCTACTTTGCTGCATCACCCTTTCCTCTTCAAGGGAAAACCAACGCAGTGCTCAAGAGGTAGCAAGAAGGATTTCTGGCACCGTTGCCGGGGAGTCTACGCAAAAGTCAATATACCAAGTACCCATCACAATCCTTATCTCCCGCATTAAATTATTTGCCATTTGCCTCTCGTTTTCCTCTCCCCCACTTCACCCTTGCCGTTTTATTCGCCCCCTCTCTCTCTATCATCCCTCTCTTTCTCTATTTGCCTCTTTTTGCCCACTTGCTTTTTGTTTGCTTGTGTGTTAGATTTCTTGCTTGTCACGATGGCTCAAGATAACACTAAATTGTGTGACTTTACCAATACCAACAACAATGATTTTATTAGCACTCCGATTGCTCCTCTTACCAATGCTGAATCTTGTGAAATTAATGCCGCTTTGCTGAATCTTGTCATGAAAGATCCGTTTTCCGGCCTTCCTAGTGAAGATGCCGCTACCCATCTAAATAGCTTCGTTGATTTGTGTGATATGCAAAAGAAGAAATATGTGGATAACGATATTGTTAAATTGAAGCTATTTCCTTTTTTGCTTAGAGATCGTGCTAAAGCTTGGTTTTCGTCTTTGCCTAAAAATAGTATTGATTCTTGGAATAAGTGCAAAGATGCTTTTATCTCTAAGTATTTTCCTCCTGCTAAGATCATCTCCCTTAGAAATGATATTATGAATTTTAAGCAACTTGATCATGAACATGTTGCACAGGCTTGGGAGAGGATGAAATTAATGATACGTAATTGCCCTACTCATGGTTTGAATTTGTGGATGATTATACAAAAAAATATGCCGGATTGAATTTTGCTTCTAGAAATCTTTTAGATTCAGCCGCGGGAGGCACTTTTATGGAAATCACTTTAGGAGAAGCTACTAAACTCCTAGATAATATTATGGTTAATTATTCTCAATGGCATACTGAAAGATCTATTAATAAAAAGGTGCATGCGATAGAAGAAATTAATGTTTTGAGTGGAAAGATGGGTGAACTTATGAAATTATTTGCTAGTAAGAATGTTTCTTCTGATCCTAATGATATGCCCTTGTCTACTTTGATTGAGAAAAATAATGAATCTATGGATGTGAATTTTTTTGGTAGGAACAATTTTGGTAACAACGTGTATAGAGGAAATTTTAATCCTAGGCCTTATCCTAGTAATCCCTCTAATAATTATGGTAATTCCTACAAAAATTCTTATGGAAATTATAATAAGATTCCCTCTGATTTTGAATCTAATATTAAAGAATTTATTACTTTGCAAAAGAATTTCAATGCTTTGATTGAAGAAAAATTGCTTAAGATTGATGAGTTCGCTAGGAATGTTGATAGAATTTCTCTTGATGTTGATTCTTTGAAACTTAGATCTATCCCACCTAAGCATGGTATCAATGAGTCTCTCAAAGGCATGAGAATTTCCATTGATGAGTGCAAAGAAAGAACCGCTAGGATGCGAGCTAAGAAAGATGCCTTTGTAAGAGCGTGTTCTTCTAGTTCCTATGAAAATAAAGATGAAGATCTAAAAGTTATTGATGTGTCCCCTATTAAATCTTTGTTTTGAAATATGAATCTTAATAATGATGGAACTGAATATGATCCAACTTTACCTAGAAGGCGTTCCAAGAATTCAGAGTTTTTAGATCTTGATGCTAAAATTGATGAAAGTGGGATCAAAGAAATTAATGTTGGGGAACGTAGTAATTTCAAAAAATTCCTACGCACACGCAAGATCATGGTGATGCATAGAAACGAGAGGGGAGAGTGTTGTCTACGTACCCTCTTAGACCGATAGCGGAAGCGTTATGACAACGCGGTTGATGTAGTCGTACGTCTTCATGGCCCGACCGATCAAGCACCGAAGATCAAGCACCGAAACTACGGCACCTCCGAGTTCTAGCACACGTTCAGCTCGATGACGATCCCCGGACTCTGATCCAGCAAAGTGTCGGGGAAGAGTTCCGTCAACACGACGGCGTGGTGACGATCTTGATGTTCTACTGTCGCAGGGCTTCTCCTAAGCACGGCTACAATATTATCGAGGATTATGGTGGAGGGGGGCACCGCACACGGCTAAGAGAACGATCATGAAGATCAACTTGTGTGTCTAGAGGTGCCCCCCTGCCCCCGTATATAAAGGAGCAAGGGGGAGGAGGCCGGCCCTAGGAGGGGCGCGCCAGGGAGTAGGATTCCTACTCCTAGTTGGAGTAGGTTTCCTCCTTTCCTAGTCCAACTAGGAGAAGGGGGAAAGGGGGGAAGAGGGGAAGGAAGGGAGAGAGGGGCCGCGCCCCAAACCCCTTGTCTAATTCGGACTGGGCTTGGGAGGGACGCGCGCCACCTCCCGGTCCTTCCCACTAAGGCCCATTAAGGCCCATTGCTTCTTCCTCGTATTCCTGTAACTCCCCGGTACCTCCGAAAATACCCGAATCACTCGGAACCTTTCCGATGTCCGAATATAGTCGTCCAATATATCGATATTTACGTCTCGACCATTTCGAGACTCCTCGTCATGTCCCCGATCTCATCCGGGACTCCGAACTCCTTCGGTACATCAAAACTCATAAACTCATAATATAACTGTCATCGAAACCTTAAGCGTGCGGACCGTACGGGTTCGAGAACAATGTAGACATGACCGAGACACGTCTCTGGTCAATAACCAATAGCGGAACCTGTATGCTCATATTGGCTCCCACATATTCTACGAAGATCTTTATCAGTCAGACCGCATAACAACATACGCTGTTCCCTTTGTCATCGGTATGTTACTTGCCCGAGATTTGATCGTCGGTATCTCAATACCTAGTTCAATCTCGTTACCGGCAAGTCTCTTTACTCGTTTCGTAATACATCATCTCGCAACTAACTCATTAGTTGCAATGCTTGCAAGGCTTATGTGATGTGCATTACCGAGAGGGCCCAGAGATACCTCTCCGACAATCGGAGTGACAAATCCTAATCTCGAAATACGCCAACCCAACATTTACCTTTGGAGACACTTGTAGAGCTCCTTTATAATCACCTAGTTACGGTGTGACGTTTGGTAGCACACAAAGTGTTCCTCCGGCAAACGGGAGTTGCATAATCTCATAGTCATAGGAACATGTATAAGTCATGAAGAAAGCAATAGCAACATACTAAACGATCAGGTGCTAAGCTAATGGAATGGGTCATGTCAATCACATCATTGTCCTAATGATGTGATCCCGTTAATCAAATGACAACACATGTCTATGGTTAGGAAACATAACCATCTTTGATTAACGAGCTAGTCAAGTAGAGGCATACTAGTGACGTTTAGTTTGTCTATGTATTCACACAAGTATTATGTTTCCGGGTATTACAATTCTAGCATGAATAATAAACATTTATCATGATATAAGGAAATAAAATAATAACATTATTATTGCCTCCAGGGCATATTTCCTTCAGTCTCCCACTTGCACTAGAGTCAATAATCTAGTTCACATTGCCATGTGATTTAACACCAATAGTTCACATCATTATGTGACCAACACTCAAAGGGTTTACTAGAGTCAATAATCTAGTTCACATTGCTATGTGATTAACACCCAAAGAGTACTAAGGTGTGATCATGTTTTGCCTGTGAGAGAAGTTTAGTCAACGGGTCTGCCATATTCAGATCCGTATGTATTTTGCAAATTTCTATGTCAACAATGCTCTGTACGGAGCTACTCTAGCTAATTGCTCCCACTTTCAATATGCATCCAGATTGAGATTTAGAATCATCTGGATCAGTGTCAAAGTTTGCATCGACATAACCTTTTACGACGAACCTTTTGTCACCTCCATAATCGAGAAACATATCCTTATTCCACTAAGGATAATTTTGACCGCTGTCCAGTGATCTACTCCTAGATCACTATTGTACTTCCTTGCCAACATCAGTGTAGGGTATACAATAGATCTGGTACAAAGCATGGCATACTTTATAGAACCTATGGCTGAGGCATAGGCAATGACTTTCATTCTCTTTCTATCTTCTGCCATGGTCAAGTTTTGAGTCTTACTCAATTTCACACCTTGTAACACAGGCAAGAACTCTTTCTTTGACTGTTCCATTTTGAACTACTTCAAAATCTTGTTAAGGTATGTACTCATTAAAAAAACTTATCAAGCGTCTTGATCTATCTCTATAGATCTTGATGCTCAATATGTAAGCAGCTTCACCGAGGTTTTATTTGAAAAAAATCCTTTCAAACACTCCTTTATGCTTTGCAAAATAATTCTACATTATTTCCGATCAACAATATGTCATTCACATATGCTTATCAGGAATGCTGTAGTGCTCCCACTCACTTTCTTGTAAATACAGGCTTCACCGCAAGTCTGTATAAAACTATATGCTTTGATCAACTTATCAAAGCGTATATTCCAACTCCGAGATGCTTGCACCAGTCCATAGATGGATTGCTAGAGCTTGCATATTTTGTTAGTATCTTTAGGATTGACAAAACCTTCTAGTTGCATCATATACAACTCTTCTTTAATAAATCCATTAAGGAATGCAGTTTTGTTTATCCATTTGCCAGATTTCATAAAATGCGGCAATTGCTAACATGATTCGGATAGACTTAAGCATAGATACGAGTGAGAAACTCTCATCGTAGTCAACACCTTGAACTTGTCGAAAACCTTTTTGCGACAATTCTAGCTTTGTAGATAGTAACACTACTATCAGCGTCCGTCTTCCTCTTGAAGATCCATTTAATCTCAATGGCTCACCGATCATTTTGAAAGTCAATCAAATTCCATACTTTGTTCTCATACATGGATCTCATCTCAGATTTCATGGCCTCAAGCCATTTCGCGGAATCTGGGCTCATTATCGCTTCCTCATAGTTCGTAGGCTCATCATGGTCAAGTAACATGACCTCCAAAACAGGATTACCATACCACTCTGGTATGGATCTCACTCTGGTTTACCCAAGAGGTTCGGTAGTAACTTGATCTGAAGTTACATGACCATCATCATTAGCTTCCTCACTAATCGGTGTAGTGGTCACAGGAACAGATTTCTGTGATGAACTACTTTCCAATAAGGGAGCAGGTACAGTTACCTCATCAAGTTCTACTTTCCTCCCACTCACTTCTTTCGAGAGAAACTCCTTCTCTAGAAAGGATCCATTCTCAGCAACGAATAACTTGCCTTCGGATCTGTGATAGAAGGTGTACCCAACATTTTCTTTTGGGTATCCTATGAAGACGCACTTCTCCGATTTGGGTTTGAGCTTATCAGGATGAAACTTTTTCATATAAGCATCACAACCCCAAACTTTAAGAAACGATAACTTTGGTTTCTTGCCAAACCACAGTTCATACGGTGTCGTCTCAACGGATTTAGATGGTGCCCCTTTTTTTAACGTGAATGCGGCTATCTCTAATGCATCCCAAAACAATAGTGGTAGATCGGTAAGAAACATCATAGATCGCACCATATCTAATAAAGTACGGTTATGACGTTCGGACACACCATTACACTGTGGTGTTCCAGGTGGCGTGAGTAGTGAAACTATTTCACATTGTTTTAACTGAAGGCCAAACTCGTAACTCAAATATTTTACTTCTGCGATCATATCGTAGAAACTTTTATTTTTGTTAGAAATTCTTTGAACTTTTCAAATATTTCAGACTTGTGTTTCATTAAGTAGATATACTCATACCTGCTCAAATCATCTGTGAAGATCAGAAAATAATGATACCTGTCACGAGCCTCAATATTCATCGAACCACATACATCAGTATGTATGATTTCCAACAAATCTGTTGCTCGCTCCATTGTTCTGGAGAACGGACTATTTAGTCATCTTGCCCATAAGGCATGGTTCGCAAGCACCAAGTGATTCATAATCAAGTGATTCCAAAATCCCATCAGCACAGAGTTTCTTCATGCGCTTTACACCAATATGACCTAAACGGCAGTGCCACAAATAAGTTGCACTATCATTATTAACTTCGCATCTTTTGGTTTCAATATTATAAATATGTGTATCACTACGATCGAGATCCAATGAACTATTTTCATTGGGTGTGTAACCATATAAGGTTTTATTCATGTAAACAGAACAACAATTTATTCTCTTACTTAAATGAATAACCGTATTACAATAAACATGATCAAATCATATTCATGCTCAACGCAAACACCAAATAACACTTATTTAGGTTCAACACTAATCCCGAAAGTATAGGGAGTGTGCGATGATGATCATATCAATCCTGGAACCACTTCCAACACACATCGTCACTTCACCCTTAACTAGTCTCTGTTTATTCTGCAACTCCCGTTTCGAGTTACTAATCTTAGCAACTGAACTAGTATCAAATACTGAGGGGTTGCTATAAACACTAGTAAAGTAAACATCAATAACATGTATATCAAATATACTTATGTTCACTTTGCCATCCTTCTTATCCGCCAATCACTTGGGGTAGTTCCGCTTCCAGTGACCAGTCCCTTTGCAGTAGAAGCACTTAGTCTCAGGCTTAGGACCAGACTTGGGCTTCTTCACTTGAGCAGCAACTTGCTTGTTGTTCTTCTTGAAGTTCCCCTTCTTCCCTTTGCCCTTTTCTTGAAACTAGTGGTCTTTTCAACCATCAACACTTTATGCTCTTTCTTGATTTCTACCTTCATCGATTTCATCATCATGAAAAGCTCGGGAGTCGTTTTCGTCATCCCTTGCATAGTATAGTTCATCACGAAGTTCTACTAACTTGGTGATGGTGACTAGAGAATTCTGTCAATCACTATCTTATCTGGAAAATTAACTCCCACTTGATTCAAGCGATTGTAGTACCCAGACAATCTGAGCACATGCTCACTAGTTGAGCGATTCTCCTCCATCTTTTAGCTATAGAACTTGTTGGAAACTTCATATCTCTCAACTCGGGTATTTGCTTGAAATATTAACTTCAACTCCTGGAACATCTCATATGGTCCATGACGTTCAAAACGTCTTTGAAGTCCCAATTCTAAGCCATTAAGCATGATGCACTAAACTATCAAGTAGTCATCATATTGAACTAGCCAAACGTTCAGAACGTCTGCATCTGCTCCTGCAATAGGTCTGTCACCTAGCGGTGCATCAAGGACATAATTCTTCTGTGCAACAATGAGGATAAACCTCAGATCACAGATCCAATCCGCATCATTGCTACTAACATCTTTCAACACAATTTTCTCTAGGAACATATCAAAATAAACACAGGGAAGCAACAACGCGAGCTATTGATCTACAACATGATTTGCAAAATACTACCAAGACTAAGTTCATGATAAATTTAAGTTCAATTAATCATATTACTTAAGAACTCCCACTTAGACAGACATCTCTCTAGTCATCTAAGTGATCACGTGATCCAAATCAACTAAACCATGTCCGATCATCACGTGATATGGAGTAGTTTTCAATGGTGAACATCACTATGTTGATCATATCTACTATATGATTCACGTTCGACCTTTCGGTTTCCGTGTTCGGAGGCCATATCTGTATATGCTAGGCTCGTCAAGTTTAACCTGAGTATTCCGCGTGTGCAACTGTTTTGCACCCGTTGTATTTGAACGTAGAGCTTATCACACCCGATCATCACATGGTGTCTCAGCACGAAGAACTTTCGCAATGGTGCATACTCAGGGAGAACACTTCTTGATAATTAGTGAGAGATCATCTTAAAATGCTACCGTCAAACTAAGCAAAAATAAGATGTATAAAAGATAAACATCATATGCAATCAAAATATGTGACATGATATGGCCATCATCATCTTGCGCCTTTGATCTCCATCTCCAAAGTACTGTCATGATCTATATCGTCACCGGCATGACACCATGATCTCCATCATCTTGATCTATATCAATGTGTCGTCACATGGTCGTCTCGCCAACAATTGCTCTTGCAACTATTGCTATCGCATAGCAATAAAGTAAAGCAATTATTGGCGCTTGCATCTTATGCAATAGAGAGACAACCATAAGGATTTTGCCAGTTGCCGATAACTTCAACAAAACATGATCATCTCATACAACAACTTATATCTCATCACGCCTTGACCATATCATATCACAACATGCCCTGCAAAAACAAGTTAGACGTCCTCTACTTTGTTGTTGCAAGTTTTACGTGGCTGCTACGGGCTTAGCAAGAACCAATGTTACCTACGCATCAAAACCACAATGATAGTTTGTCAAGTTGGTGCTGTTTTAACCTTCGCAAGGACCGGGCGTAGCCACACTCGGTTCAACTAAAGTTGGAGAAACTGACATCCGCCAGCCACCTGTGTGCAAAGCACGTCGGTAGAACCAGTCTCGCGTAAGCGTACGCGTAATGTCGGTCCGGGCCACTTCATCCAACAATACCGCCGAACCAAAGTATGACATGCTGGTAAGCAGTATGACTTATATCGCCCACAACTCACTTGTGTTCTACTCGTGCATATAACATCAACGCATAAAACCTAGGCTCTGATACCACTGTTGGGGAAAGTAGTAATTTCAAAAAAATTCCCACGCACACGCAAGATCATGGTGATGCATAGCAACAAGAGGGGAGAGTGTTGTCTATGTACCCTCATAGACCGATAGCGGAAGCGTTATGACAACGCGGTTGATGTAGTCGTACGTCTTCATGGCCCGACCGATCAAGCACCGAAACTACGGCACCTCCAAGTTCTAGCACACGTTCAGCTCGATGACGATCCCTGGACTCTGATCCAGCAAAGTGTCGAGGAAGAGTTCCGTCAACACGACGATGTGGTGACGATCTTGATGTTCTACTGTCGTAGGGCTTCTCCTAAGCACGGCTACAATATTATCGACGATTATGGTGGAGGGGGGCACCGCACACGGCTAAGAGAACGATCATGAAGATCAACTTGTGTGTCTAGAGGTGCCCCCTGCCCCCGTATATAAAGGAGCAAGGGGGAGGAGGCCGGCCCTAGGAGGGGCGCGCCAGGGAGTAGGATTCCTACTCCTAGTTGGAGTAGGTTTCCTCCTTTCCTAGTCCAACTAGGAGAAGCGGGGAAAGGGGGGAAGAGGGGAAGGAAGGGAGAGGGGTCACGCCCTAAACCCCTTGTCCAATTTGGACTGGGCTTGGGAGGGACGCGCGCCACCTCCTGGTCCTTCCCACTAAGGCCCATTAAGGCCCATTGCTTCTTCCTCGTATTCCTGTAACTCCCCGGTACCTCCGAAAATACCCGAATCACTCGGAACCTTTCCGATGTCCGAATATAGTCGTCCAATATATCGATCTTCACGTCTCGACCATTTCGAGACTCCTCGTCATGTCCCCGATCTCATCCGGGACTCCGAACTCCTTCGGTACATCAAAACTCATAAACTCATAATATAACTGTCATCGAAACCTTAAGCGTGCGGACCCTATGGGTTCGGGAACAATGTAGACATGACCGAGACACGTCTCCGGTCAATAACCAATAGCGGAACCTGGATGCTCATATTGGCTCCCACATATTCTACGAAGATCTTTATCGGCCAGACCGCATAACAACATAAGTTGTTCCTTTGTCATCGGTATGTTACTTGCCCGAGATTCGATCGTCGGTATCTCAATACCTAGTTCAATCTCGTTACCGGCAAGTCTCTTTACTCGTTTTGTAATACATCATCTCGCAACTAACTCATTAGTTGCAATGCTTGCAAGGCTTATGTGATGTGCATTACCGAGAGGGCCCAAAGATACCTCTCCGACAATCGGAGTGACAAATACTAATCTCAAAATACGCCAACCCAACATTTACTTTTGGAGACACCTGTAGAGCTCCTTTATAATCACCCAGTTACGTTGTGACGTTTGGTAGCACACAAAGTGTTCCTCCGGCAAACGGAGTTGCATAATCTCATAGTCATAGGAACATGTATAAGTCATGAAGAAAGCAATAGCAACATACTAAACAATCGGGTGCTAAGCTAATGGAATGGGTCATGTCAATCACATCATTGTCCTAATGATGTGATCCCGTTAATCAAATGACAACACATGTCTATGGTTAGGAAACATAACCATCTTTGATTAACGAGCTAGTCAAGTAGAGGCATACTAGTGACGTTTAGTTTGTCTATGTATTCACATAAGTATTATGTTTCCGGATAATACAATTCTAGCATGAATAATAAACATTTATCATGATATAAGGAAATAAAATAATAACATTATTATTGCCTCTAGGGCATATTTCCTTCAATTAAAACCCTAGATGTTGCTAAACCACTATTGTGGATTTCAAGGAATTTAATTATGAAAATTGCTCTTTGATTGATTGTATTTCTTTGTTGCAATCCGTGCTAAATTCTCCTTATGCTTATAGTCAAAATAAAGCGTTCACTAAACATATCGTTGATGCCTTGATGCAATCTTATGAAGAAAAACTTGAGTTCGAAGTTTCTGTCCCTAGAAAACTTTATGATGAGTGGGAACCAACTATTAAAATTAAGATTAAAGATCATGAGTTCTATGCTTTATGTGATTTGGGTGCTAGTGTTTCCACGATTCCAAAGACTTTGTGTGATTTGTTAGGTTTCCGTGATTTTGATGATTGCTCTCTAAACTTGCACCTTGTGGATTCCACTATTAACAAACCTATGTGAAGAATTAATGATGTTCTTATTGTTGCAAATAGGAATTATGTACCCATAGATTTTATTGTTCTTGACATAGATTGCAATCCTTCATGTCCTATTGGTAGACCTTTCCTTAGAACGATTGGTGCAATTATTGATATGAAGGAAGGAAATATTAGATTCCAATTTCCGTTAAGTAAAGGCATGGAACACTTTCCTAGAAAAAGAATTAAATTACCTTATGAATCTATTATGAGATCCACTTTTGGATTGCCAACCAAAGATGGCAATACCTAGATCTATCCTTGCTTTTTATGCCTAGCTAGGAGCGTTAAACGATAGCGCTTGTTGGGAGGAAACCCAATTTGTTTTTATTCCTTGATTTTTTGCTCCTGTTTAGTAATAAATAATTTATATAGAATCTGTTTAGGTTGTGTTTTTTATGTTTAATTAGTGTTTGTGCCAAGTAGATCCGTTGGGAAGACTTGGGGAAAGTCTTGATATCTTTCTGTAAAAAACAGAAACTTTAGTGCTCACGAGAACTGCTGCCATTTTTATTTGGAAAGTGATATTTAGTTAATTATTTTTTAAGATTATTAATAGATAAATTCCTCACGTCCAGCAATTTATTTTATAATTTTTGGGGTTCCAGATCTTGCTCTAGCTACATATTACTACAGACTGTTCTGTTTTTGACAGATTCTGTTTTTCGCGTGTTGTTTGCTTATTTTGATGAATCTATGGCTAGTAAAATAGTTTATAAACCATAGAGAAGTTGGAATACAGTAGGTTTAACACCAATATAAATAAAGAATGATTTCATCACAGTACCTTGAAGTGGTCTTTTGTTTTCTTTCGCTAACGGAGCTCACGAGATTTTCTACTTTAAGTTTTGTGTTGTGAAGTTTTCAAGTTTTGGGTAAAGATTTGATGGATTATGGAACAAGGAGTGGCAAGAGCCTAAGATTGGGGATGCCCATGGCACCCCAAAGATAATCTAAGGACACCTAAAAGCCAAAGCTTGGGGATGCCTGGGAATGCATCGCCTCTTTTCGTCTACTTCTATCGGTAACTCTACTTGGAGCTATATTTTTATTCACCACATGATATGTGTTTTGCTTGGAGCGTCTTGTATGATTTGAGTCTTTGCTTTTTGGTTACCAAAATCATCCTTTCTATACACACCTTTTGAGAGAGCCATACATGATTTGGAATTTGTTAGAATACTCTATGTGCTTCACTTATATCTTTTTGAGTAATATAGTTTTGCTCTAGTACTTCACTTATATCTTTTAGAGCACGGTGGTGGATTTGTTTTATAGAAACTATTGATCTCTCATGCTTCACTTAGATTATTTTGATAGTCTTAAATAGCATGGTAATTTTCTTAAATAATCCTAATATGCTAGGTATTCAAGATTAGTAAAATTTTCTCTTATGAGTGTTTTGAATACTAAGAGAAGTTTGATGCTTGATGATTGTTTTGAGATATGGAGGTAATAATATCAAAGTCGTGCTAGTTGAGTAGTTGTGAATTTGAGAAATGCTTGTGTTGAAGTTTGCAAGTCCCGTAGCATGCACGTATGGTAAACGTTATGAAAATTTGAAACATGAGGTGTTCTTTGATTGTCCTCCTTATGAGTGGCGGTCGGGGATGAGCGATGGTCTTTTCCTACCAATCTACCCCCTAGGAGCATGCGCGTAATGCTTGGTTTTTGATGACTTGTAGATTTTTGCAATAAGTATGTGAGTTCTTTATGACTAATGTTGAGTCCATGGATTATACGCACTCTCACCCTTCCATCATTGCTAGCCTCTTCGGTACCGTGCATTGCCCTTTCTCACATTGAGAGTTGGTGCAAACTTCGTCGGTGCATCCAAACCCCGTGATATGATACGCTCTTTCACACATAAACCTCCTTATATCTTCCTCAAAACAGCCACCATACCTACCTATTATGGCATTTCCATAGCCATTCCGAGATATATTGCCATGCAACTTTCCACCATTCCGTTAATCATGACACATTCATCATTGTCATATTGCTTAGCATGATCATGTAGTTGACATGGTATTGTGGCAAAGACACCGTTCATAATTCTTTCATACATGTCACTCTTGGTTCATTGCAATCCCGGTACACCGCCGGAGGCATTCATATAGAGTCATATCTTGTTCTAAGTATCGAGTTGTAATTCTTGAGTTGTAAATAAATAGAAGTGTGATGACCATCATTCATAGAGTATTGTCCTAAAAAAGAGAGAAAGGCCAAATAAAAAAATAAAAAAATAAAAGGGACAATGCTACTATCCTTTGCCACACTTGTGCTTCAAAGTAGCACCATAATCTTCATGATAGAGAGTCTTTTGTTTTGTCACTTTCATATACTAGTGGGAAATTTTCATTAGAGAACTTGTCTTGTATATTCCAACAATGGGCCTCCTCAAGTGCCCTAGGTCTTCGTGAGCAAGCAAGTTGGATGCACACCCACTTAGTTTCTTTTGTTGAGCTTTCATACATTTATAGGTCTAGTGCATCTATTGCATGGCAATCCCTACTCCTCGCATTAACATCAATCGATGGGCATCTTCATAGCCCATTGATTAGCCTCGTTGATGTGAGACTTTCTCTTTTTTGTCTTCTCCACATAACCCTCATCATCATATTCTATTCCACCCATAGTGCTATATCCATGGCTCACGCTCATATATTGCGTGAAAGTTTATAGGTTTGAGATTACTAAAGTATGAAACAATTGCTTGGCTTGTCATGGGGGTTGTGCATGATGAGAGCATTCTTGTGTGATGAAAATGGAGCATGACTAAACTATATGATTTTTTGGGGATGAACTTTCTTTGGCCATGTTATTTTGAGAAGACATAATTGCTTAGTTAGTATGCTTGAAGTATTATTATTTTATATCAATATGAACTTTTATCTTGAATCTTTCGGATCTGAATTTCATACCACAATTAAGAAGAATTACATTAAAATTATGCCAAGTAGCACTCCGCATCAAAAATTATGTTTTTATCATTTACCTACTCGAGGACGACCAGAAATTAAGCTTGGGGAAGCTTGATACGTCTCCAACGTATCTGTAATTTTTGATTGCTCCATGCTATATTATCTACTGTTTTGGACATTATTGGGCTTTATTATCCAATTTTATATTATTTTTTGGGACTAACCTATTAACCAGAGGCCCAGCCCAGAATTGATGTTTTTACCTATTTTAGGGTTCCGAAGAAAAGGAATATCAAACGGAGTCCAAACGGAATGAAACCTTCGGGAACGTGATTTTCTCACCGAACATGATCCAGGAGACTTGGACCCTACGTCAAGAAACAGAGGAGGCCACGAGGTAGGGGGCGCGCCTACCCCCCCCCCCCAGGCGCTCCCTCCACCCTCGTGGGCCCCCTGTTGCTCCACCGACGTACTCCTTCCTCCTATATATACCTATGTACCCCCAAATGATCAGATACGGAGCCAAAACCCTAATTCCACCGCCGTAACTTTCTGTATCCACGAGATCCCATCTTGGGGCCGGTTCCAGAGCTCCGCCAGAGGGGGTATCCATCACGGAGGGCTTCTACATCATCACCATAGCCCCTCCGATGAAGTGTGAGTAGTTCACCTCAGACCTACGGGTCCATAGTTATTAGCTAGATGGCTTCTTCTCTCTTTTTGGATCTCAATACAATGTTCTCCCCCTCTCTTGTGGAGATCTATTCGATGTAATCTTCTTTTTGCGGTGTGTTTGTTGAGACCGATGAATTGTGGGTTTATGATCAAGATTATCTATGAACAATATTTGATTCTTCTCTGAATTCTTTTATGTATGATTGGTTATCTTTGCAAGTCTCTTTGAATTATCAGTTTGGTTTGGCCTACTAGATTGATCTTTCTTGCAATGGGAGAAGTGCTTAGCTTTGGGTTCAATCTTGCGGTGTCCTTTCCCAGTTACAGTAGGGGCAGCAAGGCACGTATTGTATTGTTGCCATCGAGGATAACAAGATGGGTTTTTTATCGTATTGCATGAATTTATCCCTCTACATCATGTCATCTTGCTTAAGGCGTTACTCTGTTTTCATGAACTTAATACTCTAGATGCATGCTGGATAGCGGTCGATGAGTGGAGTAATAGTGGTAGATGCAGGCAGGAGTCGGTCTACTTGTCTTGGACGTGATGCCTATATACATGATCATACCTAGATATTCTCATAACTATGCTCAATTCTGTCAATTGCTCAACAGTAATTCGTTCACCCACTGTCGGTGTACTAGAGTAGTGGTACCCTAGTATCCCGAACTTGTGCACGGGCAGTTGCAGCACCGTGCGGCAAGGCTTGCCAGACGACCGCCAGAGTCCTCCGTGGGTTCCTTTGGAGCCATTCAAGAACAAAGCATTCAAGATGAAGAGACAAGGCCCCGGCAAGAGGATCTTGCCGGGAAGAGACAAGGCCCCGGCAAGAGGAGCTTGCCGGGAAGGCCAACCACGGCACTTCAAGAAACTTGTCGCGATGCACCGCACGTCCCGGAAAGGTCCGGTGAGCGACAAGCTTCTGGACTTGACAAGACGACGACCCCGACAAGGTACTTCCCGGGGGCCCGCTGCCACTCTGTACCCACGCTCCAGCGCACCCACCCGCGTGTCGCCATGAGGCTTCCTCAGGGGCGCGTGGCGGGAGCCTGTGCAGCCAGGGGTACGCGGTGGCAAGCGGAGATGAAGAGAAGGCCATCGTGGCAAACGGTGGCGCTCCTAACGGTCACTTTTTGCACTGTTTAGGCAACTCAGACGGGCATTCAATGACCTTGTCCCCTGCCGTCAGAGTTAGGTAGGGTGCACTATGTCCACAGTAGCGGTAGCTGCACCTACCGCATCCTTTTCCATTTTTACCCTTCTAGTCTACGTTGCCACCTGTCGGTGACCTCTTGAAAGTATAAAAGGAGGCCCAAGCGCAACGTAGAGGAGGTTCGGCTCATTCGAAACATCAGGAACACTCTCACGCTCGGTCTGGCAGCGTCCATCGCTCCTGAGCAAGAATTCAATACACACAAACAAGCAGCAGTAGGGTTTTACGCATCCGTGCGGCCCGAAGCTGGGTAAAACTGCTCACGTGTACTGCCTCGATCCGCTCTTTGCGCGGCCTCCGCCCCCCTCCAAACCGAAAGGGGCCCGGTCCCCATAGGTGTTGGTGGATCAGTTTCCCCGACATCTTTGGCGCGCCAGGTAGGGGTCGAGATTGTGCGAACCCGATGCGGCGTGCACGCGAGCTAAATCTTCATCGTCTTCATCGACATGCCACCGAAGAAGAAGGATTCAGAGGCAGCTGTTCCGTCTGCGTCGCTTTCACCGCCTCCGGAGCAAATGGGTGGTGGAGTGGACGCCGGCGGAAGAATGGGCATCGACGAGGGAGCCCTCAGTGCGGCCAAGTCCAAGGACAAGGCGGCACAGACCTCGGCGTCCATGCGCGCACCGCGCCCCTCTCAGGAGGCGCGGGACCAGCAGCGTCATGGTGTTCGCAGCGCCATACGTCTGCTGGGCCAAGATCAAGCTGGTGGTTCTCGTGGCGCTCAAGACCAACATGCACGTCAACATGCTGGCTCGAGCGAAGTACGGTCGCCTGGACGGGGCACTGCTCCTTCTAACGTGGTTAGGAGTCCGAGCACGCCCCACTCTTCGCACCGTTCACCTCCGCCGCCCACCACTCCAGCAGAAGCCTTGGCGCGAGCTCAACTGCTCCTAGACTATCCTCCGACGGCGGACAAGACCGATGAATGGAGGGCCACTATCCAGAGCCTCATCGGCTTCGCCAACGGCGACACTGCACGGCAACCAAGCACCTCGCTGCCGCGGTAGGACAGCCGGACGCGAGCCGATGGCAACAAGACCGGGGGAGGTGCGACTTCCATGCACTCTCCACTACGAAGGCCAAAATCGCCGACTCGCCGGGTCCACCCTGACAGCGGCTCCACCGCGTCGTCGGACCCATGAGCTCGTCGCTACCAGCGCCAAGTTCTCCATGAACGACAACAAGAAGACGCTCGAACCCGCATCGAGCGCCGAAGAGAAGCGTGACGTCAATCCGACAAGCGCGTTGGGCCCTCTGTTGACATGCATGCGCCAGAGGAACCAGGCGATCTGCCGTACGCGGTAGGTTGTCCTGCGTTCACCCGTGAGCTGCGGCAAGTCCAGTGGCCCAGCACAAAGAATTTCAAACCAGATGTACCAGAGAAGTACGACGGCAAGACGCATCCGTCGGAGTTTCTTAGCATCTACACCATCGCGGTGCAGGCTGCCGGGGGACGGGACGACAAGATCCTTGCCAACTACTTCCCGCTGGTACTCAAGCCCAACGTCAGGTCCTGGCTCATGCACTTGCCAGACAATTCCATCTCCTCTTGGGCAGATTTATGCCATCAGTTTGTCGGCGCCTTTACAGGCGGCCACAAGCCACATGGCCAAGAGAGCGATCTTCATCTGCTCGCCCAGAAGGAAGGAGAGCCACTGCGCAAGTACATTCAAAGATTCAGCCGTGTACAGCACAACATCCCAGACGTCCACCCCGCCGCGATCATCAGCGCGTTCCATCAGAACGTGCGAAACCGAAGGATGAGGGAGGAGATGGCGATGTGTAAGATCAGAGACGTCAGCGAGCTTTACGCCCTGACCGACAAGTGTGCACGCGCTGAAGAGGGGAGGAGGCTCCCCGGAGAGAGTACAGGAGCAGGAGGATCCGACAGTGAGGATGCCGCCCCGGCAAGGAAAGGCCGGCGGCGGAACAACAGAAGGAAAAAGGGCAAGGAAGTGCTAGCTGTCGAGCAGACCGGCAACGGAGGTGGCGCCAAGGAAGCTAAAGCTGGTGGCTCCGACAAGGAGGCCCAGCCTGTGGCGGCCGCCGACAAGCAGGACAGCTCCGGCAAGCAGTATTGTAAGATTCACCGCACCAAGGGTCACGATCTCCAGAACTGCAAGAAAGTCGAACAGCTTGTTGAGCAACAGAAAGCTGAGTACGAGCGGCGCGACAAGGAGAAGGCCCAGGAAGGAACTGGTGGATCCGGCAAGAAACGTCCCGGCCGAGGAGGACGCCGCGGCAAGGCCAAGCAGTGGCAAGGAGACAGACCTCCCCGCGGCAGCGACAAGGATGAAGATGACGACGACGACGAAGACATGGATGATGACGAGGCCGACGAGCAGGAATTTCAGAAAGCCACAGAGGTCATGTGCGTTGACGGTGGCGCCTCTCTGCATACTTCGCACCTCCAACTCAAGCAGTGGATGCGGGAAGTGAATGCAGCAGAGCCATCCATAGAGTCACGCAAGCCCCTGAAATGGTCCAACGCACCTATCATCTTCGACATTGAGGACCACCCTGACCGCGTAACTACGGTCGGGTGTTTGCCGATGTTGGTTTCTCCAACTATCCACAATCTCAAGGTCACGAAGATGCTAGTTGACGGCGGGGCTGGCTTGAACCTGATATCCTCCGCGGTCCTCCAGAAACTTCAGATCCCTGACAGCGAGCTCGAGGAGACTGGCACATTCCAAGGAATCAGCCCGGGAAGAAGCAAGTCAAAGGGAAAGATCACACTGGCGGTCACATTTGGCAGCGAGCTGAACTTCAGGACTGAGAGGGTCACGTTTGACATTGCCGACTTTCCATTACCTTACAATGGAATCCTTGGCCGTCCGGCATTCGCCAAGTTCATGGCAGCATCTCACTATGCGTACAACATACTGAAAATGCCAGGCCCAATAAGTGTCATCTCTGTCCCTGGCGACAAGAAGGATGCTCTTATCTGTGCCGACAAGATCTACCAGGAAGCGGCAGCCGCAGCAGAGCGCAAGACACTTGCCGCTGAAGCTCTCGGAGGGAAGAAGAAGACCAAGTCCGGCAAGAGCTCTGATGCCTACTCCGGCAAGCGCACCTCTTCGGAGTGCTGCGCTACCGTCGAGGACGCACCATCGAGCTCCACCGGCAAGTGTAAGAAGGCAATGGCAGCTCCACCTGAGACTAAGAAGGTGTCCGCCAAGGAGGATGGCACTGGTGGTACCTTCACCATCAGCGCCACTCTTGACCCCAAATAGGAAAGCGCGCTCGTTGCTTTCCTGCGGGCGAATGTCGACGTGTTTGCATGGCAACCGTCTGATATCCCCGGTGTTCCCAGGAAAGTAATCGAGCACCACCTTGCCGTCTGTCCTCATGCGCGGCCCGTCAAGCAGAGAGTCAGGAAGCAGGCAGTGGAGCGCCAAGAATTCATCACAGAAGAAATCAAGAAGTTGGAAGCAGCAGGCCTTGTCAGAGGAGTGCTCCATCCCACGTGGTTGGCCAATCCTGTTGTTGTGCGCAAGGCTAACGGAAAATGGAGACTTTGTATTGACTTCACTGATGTTAATAAAGCTTGTCCCAAAGACCCATTTCCCTTGCCGCGTATTGACCAGATTGTTGACTCCACAGCCGGATGTGATTTCCTTTCATTTCTTGATGCATACTTAGGATACCATCAGATCTTCATGGCAGAAGAGGATGAAGAGAAAACCGCATTTATCACCCCATGTGGCATGTACTGCTTCGTACGGATGCCTTTCGGTTTGAAGAATGCTGGATCAACATTCGCAAGGGTAGTCCACCGTGCTTTTGAGCCGCAAATGCACAGAAATGTGGAAGCCTACATGGATGATATAGTAGTCAAGAGCAAAAACAAGGCTACTCTGATTCAAGATCTAGATGAAACTTTTGCAAATCTGCGCAGGATCAACCTCAAGCTCAATCCCGAGAAGTGCGTGTTCGGAGTCCCTTCCGGCAAGCTTCTCGGGTTCTTTGTGTCACAGCGGGGGATTGAAGCCAATCCCGACAAGATCAAAGCCATCGAGCAGATTGAAGCACCAAAGCGCGTCAAGGATGTACGAAAGCTTGCCGGTTGCGTGGCTGCTCTCAGCAGATTTATCTCTAAGTCCGCAGAGCGCGCCTTGCCGTTTTTCAAAATATTGAAAAAGGCAGGTCCGATGAAATGGACTCCAGAAGCGGAGGATGCGCTATAGGACTTGAAGAGGTACCTGTCCTCCACTCCAATACTTGTCGCACCTAAGCCACAAGAGAAGTTGCTGCTATATCTGGCAGCAACCAATCAAGTGGTTAGTGCTGCGTTAGTAGCGGAGAGGGAGGCGTACGATGAGCCAGCAACCGCGGCAAGTGAATCCAGCGACAAGCAGGGGGCTTCTCCGACAAGCTCTGGCCCCGACAAAGTTGAGTCTGCGCAGGCATGCAAGGAGGTGCAGAGGAAAATGGTGCAGCGCCCAGTTTACTTTGTCAGTTCCCTTCTACAGGGGGCTAGATCAAGGTATTCTGGCGTACAGAAATTGCTTTTCGGCCTTCTCATGGCCTCGAGAAAGCTGCGCCATTACTTCCAGGCACATGAGATAACAGTTGTCACTCGCTTTCCATTGAAGAGGATACTGCAAAATCCAGAAGCAACCGACAGGATTGTCGAGTGGGCACTAGAACTGTCAAGCTTTGGCCTCAAGTTTGAGAGTACTTCCACTATACAGAGCAGAGCATTGGCAAAATTCATGGCGGAATGGACGCCGACACCAGACGAAGAAACTCCAGAAACAAGCATCCCCGTCAAAGAGGCAAGCAAAGAGTGGCTGATGTACTTTGATGGTGCCTTCTCGCTGCAAGGCGCCGGCGCAGGCGTGCTGCTTATCGCACCCACCGGAGAGCACCTCAAGTACGTAGTTCAGATGCATTTTCCCAAGGAGCAAGCAACGAACAATACCGCAGAGTATGAAGGTTTGCTTGCCGGACTCAGAATCGCGGCAGACCTTGGGATCAACAAGCTCATTGTCAGGGGTGACTCGCAGTTGGTCGTCCGCCAAGTAAACAAAAGCTATCAGAGTCCATTGATGGAAGCATATGTTGATGAAGTAAGGAAGCTAGAAGCACACTTTGACGGCCTGCAAATGGAACACGTTCCACGAGCTCAGAACGATATTGCTGACGGCATGTCAAAGTGCGCAGCACTAAAGTTACCTGTGGAACCAGGGATTTTTGTGCTCAAGCTGACTCAACCATCCGTAACACCATCAACTGGACAGAGAAAGAAGAGGAAGTTGGTTTCTGATGACTACTTTCCGGCAGAGCTTCCCGAAGCCGCCGCCAAGAAGGTCCCCAAGATCGACGCCAAGAGTGCTGAGGAGCAGTCTGCTCCGGAGAACCTCTTGGTTTGTTCCGTTGAAGCAGACGCTCCCGACAAGTTTTGCTCCGGCAAGCTTGCCGGGGAATATCACACTCCGGCCGAACCGCAGGTTCTGGCCGTAGAAGCGGATGTTCCCACAGCAACAGATATGCCTTTAGCCCTTGTTGTCGAGCCGCAAGCTCCAGCATGGGCACAGCAGATCGTCCGTTTCCTTCAGACAGGAGAGCTTCCCGAAGAGCAAGAAGAAGCGGAAAGAGTAGCCCGGCAGTCAAGTATGTACAAGTTTGTCGACAACACACTGTACAGAATAAGACTCAACGGTGTGAAATTGAAGTGCATTCGCCGGGAAGATGGACAACAGCTGTTGGCAGAGATACATGGAGGCATATGTGGTCACCACATTGGCGCAAGAGCACTTGCCGGCAAAGCATTCCAACAAGGTTTCTTCTGGCCGACAGCCCTCCAGGATGCAACTGCACAAGTAACTAAGTGTGAAGCATGCCAGTTCCATTCCAAACAGATACACCAGCCAGCTCAAGCTCTCCAGACGATCCCTTTATCCTGGCCATTTTCGGTCTGGGGGCTCGACATCCTCGGCCCCTTTCCCCGAGCTGTCGGGGGCTTTGAGTTCTTGTACGTCGCCATCGACAAGTTCACAAAGTGGCCGGAAGTGGAACCAGTGAGGAAGGTGACAGCACAGTCAGCAGCCAAGTTCTTCAGGTCGATTGTTAGCCGTTTCGGGATCCCTAACAGGATCATCACCGACAACGGCACGCAATTTACGAGCCGCACCTTCATGCAGTACGTCCAAGATCTTGGCGCCAAGATCTGCTTCGCTTCTGTTGCTCATCCGAGAAGCAACGGTCAAGCGGAGAGGGCAAATGCTGAAGTGCTGCGAGGCCTCAAGACCAGAACTTTCGACAGGCTGCACAAGTGCGGAAGAAACTGGATCGAGGAGCTGCCGGTGGTTCTTTGGTCGATCAGGACGACGCCAAATCGAGCCACTGGCCAGACACCCTTCGCTCTAGTCTACGGAGCAGAGGCAGTTCTCCCCACGGAACTCGTTTACGGGTCACCTCGAGTGCTTGCTTATGATGAGCTCGAGCAAGAGCAGTTGCACCAAGATGACGCGCTGCTCCTTGAGGAAGACCGTCTTCAGGCTGCTGTGCGAGTCGCTCGCTACCATAGCCGCAAAGTTAAAGCCAGGAGCTTCGAGGAAGGCGACCTTGTTCTTCGGCGTGTTCAGTACGCCAAGAATTCCAACAAGTTGACGCCGAAGTGGGAAGGCCCTTATCGGGTGAAACGAGTCACTAGGCCCGGCACTGTCCGCCTTGAGACCGAAGATGGCATTCCGGTGAGCAACTCCTGGAACATTGAACATCTTCGTAAGTTTTACCCGTAGGGCGCGGTTGCCGGAAGCTTTTCCGGCAACCACCTTTTGTACAAGTCTTGCCGCTGTTGCATGTAATCCTTTGTACAAAGCCGGGCGCAGACCCCGTGCACCAGTAAAGTTCATGTGCCCCGCACATCTTGTCAGTTTTTTTATGCTATAATCCTTTTTTGCATATGTTATCTGACATTTTGTGCAGCACCAGACCCCGGTAAGCAATAATGAGCCCAAGGCTCCATATCATTACTTTATTTCTCTGTTTCTTTCTCAAAAGAAGGAAGGTTCCCTCGCCCACAAGGTTTACCGAGGGGGGAAGGAGAAGATAATGGTGTGGACCAGGCCATTCAAGAAAGTTTCTCCTTGCCGGGAAGCAGACGACAGAAAAGCTAAGTTGCTAAAAGTTTGAGCAATCAGTTTTTTAAGTTTTTGAGTTATTTTCCTTGAACGACCGTGCTTTGTATGGAAAACCTGTGCGCGGAGGAACCAACTCGTAGCTAGCTGCGCCCTTACTTTGTTTCGAGTCCGCTCAACAACTTAAGTGAGCTGCAACTAGTTGCGACAAGGTTGCTTGTCGGTAGCGACCCCGCCAGCAGGCTGCTGAAGTTCCGCACTCAGCGCTCGCGGCAAGGGTGCCTGCACCGGCAAGTTTCCCTAGAAAGCGTAGGGCAGAACCATACAAAGCCAAGAGTCGAGTAAAGGAAGTAACACAGCAATTTTTTGCCTAAGATAGAGTTATATTACAAAAATAACTTGTCGCGCCTCTAATAAAGTGTTCCCATGACATGACTGGCAGCGACAAGAAAAGAAGAAAACGGACGGCCTAATCTACGCGACCGCCGTCAACCCTTTTAACCTCGTTCACCCTGTCCACAATGGGTGTGACGAGGGCCTTAAGTGCGTCAAGATCAGCGTCCGCCGGCAGCCTCTTGAGGACGTTGGTGAGGTTGAGGCCCGGATTGCGGAAGGCCACCTTCACCAGCACCTTCTCCAGAACTCCGGCACAAATCGAGCGTGACTCGTCGGCCAACTGCTTTGGGATCCGTTCCCGGAGTTGCTGGAGCGCCGCCGCCACGCCTTTGAAGAACAGAGTGAGCTTGGCGCTGGGTTGGAGGTTCTCGTCGGAGGAGTACCCGAAGCCTTCCACCCCCAATTGCACCAGCTCCTCTTCGATGACTACAGCAATGTTCACGAGGCCCTCCGTCCAGAGCGCCACAGTATCTCTGAGAAGATTCTGGGTTTCGGCGGCCCTCGCTAGCAGCGCCTCGTTGGCCTTGATGTCCTTCTTCAAGTCCGCCTCCCGTTTCTTGGCGCCGTCCAACGTCTCCGTCAGGGTGGCCAGCTTCAGCTCCAGATCAGCATTGGAATTCTTGGCGGCGCGCAGCTCTTTGCCCTTCTCGGAGAGTTGGCCCTGCAGCTCACCGTGGGCAAGGGCGTCCTTCTCGCGCTCCAGCTTGAGCGCGGCAAGCTCTTCGCCACCCACCTTCAGATCAGCCTCCAGCTGCGCCACCTTTACTTCCAATTCCTTCTTGGCGGTCTCGGCAGCCGCAGCCGCATCCTTTGCCTCTTGGAGCGACCCGCCAAGTGCCCATTCGCGCGCGGCAAGCTCCTCCTCGTGGCTGTCGAGATTCACTTTCCGCTGAGCCAACTCGCCTTCTCGCGCGTACAGCTTCTCACCGATGAGCCGCTGCTGCTCTTCAGCTTCGGCCTTCTCGAGGAGGAAGGCCTTCCGCTCTTCAGCAAGCTGCTCCCGCTCCTCCGCCAAGGCCCGAAGAGCTTCCTGGCGAAAACCCCGGAGCTCCTCCGCGCGTTTCTCTATATCCACGCTCGCTTTCGCGACGAGCGCTTCCCGGGACTCCAACTTGACTTGACGGGCGCGATAGAGAGCCAGCAGCCTCCGCAGCAGCCGCTCCTCCTCGGGCTCGTCACCGCTGCTTCCCGGCGCGTCAACGATCGACAACCCGGCGGAGGCGAGCACCTCCCCATCCAAAACTTCTCCTTCCACCGGCGCCTTGGAGCTTGACGGCCAAGGGAGCTTGATGAAGATGCCGTCGCCAGCCTTCAGATAGGCGCCGGGCTGGGGCTCCTCGGAGCCTGACGCTGCGGCAGCGGCGGAGGGATCGGCGGTCGGTGCAGCGCCTGACGCTCCTGCGGCCTCAGGGCCGTCAGTGCGATTGCCAGATCCCCCGCCAGCTTCCTCGGCGGCAGCCTTGGCGGCCTCTTCACCGGCAGGCACATCGGCACCAGCTCCGTCTTCGACGGCCGCGGCATCATCAGTGTTGCCACGCGCGTCCTCTCCGCCGCCCGCCTCGGTCTCCATCGGATCCGCGGAGGGTGGACCTGATGACCGGAGAAGAATGAGAAGTCAAACAAGCACTCAAGAAGAAAAATCAGCAGAAGAATACAAAGAAAGTTTCGGGCAGGAAGGATTACCTGTGCTGGGATCCGCTGTCATAAGCTCCACCACCGGCGGATCGTTAGCGCTGTCCCTTGCCGGAGACTCCTCCCTTGCCGGGGGCTCCTCCCTTACCGGAGAACGCTCCCTTGCCGGGGAGTCCGCCCTTGGCGGCATAGTCGAAGCAGACGACGAGTCGGAGGTGATCACCACGCCCTCCTGATGAAGCTGTTCTGCTCCTGCACAAACAAACCAGTGATCAGATGTCAACAAAGGAAAAGAGCAACCACACGCACCCAGAAGCAGAAAGTAAACCATATGCTTACGCTGGGGGCTGCGCTGGGGGCTGCTCTGCGAAGTGATGGCCGGATCCGGCAAGGTGGTCTCGGGCGCGCCTCCTGTCGTCGCAGTGGGCTCGTCCTCGATAATCACCACCTGAGCCTTGGCCCTCTTCGCCGCCCTCTGGGCCAGAGTCCTGAAAAGGGAGAGTCCAGGGTGGGTCAGATCAGATGCAAGACAGGAATGGCAAGTTGAAGAACTACAAGAACAACAAGGGAATCTTACTCTTCTTCCTCTTCCTCGTCGGAGCTGAGCGCGGAGAGGTCGAAGTTCGGCCCACCTCCGGCGCGACGAGGTGGAGGGGTGGGATCCCTTGGCCGCTTGGCGGGGACTGCAGCGCCAGCCCGAGATGACCCCGCCCCAGTTGCCACTGCGGCGGGAGGCGCACCCGCAACAACCGTACTTTCCGCGGCGGAGCGCGTCGCGCGGCGCTGCGGCTGTTGACCAGCTTGCCACCCTGCTGCGTCCCTGATCCTGCGGAGGCGCCTTCTTGGCTACACTGGGGGCTGCGTTCCGGGCCCTGTTCCCGGCAAGCTCCCCGGAGATGGCGGGCCGCTCGCACCCTCGGCGGGCTCACCCAACTCGGCGTCGGGCGCGGCAAGCTCTTCTTCGTCTTCGGGCCACTTCCGCTCAGCAAGACTCATCGTCGATGCCGCGTCCGCTTCCTCCACCGTGAACCCAAATTCACCCGCGGCTGCGGCTGCCGCCGCCTCTTCCGCCCTGGTGGCGATGCGTTCCATCTCTTGATCGGTGGTGTCGCGGGTGAGGAGCTTCTTGTCGTCAGCATTGACCGCTACTTCCACTAGGCTGTCGAAGAACTGCTGCACAACGTCTCCGGCAGGCTCTTGCCAAGTTGGAGCGATCCCGTGCGAATCACACAACGGCATCATGGCGCAGATGTGGTCGCGCGAGGAGTTGTTGCACAGAGGAACGACGCCTGCCGGCAATCTGAACCACTCGGGATGCTGTGGGTCGTGCTTGAATATCTCCTTGAGTATCCCGTCCAACTCTATGACGGTGAAATTGAAGTTGAGGCCTGGGCGCAACCTCATGATATCTGCCGGGCCTCCAAATTCCCAGGCGGATCTCCCCCTCGCCTGCAGAGGGGCAATGCGCCGGCGAAGGAAATCTGCGCCGACAGCTCCTACAGTCAGCCCGGCAAGCCTGAGACGCAAGATCTGAGTGGTGGCGATCTTCAGCTTGTCGTCGTCCACGGACAGGGCGCTCCAGTCATTGCCACGCACTGCTGGGGCTTGGCGCAGGGTAGTGAACGGCTGCGGGCTCTCTTCTACAACCCAGCACCAATCTGCTCTCCACTCGTCCCACTTGCTGCGGAGCTCCCCCTCCAGATAGGTCTCCTTCTTGCCGGCCCGCGAGATCCAGGCGATCCCGCCGGCAAGAGGTTCCCCTCTCTCGACACGAGGCATAAAGAAATGGCGGAAGAGAGCTACGTTGGGGTGGACTCCGACAAAGTTTTCGCATAGATGGGCGAAAACTGCCATGGTCAGAACGGCGTTGGGGGTGAAGTCAAGGAGGTGGAGCCCATAGGTGTTCATGACGTCGCAAAAGAAATCAGAGAATGGCGGGCAGAGCCCGCAGTAGAAGAACACGGCGAAGAAAGGATGTCCGCCAACTGGAGCTGCTTGCGAGGCGACGGTGGAGAGTACCTTCGTGCGCGGATGCGCCCGCGTCTCCGTCGACCAGAAGAGA
>NC_041384.1:114274740-114316727 GCF_002162155.2 Triticum dicoccoides | reverse complement strand
CTTCCGCAGCGCCTCAAGCCACTGCGCTTCGGTCGACTTCACAGCTTTCGCGGCCGCGGCCTTCGTGGCCTTCCCCTTCCCGGGCTTCGGAGGCATGGCGGAGGCGGTGGGGCAGATCGACGGCGCTGGTGGTGGCGGCAGCGACGGGGGCGGAGCGCTGCCCTCTTTCAACTCTGCAAGCGGAGGAGGGCGGCGGAGATTTTTGAGATTGTAGCAGCAAAGGGCGAAGGTGGGGGAAATGCCCCTGTTTCCCCTGCTTATAAAGAGGGACGGGGCGGACATTTCGGCCTTCCAAATAAACAACCACCCACGATCTCTCCCACGACTCCGCGATTGACGTGTGCCGTTACAGGGGGCGCGGTGGATACGGAGTTAGATTTGGCATAACCCAGGCTCCACGCGTGCCCGTGCCCTGTTTTGGGCCTGGCCCAACAGCGCTCGGCACCGTGTGTGGCCCAGGCCTGGGGGCTCCTGTCGGTGTACTAGAGTAGGGGTACCCTAGTATCCCGAACTTGTGCACGGGCAGTTGCAGCGCTGCGCGGCAAGGCTTGCCGGACGACCGCCAAAGTCCTCCGTGGGTTCCTTTGGAGCCATTCAAGAACAAAGCATTCAAGATGAAGAGACAAGGCCCCGGCAAGAGGATCTTGCCGGGAAGAGACAAGGCCCCGGCAAGAGGAGCTTGCCGGGAAGGCCAACCACGACACTTCAAGAAACTTGCCGCGATGCACCGCACGTCCCGGCAAGGTCCGGTGAGCGACAAGCTTCTGGACTCGACAAGACGACGACCCCGACAAGGTACTTGCCGGGGGCCTGCTGCCACTCTGTACCCACGCTCCAGCGCACCCACCCGCGTGTCGCCATGAGGCTTCCTCAGGGGCGCGTGGCGGGAGCCTGTGCAGTCAGGGGTACGCGGTGGCAAGCGGAGATGAAGAGAAGGCCATCGTGGCAAACGGTGGCGCTCCTAACGGTCACTTTTTGCACTGTTTAGGCAACTCAGACGGGCATTCAATGACTTTGTCCCCTGCTGTCAGAGTTAGGTAGGGTGCACTGTGTCCACAGTAGCGGTACCTGCACCTACCGCATCCTTTTCCATTTTTACCCTTCTAGTCTACGTTGCCACCTGTCGGTGACCCCTTGAAAGTATAAAAGGAGGCCCAAGCGCAACGTAGAGGAGGTTCGGCTCATTCGAAACATCAGGAACACTCTCACGCTCGGTCTGGCAGCGTCCATCGCTCCTGAGCAAGAATTCAATACACACAAACAAGCAGCAGTAGGGTTTTACGCATCCGTGCGGCCCGAAGCTGGGTAAAACTGCTCGCGTGTACTGCCTCGATCCGCTCTTTGCGCGGCCTCCGCCCCCCTCCGAACCGAAAGGGGCCCGGTCCCCATAGGTGTTGGTGGATCAGTTTCCCCGACACCCACCGTAAAATACCTATGCTCTTGAGAGAAGCCACTAGTGAAACCTATGGCCCCCGGGTCTATCTTCATCATATTAATCTTCTAATACTTAGTTATTTCTTTGCTTTTTTACTTGCCTTTTATTTTACTTTGCATCTTTATCATAAAGATACCAAAAATATTATCTTATCATACCTATCAGATCTCACTCTCGTAAGTGGCCGTGTAGGGATTGACAACCCCTTATCGCGTTGGTTGCGAGGATTTATTTGTTTTGTGCAGGTGCGAGGGACTCGCGCGTAGCCTCCTACTGGATTGGTACCTTGGTTCTCAAATACTGAGGGAAATACTTACGCTACTTTGCTGCATCACCCTTTCCTCTTCAAGGGAAAACCAACGCAGTGCTCAAGAGGTAGCAGGGGGCTACACGTGTTGAAGTTTTTATGAGCATAAGGTAATTACAAGTCCTAGGTTGCTGCAAGCATGACAACCCGACACTTGGGGGCTACATATATGGAGTATTCAGTCTTTACTAGTGATTGAGATGAACAACATGGATTTCTTCAAAGTGGCAGTATTTATATTGAAGCAAGTGTTAAGTCATCACTTTGTTATGCTCAAGACTTGGGGGCTACATGTAATATGGATATAAGGGAGAAAAATCTTCAAATTCTTAGTTTTGAGTAAACTAGATTGACCCGGTGTCTGCAACAATTATGACCCGACGTAAGCAACAATTATGACCCGGTGCCATCAATATTTACAAACTGGTAGTTTTGGCAATGATAAACCGACAAGTTCTACATCTTCAAGCTTGCTGAATATCAGATGAGTATTTCAAGACCAATATTTTTAAGCCGACGCTTTAGAAGCCGACTCAAGTGGATCATTCTTCACAATATTGCTGTGAGAAGCCAATGTCAGCAAATTAATTATGAGGCTGGCCTATTCACCCGGACTTTCCAAAAGAAGGAAATGACAAGGACCTAAGGATGATCAGGTGCCGGCTTACAAGAATTGTTAACCCGGAGCACAGCCTGTCAAATCTGTTCTTGTGTTTGTTTTTGCAGATCAGTTTAACATGGATAAATCCAAATTAAACTGGGGGCTAATGTCGGGGATATACCCCTAGGAGTAACCCGGCTGGATCTTGGCGACTCATCGGTGACCCGCCCGGAGCTTGGTGATTCACGGGTAACCCGCCCGATCGTGGCGGCTCATTAGTAACCCGACGGGCGGGTCAGGCGAACGACAAGGCCCGGTGGCCCAGAAGGCAGTTCATGGAAGTCCGGCTCAAGCTATGGTGGGCCGGTTTAAGAGGAAAGCATAAGGAATATTCCCTTACAAAGGAAGCAACACTAGGACTCCACTTGTAATAGAGTAATCCTAGTCCTACTAGGACTAGTCATGTAAGTCGCCCCTTCAACATATATAAGGAGGGGTAGGGAAACCCCAGAGGCATTCATATAGAGTCATACTTTGTCATAGGTATCGAGTTGTAATTTTTATTTCTTTTGAGTTATAAGTAAATAGAAGTGTGATGATCATCATTATTCATTTTTAGAGCAGTGCCCCAGTGAGGAAAGGATGATGGAGACTATGATTCCCCCACAAGTCGGGATGAGACTCCGGACAATGAGAGAAAAAAAGAAAAAAAGAAAAAGAAAAAAAAGAAAAAGAAAAAAAGAAAAAAAAAGAAAAATAAAAATAAAAATAAATAAACAAAGAGAGAAGGGGCATTGTTAGTATCCTTTACCACACTTGTGCTTCAAAGTAGCACCATGTTTTTCATATGGAGAGTCTCCTATGTTGTCACTTTCATATACTAGTGGGAATTTTTCATTATAGGATTAGATGCACACCCACTTAGTTTCATATTGAGCTTTCATACATTTATAGCTCTTAGTGCATTCGTTGCATGGCAATCTCCATAGCCCGTTGGTTAGCCACATCGATGTGAGACTTTTTTTTTGTCTTCTGTATATTTACCCCATCGTCATACTCTATTCCACCTATAGTGCTATATCCATGGCTTGCGCTCATGTATTGCGTGAGGGTTGAAAAAGCTGAAGCGCATTAAAAAGTATGAACCACTTGCTCGGCTTGTCATCGGGGTTGTGCATGATAAATACTTTGTGTTAAGAAGACAGAGCATGACAAGACTATATGATTTTGTAGGGATAGCTTTCTTTAGCGTTGATATTTTGAAAGACGTGATTGTTTATTGGGATGCCTGAGTATTGATGTCTTTATGTCAAATTATAGACTATTGCCTTGAATCACTTATGTCTTAATATTCATGCCATAATTAGATATATGATCAAGTTTATGCTAGGTAGCATTCCACATCAAAAATTATCTTTTTTATCATTTACCTACTCGAGGACGAGCAGGAATTAAGCTTGGGGATGCTGATACGTCTCCGCCGTATCTATAATTTTTGATTGTTTCATGCCAATATTATACAACTTTTACATACTTTTGGCAACTTTTTATATGATTTATTGGACTAACTTGTTGATCCAGTGCCCAGTGCCAGTTCTTGTTTTCTGCATTTTTTGTATCACAGAGTATCCATATCAAATGAAGTCCAAATGCAATAAAATTTCACGGAGAATTATTTTGGAATATATGTGATTTTGGGAGTTGGAATCACCACAAACGGAGGCACACACAGCCCACAAGACACCAGGGCGCGCTAGAGGATCCTGGCTCGCGGTGGTGGGTTGTGCTCACCTCGCACGTCAGTTGGAGCTCTACTTCAGGTGCAAGGAAGCTTATACCCAAAAAATCATGTTAAAATCTCAGCGCAATCGGAGTTACGGATCTCCGGGAATATAAGAAACGGTTTTTGGCCAGATCTGGAGAGAGTGAAACAGAAGAGAACAGAGAGGGGGAACTCTCCTCCCATCTAGGGGGGGCAAGGAAGAATAAGAAGGATGGGGGCTCTCTCTCCCTCTCTCCCGGTGGCACCAGAGTGCCGCCGGGGCAATGATCGGGACGACGATCTACATCAACAATCTTGCTACCGTCAACACCAACTTTCTCCCCCTCTATGCAGCGGTGTAACACCTCTTCTCCCCGTTGTAATCTCTACTTAAACATGGTGCTCAACTCCATATATTATTTCCCAATGATCTATGGTTATCCTATGATGTTTGAGTAGATCCGCTTTCTCCTATGGGTTAATCGTGATCTTGGTTGGTATGATTGTATATTTTATTTATGGTGCTGTCCTACGGTGCCCTCCGTCTCGCACAAACGTGAGGGGGCCCCGCTATAGGGTGTTGCAATATGTTCATGGTTTACTTATTGTCAGTGTTGCGGGGGTGACATCAGCCTAAACACGGATAAGTGGGTTATGGCGTATGGGAGTAAAGAGGACTTGATACTTAATGCTATGGTTGGGTTTCACGACCTTAATGATCTTTAGTAGTTGTGGATGCTTGCTAGGGGTCCAATCATAAGTGCATATGATCCAAGTAGAGAAAGTATGTTAACTCATGCCTCTTGTTGGGGAATGTAGTAATTTCAAAAAAATTCCTACGCACACGCAAGATCATGGTGATGCATAGCAACGAGAGGGAAGAGTATCGTCCACGTACCCTCGTAGACCGTAAGCGGAAGCGTTATGAGAACACAGTTGATGTAGTCGAATGTCTTCACGATCCGACCAATCCAAGTACCGAACGTACGGCACCTCTGAGTTCAGCACACGTTCAACTCGATGACGTCCCACGAACTCCGATCCAGCAGAGCTTCACAGGAGAGTTCCGTCAGCACGACGGTGTGTTGACGGTGATGTTGTTGCTACCGACGCAGGGCTTCGCCTAAGCACCGCTACGATATGTTCGAGGTGGATTATGGTGGAGGGGGGCACCGCACACGGCCAAGGGATCAATGATCAACTTGTGTCTAGAGGTGCCCCCTGCCCCCGTATATAAAGGAGCAAGGGGGGAGGTCGGCCGGCCCTCTATGGCGCGCCAGGAGGAGGAGTCCTCCTCCTAGTAGGAGTAGGACTCCCCTCTTTCCTACTCCTACTAGGAGGGGGAAAGGAAGGGGGAGAGGGAGAAGGAAAGGGGGGCGTCGCCCCCTCTCCTAGTCTAATTCGGACCAGAGGGCAAGGGGCGCGTGGCCACCCTAGGCCAGCCCTCTCTCTCCACTAAGGCCCATAAGGCCCATTATTTCTCTCGGAGGGGGGGGTCCGGTATGATAACCCACAAGTATAGGGGATCGCAACAGTTTTCGAGGGTAGAGTATTCAACCCAAACTTATTGATTCGACGCAAGGGGAGCCAAAGAATATTCTCAAGTATTAGCAGCTGAGTTGTCAATTCAACCACACCTGGAAACTTAATATCTGCAGCAAAGTGTTTAGTAGCAAAGTAATATGATAGTAGTGGTAACGGTGGTAAAAGGTAACGGTAGCAAAAGTAATATTTTTGGTGTTTTGTAGTGATGATAACAATAGCAACGGAAAAGTAAATAAGCGAAGAACAATATATGGAAAGCTCGTAGGCAATAGATCGGTGATGGAGAATTATGCCGGATACGGTTCATCATGTAACAGTCATAACCTAGGGTGACACAGAACTAGCTCCAATTCATCAATGTAATGTAGGCATGTATTCCGAATATAGTCATACGTGCTTATGGAAAAGAACTTGTATGACATCTTTTGTCCTACCATCCCGTGGCAGCGGGTCCTAGCGGAAACTAAGGGATATTAAGGCCTCCTTTTAATAGAGTACCAGAACAAAGCATTAACACATAGTTAATACATGAACTCCTCAAACTATGATCATCACCAGTAAGTATCCCGATTATTGTCACTTCGGGGTTAACGGATTATAACACATAATAGGTGACTATAGACTTGCAATATAGGATCAAGAACTCTCATATATTGATGAAAACATAATATGTTCGTATCTGAAATCATGGCACTCGGGCCCTAGTGACAAGCATTAAGCATATCAAAGTCATAACAACATCAATCTCAGAACATAGTGGATACTAGGGATCAAAGCCTAACAAAACTAACTCGATTACATGATAAATCTCATCCAACCCATCACCGTCTAGCAAGCCTACGATGGAATTACTCACGCACGGCAGTGAGCATCATGAAATTGGTGATGGAGGATGGTTGATGATGACGATGGCAACGTATTCCCCTCTCCGGAGCCCCGAACGGACTCCAGATCAGCCCTCCTGAGAGAGTTTAGGGCTTGGCGGCGGCTCCGTATCGTAAAACACGATGAATCCTTCTCCCTGATTTTTTTCTCCCCGAAAGTGAATATATGGACTCAAGTTTGAGGTCGGTGGAGCATCAGGGGGCCCACGAGGCAGGGGCGTGCCCAGGGGGTAGGGAGCGCCCCCACCCTCGTGGACAGGTGGAGGCCCCCCTGATGTGGATCTTCCTTCCAGTATTTTTGATATATTCCAAAATAATTCTCCGTTGATTTTCAGGTCATTCCGAGAACTTTTATTTCTGCACAAAAATAACACCATGGCAATTCTGCTGAAAACAACGTTAGTCCGGGTTAGTTCTATTCAAATCATGCAAGTTAGAGTCCAAAACAATGGCAAAAGTGTTTGGAAAAGTAGATATGACGGAGGCGTATCAACTCCCCCAAGCTTAAACCTTTGCTTGTCCTCAAGAAATTCAGTTGATAAACTAAAAGTGATAAAGAAAAACTTTTACAAACTATGTTTGCTCTTGTTGTTGTAAATATATAAAGCCAGCATTCAATTTTTCAGCAAAGATTATGAACTAACCATATTCACAATAACATTTAGGTCTCATGTTTACTCATATCAATGGCATAATCAACTAGCGAGCAATAATAATAAATCTTGGATGGCAACACTTTCTCAAAACAATCATGATATGATATAACAAGATGGTATCTTGCTAGCCCTTTCTGAGACCGCAAAACATAAATGCAGAGCACTTTTAAAGATCAAGGACTGACTAGACATTGTAATTCATGGTAAAAGAGATCCAGTCAAGTCATACTCAATGTAAACTAATAGTAATGGATGTAAATGACAGCGGTGCTCTCCAACTAGTGCTTTTTAATAAGATGATGATGACTCGGCATAAAAGTAAATGGATAGGCCCTTCGCAGAGGGAAGCAGGGATTTGTAGAGGTGCCAGAGCTCGGTTTTGAAATAGATATGAATAATATTTTGAGCCGGATACTTTCATTGTCAACATAACAACCAAGAGATGGCGATATCTTCCATGCTACACACATTATAGGCGGTTCCCAAACAGAATGGTAAAGTTTATACTCCCCCTCCACCAACAAGCATCAATCCATGGCTTGCTCGAAACAACGAGTGCCTCCAACTAACAAGAGTCCCGGGGGAGTTTTGTTTGCAGTTATTTTGATTTAATTTGCATAAAGCATGGGATTGGGCATCCCGGTGACCAGCCATTTTCTCGTGAGTGAGGAGCGGAGTCCAGTCCTCTTGAGAATAACCCTCCTAACATGGAAGATACGGACAACCCTTGTTGATACATGAGCTATTCGAGCATACAAAACAGAATGTTTATTTGAAGGTTTAGAGTTTGGCACATACAAATTTACTTGGAAGGGCAGGTAGATACCGTATATAGGTAGGTATGGTAGACACATATGGAACAACTTTGGGGTTTATAGAATTGGATGCACAAGCAGTATTCCCGCTTAGTACAGGTGAAGGCTAGCAAAAGACTGGGAAGCGAACAGCTAGAGAGCGACAACAGTCATGAACATGCATTAAAATTAATCAACAATGAACGCAAGCATGAGTAGGATATAATGCACCATGAACATAAATATCGTAGAGGCTATGTTGATTTTGTTTCAACTACATGCGTGAACATGTGCCAAGTCAAGCCGCTCGAATCATCCAAAATAGGATACCACCCTATCATACCACATCACAACCATTTTAATAGCATGTTGGCATGCAAGGTAAACCATTATAAGCTCCTAGCTGATTAAGCATGGCATAAGCAACTATAATATCTAATTGTCATTGCAAACATGTTTATTCATAATAGGTTGAATCAGGAATGATGACCTAATCATATTTACAAAAACAAGAGAGGTCGAGTTCATACCAGCTTTTCTCATCTCAATAAGTTCATCATATAATCATCATTATTGCCTTTCACTTGCACGACCAAATAGTGTGGATAATAATAATAGCGCACATGCATTGGACTAAGCTGGAATCTGCAAGCATTCAATTCAAGAGAGAGAAGACAAGGTAATATGGGATCTTTGTCAGATCAATGATAATGCATATAAGAGCCACTTTAACATTTTCATTATGGTCTTCTCCTATCGACCCCCAAAGAACAAGAAAAGAAATAAAACTATTTACACGGGAAAGCTCCCAACAAGCAAAAGAAGAATGAGAAATCTTTTTGAGTTTTCTTTTTAATTACTACTACAAGCATGGAAAGTAAACTAATTAAAAGCTACAACTAATTTTTTTTGTTTTTCTTAAGGTTTATTAAACACACAAGAAGAAAGCATAAAAAAGGAAAATAAACTATCATGGATGATACAATGAAAAAGTATGAGCACCGACAACTAGCAATGAGTGTGTGAACATGAATGTAATGTCGGTGAGAAATACGTACTCCCTCAAGCTTAGGCTTTTGGCCTAAGTTGGTCTATGGCCACGGCTGGCCTGGCGGATATCCAAAGTTGTAGCTGGGGTCATACTGACATGCAACAGCTATTGCTTCATGAGCTGCCACTTGGAGACGGGCCATCTCCGTCCTCCTCTTATACTCATCCGCCTCCTCCCTGGTTATAACATATCTCCCTTTTGCCTCCTCACAAAGGAATCAGTGAGATAGTGGTACTGGCAGCACTTATCTTCCTCGAAGCTCTCAAGATCAGCATTACGCACATATGCGTTAAATTCTTCCTTGATTCTTGCTCGATCCATAAAGTCCTCTGAAGGCCATTCACAAGCCCGCACTTGAGCTTCCCTCGGTGGTTCTTCGTCGGCATCGCATATTGCGAGCCTGGGTCCTTGCTTCCTTGAAGGACCACCTTGGTACATTTTCCTAAACATATTTTTCCTCTGAAAAATTTCAAATTTTTTAGTAACTTCAAAATAAAAGTGAACCAAACTCAACAATATTGATAGCAACTACTACAAGTGCCTAGAGGCAATATCATGCATCAAAACTACTTTTGACCACATAAATTTGACATGCAAGCTTAAGAACAGGGTCACCGAAGCAGCAAAAATATGCAATGAATAAAGCACTAGAAAAAAACTAATTGGACCATTGGAGGAGTCACATACCAAGGAACAATCCCCCCAAGCAGTTTTGTGAGAGTTGCTTTGAGCAAGGAGATCGAAAATGGCAGCAAAATGAGCTTGGACTCGGGTTTGAGCTGGTTAGTGATGTTTGTGGGAGGAATAAAGAGCGTGTGGTAGCCGAAATAAGTGGAGGGGAGCCACCGTGGGCCCACGAGACAGGGGGGCACGCCCAGGGGGGTAGGGCGTGCCCTCCACCCTCGTGGCCACGTGCTTGCTCCCCTGTTGTGTTCTCAGTGCCAGATATTCTCAAATATTCTAGAAAAAATCATATTTAATTTTTAGGGCATTTGTACAACTTATATTTTTGGGGTATTTTTTATTGCATTGAGAATTCAGAAAGCAGAAAAAATTACTATTTTTGCTTTATTTAATATAAATAACAGAAAGTAAAAAGAGGGTACCAAGAGTTGTGTTTTCTAAATACATCCATCTCATGCTCATCAAAAGGAATCCACTAACAAGGTTGATCAGGTCTTGTTAATAAACTCATTCTGAATAACATGGAACCTGAGAATTTTCGAATAACACTAGGTTACCTCAACGGGGATATGCACATCCCCAACAATAAGAATATCATATTTCTTCTTGACAGTAGGAAGAGGAAATTTAAAACCTCCAAAAATAATCGATGGAATTTTTCCAATAGAGTGTATACTATGAACTTGAGGTTGTTTCCTCGGAAAGTGTACCGTATGCTCATTGCCATTAACATGAAAAGTGACATTGCCTTTGGTGCAATCAATAACAGCCCCTGCAGTATTCAAAAACGGTCTTCCAAGAATAATAGACATACTATCGTCCTCGGGAATATCAAGGATAACAAAGTCCGTTAAAATAGTAACATTTACAACCACAACAGGCACATCCTCACAAATACGACAGGTATAGCAGTTGATTTATCAGCCATTTGCAAAGATATTTCACTCGGTGTCAACTTATTCAAATCAAGTCTACGATGTAAAGAGAGAGCCATAACACTAACACCAGCTCCAAGATCACATAAAGCAGTTTTAACATAGTTTCTTTTAATGGAGCATGGTACAATTGCTACTCCGGGATCTCCTAGTTTCTTAGGTATTCCACCCTTAAAAGTATAATTAGCAAGCATGGTGGAAATTTCAGCTTCCGGTATCTTTCTTTTATTTGTAACAATTTCTTTCATATACTTAGCATAAGGATTCATTTTGAGCATATCAGTCAAACACATACGCAAGAAGATAGGTCTAATCATTTCAGCAAAGCGCTCAAAATCCTCATCATCCTTTTTCTTGGATGGTTTAGGAGGAAAAGGCATGGGTTTCTGAACCCATGGTTCTCTTTCTTTACCGTGCTTCCTAGCAACAAAGTCTCTCTTATCATAACGATGATTCTTTGATTGTGGGTTATCAAGATCAACAGCAGGTTCAATCTCTACATCATTATTATTGCTAGGTTGAGCATCAACATGAACATCATCATTACCATTATTACTAGGTTCATGTTCATTACCAGATTGTGTTTCAGCATCAGAAATAGAAATATCATTGGGACTCTCAGGTGTGTCTACAATAGGTTCACTAGAAGCATGCAAAGTCCTATCATTTTTCTTTTTCTTCTTCTTAGAAGGACCAGGTGCATCAATATTAGTTCTCTGAGAATCTTGCTCAATTCTCTTAGGATGGCCCTCAGGATACAAAGGTTCCTGAGTCATTTTACCACCTCTAGTCATAACTCTAATAGCATTATCATTCTTCTTATTATTGAATTCATTGAGCAAATCATTCTGAGCTTTAAGTACTTGCTCTACTTGAGTGGTAACCATAGAAGCATGTTTACTAATAACTTTAAGTTCACCTTTAATATTAACCATATAATCAGCCAAGTGTTCAAGCATATCAGCATTGCGTTTTAATTCTCTACCAAAATAAGCATTGACGTTTTCTTGTTTAACCATAAAGTCATCAAACTCATCCAATCATGGGCTAGCAAACTTAGTTAATGGGATTTCAGCTTTATCATATCTATAGAGAGAATTTACCTTTACTACCTGTGTCGGGTTACCGACCGTGTATTTCTTCAACAGGCGGTAAATTAAGACCATGTATTTCTTCAATAGGAGGTAAATTCTTAACATCTTCAGCTTTAATACCTTTTTCCTTCATAGATTTCTTTGCCTCTTGCATATCTTCAAGACTGAGAAATAGAATACCCCTCTTCTTCGTAGTTGGCTTAGGAGTTGGTTCAGGAATTGGATCAGGAAGTGTCCAATTATTTTCATTAGTTAATATATTATTCAATAAAATTTCAGCTTCATCTGGTGTTCTTTCCCTGAAAACACAACCAGCACAACTATCCAGGTGGTCTCTGGAAGCATCAGTTAGTCCATTATAAAACATATCAAGTATTTTATTTTTCTTAAGAGGATGATCAGGCAAAGGATTAAGTAATTGGATAAGCCTCCCCCAAGCTTGTGGGAGACTCTCTTCTTCAATTTGCACAAAATTATACATTTCCCTTAAAGCAGCTTGTTTCATATGAGCAGGGAAATATTTAGCAGAGAAGTAATAAATCATATTCTGGGGACTACGCACACAACTAGGATCAAGAGAATTAAACTATATCTTAGGAACACCCTTTAATGAGATCGGAAATAATTTAAGGATATAATAATAGTGAGTTTTCTCATCATTAGTGAACAGGGTGGCTATATCATTTAATTTAGTAAGATGTGCCACAACAGTTTCAGGTTCATAGCCATAGAAAGGATCAGATTCAACTAAAGTAATTATCTCGGGGTCGACAGAGAAATCATAATCCTTATCAGTAACAAAGATAGGTGAAGTAGCATAAGCAGGATCATATTTCATTCTAGCATTCAGAGTTTTTTGTTTCAGCTTAGCTAATAATTTCTTAAGATCACTCCTTGTAACATCCCAAATTTTCAATTTGGAATGTTATACATTAGATCATAAATGCATATCATATTTTATTTTGCTTTTGGTTTTGATCCTAGAAATTCTACGCAACTCAAGGACCCACGGAGAGAGTTGGGGATTTCGTTATTTTCACATTTGAGTTTTCTCAAATTTTGAGAATGTGATCATTTGAGTTTATTTATTTTATCATCAATTACTTCTATTACAAAAATATGAGAGAGGGAATAAAATGACTTTCCCAAAATAAAGAAACATTGAGGATTTAATAATAAAATCAAATAAGATTTTTATTTCGGAGTTTTTCATTATTTTATTTGAATTTAGGAAAAATGTGCATTTTTCAAAATTGCATTTAGGCCCCAAATAAATGTTCACCTTGTGCGGCTTGATTTTACAAGCCCGGAAAAATTTATTTCGGGATTTTTGGAGTCCGTTTAGTATTTCTTTTTATATTTCTTCTACGCGTAATTACTAAAAAAATGAACCGACCTAATAGGCCTTGTCCGACTAGGACTCCGGCCCGACTAGGCTATATAAGCCGGGGGGAGGCCCAGCCCCAGCCAAACCCTAGCCGAGCCGCCCCCAGCGCCGCCCCGCCGCCGCCAGCGCCCGCCGCCGCCGCCGCCGCCCCGCCGCCGCCGCCGCCCGCCGCCTACGCCGCTGCCGCCCGAGGTTAGAAGCGCCTCGATTTCCGCACCGGTTTTTTTATTTTTTTCGAAAAACCGTTCGGTTTTTCCGTCGGTTTTTTTTAGTTTCGGATTTTTTAAATAGATCGGTTTTTTCGATTTATTTAAATAGCGAGCGTTCGTCCGTCCGTTCGTTCTAACGAATGTTCATCATTTTTCTTTTTCTCGGATTAAATCCGCGATTTTTCTGATCGCGACTCCTGATCCGATTTTCGTTTTAGTATAACTTTTCGCTCGTTTATCGGAATCAGGCGATTCAAGCGCCTGGAGTTTCGTCTCGAAACCCTCTATCCGTTTAACCTACTTAAACAAGTTTTTGCTACTGTAAAATTTGCCTTAGATCCAAATTAGTAGAATGAAGTTGTTTTCTTTCGCCGTTTGACTTTCGTTGCTTTGTTCGATTTGATTCTTTTTGCCAACCAGAGTTCTTAAGTTGAACCTTCTGGTTAGATCTCTTATTTGACTTTTACCTGTGCATTAGATGAGTACTTATTGTATGCTTGTTTGTTTTTCTGCGATAGAATACCCGGAGTGCGCCGCTTGTTACTTCAAATCGCTAGGTTTCCCGGATCATCAGCAAGGCAAGTAACACTTTGATCATACTTTTCCTACTACCCAGTTTTATTGCATTAGATTAATCCTCAAATATTGCATGATTAGGATCTAATTAAATTGTGGGATGGGAATTAGTTGAGGTAGTACCTATTACCTGTTTATTATCAAACCTTTGGGAGTTACTTCTACGTTTGCTTATTATGCCATGCTATGCTAGTAGACGTGGATTGGGTGAGTGATATCCATGACAGATGTGAGTTTGTTAATTAATGGTTTATCTAAGGTGGCAACTTAAACACACATCTGGGTGGATTGAGGCACCTGGGTATTCCAGGACTTGCCTGTTTTCTTTTGGACCGCCACCCAGGCTCAAAGGGATCATGAGACTATTCATACTAGAAACTTCCGTGTGCAGCCACAAGCTATTATGGGCTCTAGCATAGTTGACTAAGTCGTGCGAACTCTTACAGTGGTAGACTAGTAGATGTAGGGGATGTAGGTGGTACGGTCTACCCGATCGTAAGGTGCTAGCGCTTCTGAAAGACTATGTCTCGGTCATCCATCTTCTCAAACACCATGTAGTGCGAGAAACCAAACGGAGGCGATCGAGTCTTGTGGGGAAAAGTGCGCAAACCTCTACAGAGTGTAATAAACTAATCATGGTTAGCCGTGTCCCTGGTTATGGACAATCTTGAGTATCTAGTACTTGGATTATCATGTGAATCTCAACCTGTTACTCTAAATTAATTTTGTGGGATTTTGTTTAATAATGATGCTTAATTGGGATTGAGAATGCTGTAAACCATTCTCAATGTTTAACAACTACCATGATAGTTAAATAAATTCATTCCTTCGAAGTAGGGAAAAATTGGCTTTACGCAAAACTGTAATCATAGAGCTTTCCACTAGCCAGATATGCATATAGTATAGCTGTTTCATTCCATTACTCTCTATGTGTTACCTTGCCAGCATATTCCATGTGCTGACCCGTTTCGGGCTGCAACGTTAATGTTGCAGATTTTTCAGATGATGATTAAGGAGTTTTTAGGTCGTGGTTTCTATACTCAGTGATGCCGTTGGAGTTGATGGACTCACTTATCTTCCAAGCCTTCCGCTGTTATCATTATTAGATGGCCTTAAGCCATATTTATTATAATAAGTTCTCTATGGAGACACTCGATGTAATAAGTGTGTGATTGCTACTCTGTTATAAATCCTCCGAGTACTGTGTGGTGTCAGCATTACTGATCCAGGGATGACACCGGAGCACAGAGATCAGACTGTTTGAGGTCTGGTCGCTACAGAGATGGTATCAGAGCACACACTGACTGTAGGACACGACACTAAGCTAAAGACCTAGATCACTACTCACTCTCTTCTCTTCTGACTTCTCATCTTTTCTACTCTTTTAGGATGGCGGATGCAAGGAACAAGTTCATACAACCGGATGAAGATACACCCTTTGGACGTCACTTGAAGGAAGTCACTAGATATCTGAACATAGGAGTACCAAGCTTCACCGGAACCTACAACGCCACTTTACCTGAAGAAGAGCACTAGATGATTCAAGTTCAAGTTCCAGGAAGGACGTTCATGCCAGTCACTGAGCCCATAGAGTTTTCTTTTGATGCACCAACTTGGAGTCTAGGAAAGAGCATGGCAGCTCACATCGCCATGGGACGCATTGGAGAAGTCTACCGCAATGATCTCGAGGATACTATCTACCAGATTTGTGGGCGCCGAGATGAGCACTGGGAGATGATCAGCACCAGAAAGGATAGATGAATTGCAGCTTTTATCCAGGAGTTAAACCAGCACATTCGACGACAGGAGAACTAGATGTGCGCCGACACGATAGATCTGAAGGAGGCTAAGACTAGAATCAAGGAACTGGAGGAAGAACTCAAGGCTACACATGAAGATTATGAAGAGGAAATTGAAGTATTGGTGGAGAAGAATGACGATCTGATCAAGAAGATCGAGATATTTATGGGAGGCCCTACACCAGTAGATGAAGACGAAGAACTCAAGGTGATTCACCCGGAAGACTATATCATCATCGATGACATCGATTCGGATCCAGATGATAGCGATGATGACTATATTGATGAAGCTGGAGCAGATATCATGGAGTCTGCAACTGAAGAATATTTCTAGTAGATCACCCCATCAGTAGTAGTAGTCCACCATGTAAATACAGTAGTCCGAGCACTTTTGCGATAGTTAGATCGATTGTATGCCCTTGTTTGATTGAATGAAGTGAATTGTTTGCTTTTGCCTCATGTGGATATGGATAGTGTTTTCTCTTTAGACCCCCTCTATTCTTACATCTCATCTTTTCTAAACCCTCAGATGCCTCCGAGACGTGACCCCGGATTTACCTTTCCACCGGAGCTCACCCAGTTGATCCAGCAGCAGAACACATTGATGCAGTTGCTAGTCCAGAATCAGAACCAGGGGAACAACAACAACAACAACCCACCACCACCACCACCTGTTGATCGCTTAGCCCGATTTCTTAGTGTAGGATCGAAAGTATGTCTAGAGGGGGGTGATTAGACTACTTGACCAAATAAAAACTTAACCTTTTCCCAATTTTAGTTCTTGGCAGATTTTAGCTATTGTAGGACAAGTAAAGCAATCATCACACAATTCAAGCAAGCATGCAAAGAGTATATTGGCAGCGGAAAGTAAAGCATGCAACTTGCAAGAATGTAAAGGGAAGGGTTTGGAGAATTCAAACGCAATTGGAGACACGGATGTTTTTCCCGTGGTTCGGATAGGTGGTGCTATCCTACATCCACGTTGATGGAGACTTCAACCCACGAAGGGTAACGGTTGCGCGAGTCCACGGAGGGCTCCACCCACGAAGGGTAACGGTTGCGCGAGTCCACGAAGGGCTCCACCCACGAAGGGTCCATGAAGAAGCAACCACCCACAAAGGGTCCATGAAGAAGCAACCTTGTCTATCCCACCATGGCCATCGCCCACGAAGGACTTGCCTCACTAGCGGTAGATCTTCACGAAGTAGGCGATCTCCTTTCCCTTACAAACTCCTTGGTTCAACTCCACAATCTTGTCGGAGGCTCCCAAGTGACACCTAGCCAATCTAGGAGACACCACTCTCCAAGAAGTAACAAATGGTGTGTAGGTAATGAACTCCTTGCTCTTGTGCTTCAAATGATAGTCTCCCCAACACTCAACTCTCTCTCATAGGATTTGGATTTTGTGGAAAGAAGATTTGAGTGGAAAGCAACTTGGGAAGGCTAGAGATCAAGATTCATATGGTAGGAATGGAATGTCTTGATCTCAACACATGAGTAGGTGATTCTCTCTCAGAACATATGAGTTGGAATTGTGTATGTGTTCTGATGGCTCTCTCCACAAATGAAGAGGAGGCGAAGGGGTATATATAGCCTCCACACAAAATCCAACCGTTACACACAGTTTTCCAAACTCGGTCGGACCGAATCAACAAACTCGGTCAGACCGAAAAGGTAAACCTAGTGACCGTTAGAGATTTTCGGTGGGACTGACATGCAACTCGGTAGGACCGATATGGTTAGGGTTTGGGCATAACGTAATCTCGGTGAGACCGATTACACAAACTCGGTGAGACCGATTTTGGTAATTAGCTAACCAGAGAGTTGGTCAGGCAAACTCGGTGGGACCGATTTGCTCTTTCGGTGAGACCGAAAAGTTACAAAAAGGAAACACTGAATTTACATTGCAATCTCGGTGGGACCGATTCGCTCTTTCAGTGAGACCGAAAAGTTACGAAAGGGAAACAGAGAGTTTGCAATCCCATCTCGGTGAGACCGAGATCCCTATCGGTAGAACCGATTTGCTATGGTTTGGCAGTGGCTTATGACAAATGAAACTCGGTGGCGCCGGATAGAGAGAATCGGTAGGACCAAGTTTGGCTTAGGGTTTAGGTCATATGTGGATATGGGAAAATAGCTGAGGATTTTGGAGCATATCACTAAGCGCATGAAGCAAGAAGCTCATTAAGCAACACCTCATCCCTCCTTGATAGTATTGGCTTTTCCTAAAGACTCAATGTGATCTTGGATCACTAAAATATAAAATGAAGAGTCTTGAGCTTTTGAGCTTGAGCCAATCCTTTGTCCTTAGCATTTTGAGGGTTCCACTTTCACATCCATGCCATGCCAATCATTGAGCTTTCCTGAAATAGTCATCTTGGCATAGCATTAGCTCAATGAGCTATATGTTGTTATGAATTACCAAAACCACGTAGGGATAGTTGCACTTTCAATCTCCCCCTTTTTGGTAATTGATGACAACATATAGATCAAAGTTTCGACAAATGATAATAAGCATGAAATATATCATCGCTTTGAGAAGTATGTGAAAAGTAAGAGCTCCCCCTAAATTTGTGCATATTTAAAATTTGCTTTGGACTGCAAATGCACAAAGAGTTAGAGTCATGGGTTACTCTTCCATGTCACATACATCTTGGTGGAGCGCTTAAAATGATAAGAATGAAATACATGCACTCATCACCAAGAATAGTGAATGATCACATAAGATAGATAAGATAATAACATTAAGCAAACATTAAGTGTAGCTTATGATCAAACACATGATCATCAATGTCTCACAAGCATAGTATCTCAAGCACTCAAAAGCAAACAAAGTTCGAAAAACCACCAAATAAAGCAAGAGAGAATAAAAGCAACACTCTCTCTCTCTCGAAGCCTATGATCTATACATTTTCTCCCCCTTTGGCAACAAGTTACCAAAAAGTTCCTAGAAAATGCATAGTGCTAGATCGACGCTCAGGCTTGATCTTCAGGTGGTGGTGGAGTCCGGAGCACTCCAAGGACGAAGCCTTCTGTAGACGTGGTCGGACTCGAGGCTGAAGTAGATGCTGGAGCTGGTGGAACTGAAGCTGTAGCTGGTGCAGACGTGGTGGCTCTGGTGTCAGCAACTAGCACTGCATATGATCTCTGAGCTCTTGGCACTCTGGCAAATGCATCAGTTGTAGTCTTGCCTCTCCTCTCCTGCATGTCATCTTGGAGCTGCTCCACTGCAGTCTGAATCTCTGTCACCTTGACATCCAAGTCATAGAACTTTTGTTCCATGATTCTCTCTAGGCTCTGCTGATTCTGAGTGAGGGTGGCCAGTCCTTGCTCAATCCTCAGTGTGGATGCAATCAAGTAACCAAGCTGCTCTTGTTTGGTTTTCAAGAAATACTCAAATGCCTCCTCTTGAGTTGGCATCTTGGCAGCTTTCTCCTTCCTTGCCTTCTCCTTCTTTGCTTGTGCTTGTGCAGACGATGGTTCATTCTCAGTCATAACAACTTGATTATCTTCAAAATCTGGATGGATGGGCAGGTGTTCCTTGTCCAATAAGTATATGCATGTGCCCATCTTGGAGTTGATGAGCTCCTGAATCTGTGGGGCATATCCACAGCTCCTCTTCTGATCTGCTGCAGTCCTCTTGATAGTCTCTACCATGAGGCTCATCACCTTGAACTTCTGTGGCACATCAAATACATGAAGCAAATTGATTGCATGGCCTCTAATCATCTTGTGATCACCTGACTTGGGCAACAAGGTGTGTCTCAGTATCCAATTGATTGTTGGTAGCCCTGACAGAAGATAATGCACAGACCCAAACTTGAAAGTATCAAGTGCCTCGTTTGGAATTTCCTTGTACATATTGGACATAGAGTTGTGGTCCATCTTCTTCTTGGCATAGATATCCAAGTCATCCTCATGCTCCTCTGGGGCATTGATGAGCTGTGCCCACTCAGCAATTGTAGATTGGTACCTCATACCTTCAGACATCCAAGTTATCCTACCATCTGGATAGAAGTGTGCCGTGGAGTAGAATTGCATAATAAGTTCCTCGTTCCACTTTGTGAGCTTCTGCCCAACAAAGTCTGCTACTCCACAAGCATTGAAGCTGTCATACACTCCAGGGCAGTGTTCTTCATTGTCCTTGATGTACTCCCAATTAACCCATCTCATGTCACAAACTATGGGCTTCTTGTCCAACAAAATTGTCTGATAGAAGTCCTGCTGTTCCTTGGTGTGAAATCTGTAGTCAACAGCAGTCCTCCTCCTTGAAGCATATGGATCTGCTTCTCTCCACTTCCTCAGCCCTGAGTCTCTTCTGAGCTTCATGTCCTCAGCCACAGGATGAGCATCATTGTGGTCTGGGATCTTGGGCTTGAGCTTTCTCAGAACATGCTCTTCATCATCTTCTTCAGCAGCTTCAGGCACTGGGTCCTTGTTCTTCTCAGTTGCAGGTATGCTTCTTGTATTCCTCTTTGGCTTTGGCTTTGGAGTTGGCTTAGCCTTAGAAGCAGTTGACCCTGATCTTATGGCATCACCCATCAGTTTGGGTGCCTTAGGTGCTGGTGCAGCAACCTCTTCTTCTTCATCCTCAGCTTCCATGATGGAAGCCTTTCCAAGCACTCTGGCTACGGTCTTCTTGACTCTTTCCTTCCTCTTCTTTCCCTCAGCAGCAACTGGCTCTATGGGAGTGGATTTCTCAGTTGAAGCTCTGGCCTTTGACATAGGCTGCCTGCCTGCTGGCCTTTTGACTTTCATCCCTGGCTTTGTGCCTTGAGCTGAGCCGTGTTCCTTCTCAAGCACTACTCTCTTTGAAGTTGCTTCCTCTTCTGCCACATAATCCTCATCATCTGATTCTGAGGTTCTCTTCTTCCTCTGTCTGGTGGCAGCTTTTGGCAGATTGCTAGGGGTGCTCCTGCTGCCTTCATCTGAAGAACTTGAGGGACTAGTGCCCTCACTCATCTGCACTTGCTCTTCTGACATGTTCTGGCTATCACTTTGGTCTGACATGATGAACAAGCTGACTGCTGACCCTGTGAATAGTTTATAGATGAGGTAGAATAGATGAGCATCACAAAATGCAGAGATTTTTGCAAAAGAATGATCCAAAAACTTAGTTTTAGTTTCCCACTGAAATCATCTCGGATCTACTGATTTTCAAACTCGGTGATACCGAAGCAGTTTTGGAACCCAAACTAGTGAACTTGGTCAGACCGAGTCATAGTTCGGTGGCACCGAGACTGCTAGGGTTTCACAGAGTTCCAAAATCGGTCACACCGATAAGTAATTCTCGGTCAGACCGAGTCTCACTTGTGCAATGGCATAAGCCAAATCGGTGGGACCGAGTTTTTCAACTCGGTGGGTCCGAGATGGTTTCGGCGGAAACCTAACCCTAAAATTTTCGAATCAAAACTAATCTACGAACGCAATGACTGGATAGGAGTGTTTCAATCGTGGCAAGAATCATGATGATCACAATGTGCTAAGAATCGGATTGGGGAATGGCACAAAGATCGAGTCCATACCCTAGTTCGGCGGAGACTCGCTACGGCGGCAACGGCGGGGTTGAATTCCGTTGATGGCGATGGAGACCAGCGACTGGAGGCGGCTGGCGGCGAGGAGACGATCCGGAGACCAAGTTGGCAGAGCAGGCTATCGCGCGGGCGAAGGGCTTCGGAGAAATTTCCAAATTTTTGCCCGTGACTATATATAGCCCGACCCTGTTGGTGTGACCGAGTGGAACGACTCGGTGGCACCGAGATGCAAAACTATATACAGTTATTGCAACTCGGTGTGACCGAAAGGTTCAAATCGGTTGCACCGAGATCGAAAACATAGATCAACTTAATGATCTCGGTAGGACCGAAAGTAGGGTATCGGTCAGACCGAGAATCATCAAGATGTTTTGGAAGTTTAAGTCTATGACGAATCGGGGACTCTGAGCGCTCCTCACACAGTGTGGTTCGAATCTGACTTGATCAAATTTTGTGATGTAGCATGAATAGAGTTTGAGACGAGAAAAGCATAGATAGCTAGAGGAGGTTCTTAGGCATTCTTGTCCATCCACTTGGCAAAAGGAAATAAAACCGAACAATCAAAACAACAAGTGGATGTCCTCGAATGAGTAAAATATGCAACCAGCATGCTCACACAATAAGATGGCAAATGAAATATGTGACAAGGCATGCACAACCAATTCTAGCATCTACCAAGCAATTTGCGATGACAAGGTCATCTATATATGAGTATATTGACTTAGGAGTCAAGTGAGAACACTTCATCATAGGTCATACTCATTGTTTAAGCTCAAGTGGGGTTACCACTTTTACATAAAGCATTGTTGTGTTCACATCTTTAGAGTTGCTTTAGCTCAAGTCTTAGAGTAAAGCTCCCCCTAGATGTGATATCCCCCCTTAGAGGGATGAACTAACCTCGGGTTTTGTTGATGATGACTTCATGTAGATGTTGAAGATGTGGATGCTCAATGTTGATGTAGATCACTTGGAGCTATCCCTTTGAGTGAATTGCACTTTCAATACCTACATGGGTTAGTCCCTCAAGGAACAAACAAGGATATCCATAGACATAGAGTGATGCACACACAAGATGATGTCCATGAAAACTTTTAGGTTACCTTGTCCCTTGTCTTACCAACAAGAGGGTTTGTGACTCCTTGAACTAGTGCAAGATGTGGAAGTTGATTGCACTTGTTCTTGCCAAAATGATAAGAGTGAAGTATGTTGGCGGAGTCACCCTCAAGAACTCTCTAGTTCTTCTTCTTTTGGATCCACACCATCTTGATGGGAATCCTTGGAGTTGTAGTCGTACTTGATGAAGTGGAACTTGAAGTAGTCTTGGGAATCCACTTGACTAAGGTCTTAGGAGCTTCTTCAAATGCATCAATTTCCTCTTGAAGCTTGTCCTTGCCTTTTTGCTTGTAGTCTTGTGGTGGAAGATCATCTTGAGCTTGTGTACCCTTGAAAGAAGTATCATACTTCTCTTATTGAGGAACAAACTTTGTCTTGGGGTATTGATCTTCTTCCCACTCAACTCCATTGGCATTGAACTTTCGTTCAAAACCAACACCTTGATTCTTCCGGTGCATTCCTTGCTTGCGCACAATTTCCTCGAATTGCTTACTCCCGGCAAGGCTTTTGTACACAACTTTCTCTATAATTCCCTTCAATAAGCTATTTTCTTGCTCAAGTGTAACTTGGCTAAGAGAATCATTAGTGGAATCAAGAGAACTACTAGAAGCAACAATATTGGATTTAGCATGATCATTGTTACTGCTAGAGGAAGAATCTTTCTTGTTCTTATTACTAGACTTGACTTGAGGCATGTAAGTGGATAAGAGTAAACGCTTGGCAATGTAAGGAGAACTTTTCTTGCAGAGATCATCATTGATTGCTTTTAAGAACTCATGCTCTTGCTCAAGATTGAGCTTTTCAAAGCGTAATTTCTCATGAGCTCTTAAAAGTTCTCGATGATCTTCGAAGATAGTTTCATGAGCTAACTTAAGAGTGTTTAGTTCTTTAGTTAGAGCCTCAATCTTCTCCTTATCATTGTCATTCGTTTTTCTTGATTAGCATGATTAATTGATGTTTCATCATAGTATTCATCACTAGAGTTGTCAACAAGCAAATCATCACCTAACAAGTCATCTTCATCACTATTGAAATCAACATCCTCGGGGTGTGTTACCTTAGGACCTTTGGTCATGAAGCATCTTCCAATTCCTTCATTTGGTGAGTCAAATATGTCGTAGGAGTTGGTTGACACAAGTGCTAGACCGGCAACACCTTCATCTTGAGTATCTTCGGAGTCGGAGTGATAACTTCTCTCGGAGTGGCTGTCGGAGTCGGAGCCGGATACCCATTCACCAACATGAGCTTGATGTCTTCATTTTATGTAGCTCCTTGATGATTTTTCCTTCCTTTCTGAATCCTTGCTTCTCCGTGAGTATCTTCGTTCATAACGATCATCTCTACTCCTTCTCTCTCTTGGTGGTGATTCTTTGCTTCTTCTTTTTGGAGAATCTTCTCTTCTCTTGTAGGGAGCCGTACACTCATTGGAATAGTGTCTGGGTCTTCCACAACTATAGCAGTTTCGCTCTCGACTAGAAGATCTTTTGTCATTGTAGGACCTTGACTTGAAGCTTCTATCTTTGCTTCTACTCTTGTAGAACTTGTTGAAGTTCTTCACCATTAATCTCAATTCTTCATTGAAGTTTTGTTTCTCACTTGATGATGTAGGGGCTTCACATGAGGCTTTGTAGGCACCACTTGATTTGTTGTGAAGTTCCTCTTTATCCTTAAGTGACATCTCATGAGCAACAATTCTTCCAATCACCTCCGTTGGCTTGAGATCTTTGTAATTGGGCATCATTTGGATCAATGTGCACACGGTATCATATTTTCCATCCAAGGCTCTTAGAATCTTCTTGATGATGAATCTACCGGTCATCTCTTCACTTCCTAAGCCGGCAATCTCATTTGTGATGAGAGCAAGCCTAGAGTACATTTCAGCGACACCTTCACCATCCTTCATTTTGAAATTGTCAAGTTGACTTTGAAGCACATCCAACTTGGATTCCTTGACGGAGTCGGTACCTTCGCGCATATCAATCAAAGTGTCCCAAATTTCCTTTGCATTCTCAAGACGGCTGATTTTGTTGAATTCTTCGAGGCACAATCCGTTGAAGAGAATATCACAAGCTTGAGCATTGTATTGCAACATCTTCAACTCATCCGCGGTAGCTTCACGGTTTGGTTCTTTCCCATCAAAGAAGTCACCTTGCAAACCAACACACACAATAGCCCAAACGGCGGGGTTATGTCCAAGAATATGCATTTTCATTTTATGCTTCCAACTAGCAAAATTAGTACCATCAAAGTAAGGACCTCTACGGTGATAATTTCCCTTGCTAGACGCCATACTCTCCTAGGTTGTGAAACCAAGGCTATGACCACCAAAAGCTATGGAGATCAAAGCAAATGGAGACCAAAGCTCTGATACCACTTGTAGGATCGAAAGTATGTCTAGAGGGGGGTGATTAGACTACTTGACCAAATAAAAACTTAACCTTTTCCCAATTTTAGTTCTTGGCAGATTTTAGCTATTGTAGGACAAGTCAAGCAATCATCACACAATTCAAGCAAGCATGCAAAGAGTATATTGGCAGCGGAAAGTAAAGCATGCAACTTGCAAGAATGTAAAGGGAAAGGTTTGGAGAATTCAAACGCAATTGGAGACACAGATGTTTTTCCCGTGGTTCAGATAGGTGGTGCTATCCTACATCCACGTTGATGGAGACTTCAACCCACGAAGGGTAACGGTTGCGCGAGTCCACGGAGGGCTCCACCCACGAAGGGTAACGGTTGCGCGAGTCCACGAAGGGTCCACAAAGAAGCAACCACCCACAAAGGGTCCACGAAGAAGCAACCTTGTCTATCCCACCATGGCCATCGCCCACGAAGGACTTGCCTCACTAGCGGTAGATCTTCACAAAGTAGGCGATCTCCTTGCCCTTACAAACTCCTTGGTTCAACTCCACAATCTTGTCGGAGGCTCCCAAGTGACACCTAGCCAATCTAGGAGACACCACTCTCCAAGAAGTAACAAATGGTGTGTAGGTAATGAACTCCTTGCTCTTGTGCTTCAAATGATAGTCTCCCCAACACTCAACTCTCTCTCATAGGATTTGGATTTTGTGGAAAGAAGATTTGAGTGGAAAGCAACTTGGGAAGGCTAGAGATCAAGATTCATATGGTAGGAATGGAATGTCTTGATCTCAACACATGAGTAGGTGGTTCTCTCTCAGAACATATGAGTTAGAATTGTGTATGTGTTCTGATGGCTCTCTCCACGAATGAAGAGGAGGTGAAGGGGTATATATAGCCTCCACACAAAATCCAACCGTTACACACAGTTTTCCAATCTCGGTGGGACCGAATCAACAAACTCGGTCGGACCGAAAAGGTAAACCTAGTGACCGTTAGAGATTTTCGGTGGGACTGACATGCAACTCGGTAGGACCGATATGGTTAGGGTTTGGGCATAATGTAATCTCGGTGAGACCAATTACGCAAACTCGGTGAGACCGATTTTGGTAATTAGCTAACCAGAGAGTTGGTCAGTGGGACCGATTTGCTCTTTCGGTGAGACCGAAAAGTTACAAAAAGGAAACACTGAATTTACATTGCAATCTCGGTGGGACCGATTCGCTCTTTCAGTGAGACCGAAAAGTTACGAAAGGGAAACAGAGAGTTTGCAATCCCATCTCGGTGAGACCGAGATCCCTATCTGTAGAACCTATTTGCTAGGGTTTGGCAGTGGCTTATGACAAATGAAACTCGATGGCGCCGGATAGAAAGAATCGGTATGACCGAGTTTGGCTTAGGGTTTAGGTCATATGTGGATATGGGAAAGTAGCTGAGGATTTTGGAGCATATCACTAAGCACATGAAGCAAGAGGCTCATTAAGCAACACCTCATCCCTCCTTGATAGTATTGGCTTTTCCTAAAGACTCAATGTGATCTTGGATCACTAAAATATAAAATGAAGAGTCTTGAGCTTTTGAGCTTGAGCCAATCCTTTGTCCTTAGCATTTTGAGGGTTCCACTTTCACATCCATGCCATGCCAATCATTGAGCTTTCCTGAAATAGTCATCTTGGAATAGCATTAGCTCAATGAGCTATATGTTGTTATGAATTACCAAAACCACCTAGGGATAGTTGCACTTTCACTTAGGTTGAATCCACCGGTGTTTTCCAGTAGCACCGAGCCGATAGTAGCAGATGATTGGCTCCGCAAGACAGCTAGAGAGTTGACCACAGCAGGATGCACGGATGCGGAGAAGGTGAAGTTTGCCGCACATCAGCTTGAAGGACCCGCAGCATCATGGTGGGAGAATTTCACAGCCACTTTCCCTTTCGACACTGTCACATGGGACCAGTTTCAACAGGCTTTTCGTACTGCCCATGTTTCAGCAGGAGCCATGGCCATGAAGAAGCGTGAGTTTCACAACTTGCGCCAAGGAGGACGGACAGTTGGCCAGTATGTGGAGGACTTTAGTAAGTTAGCACGTTATGCCCCAGATGACGTTGCTACGGATGCAGCTAAGCAGGAGAAGTTTCTAGAAGGATTGAATGATGAGTTGAGCATGCAATTGATGGTAGAAACCTTCAACAACTACCAGGAATTGGTAGACCGTGCTCTTATGATTGAAGGCAAGCAGCAGCAAATTGAGAATCGCAAGAGGAAGTATGGACAAGGAAAGTACAATTCAGGAGCTCAGCAGAAGCCACGTTTTACCCCTAGACCGGGAGGACATTTTCAGCATACCCATGGAGGAGGTAGCTCGCACAATCACAATGGCACCAGGAATGGTAATGGGAATGGAGGAAGCAATGGCCAGAATCGCACCAACCCATCAACCCCAGCCAAGAAGGACCTGAGCCAAGTCACTTGCTTTAAGTGTTCGAAGACATGACAATATGCAAATGAATGCCCTGAATTGCAAAATGGAAATAGCAATGGAAGCTCTGGGAAGAAGCCGAACCCTTTCAACAGGGGACAGGTGAACCACGTTAGCGTGGAGGAGGTTGAAGCTCAGCCTGATGCAGTAATAGGTAAGTTTTTGGTTAAGTCATTTACTGCACTCGTTCTTTTTGATACTGGTGCATCGCATTCATACATCTCAAGGGGATTTGTGGATAAGTATAACCTGTCAACCCAAGCCCTTAGGTCACCCATGTTAGTAACCTCGCCTGGAGCAGAATATATGGCTAGTCGATAGTGTGATCGGTTACCATTAAGGATTGGTAACTATGTTTTTCCCTCAGACCTAATAGTATTGGAATCCCAAGGATTGGATGTGATATTAGGCATGGATTGGTTGTCAAAGTATGAAGGGAATATTGAATGTGCTAGTAAGTCAATTTTGCTTACCACCCCAGAAGGGAGAAGGATCAAGTATGTATCCCGGCATGTGCCAAAGAGGACTCAAGTAAATTTCTTAACAGGAGTTGTGCAGGAGGAAGTACCAGTAGTAAAGTATTTCCCTGATGTATTTCCAGAAGAGTTGCCAGGCATGCCACCGGATAGAGATATTGAGTTTTTGATAGAGCTATTGCCATGCACAGGGCTAATATCAAAGAGACCATACAGGATGCCTGCAAAGGATTTGGTGGAAATTAAGAAGCAGATTAAGGAGTTACTGGACAAGGGATATATTCGCCCAAGTTCTTCACCTTGGGGATCGCCAGTACTTCTAGTGGAGAAGAAGGATGGATCGTTAAGGATGGTTGTTGATTATCGAGGATTAAATGAAGTAACGGTCAAGAACAAGTACCCACTACCAATGATCAGTGATCTGTTTGATCGATTGCAAGGAGCTAAGGTATTTTCCAAGATCGATCTGCGATCAGGATACCACCAGTTGAAGATTCGAGAATAGGATATACCTAAGACAGCTTTTACCACCAGGTATGGGCTGTACGAGTATACCGTTATGTCATTTGGTCTAACTAACGCACCTGCCTATTTTATGAACATGATGAACAAAGTATTTATGGAGTTTTTGGATAAGTTCATCGTAGTGTTCATTGATGATATCCTGGTCTACTCGAAGAATGAAGAGGAGCATAAGGAGCATTTGCGTTTGGTACTTGGAAAGCTCAGAGAACATCAATTATATGCCAAGTTCAGCAAATGTGAGTTTTGGTTGAAGGAAGTCGGATTCCTCGGACACGTTATATCTGGAGAAGGTATAGCAGTGGATCCCACTAAAGTTGATACCGTGACCAAGTGGGAAGCACCAACCACGGTTGGAGAGATACGGAGTTTTCTTGGACTCGCAGGATACTACCGGAGATTTATTGAGAATTTCTCAAAGATTGCGAAGCCTATGACTGAGTTGTTGAAGAAAGATACCAAGTTCATATGGACGGAGGAATGTGAGGCTGGTTTCCAAGAGTTGAAGAAATGTTTGGTTACCTCACCAGTGTTGATTTTGCCAGACCACACCAAGGATTATGAGATGTATTGCGACGCTTCAGGTCGAGGACTTGGAGCAGTGCTTATGCAGGAAGGGAGAGTTGTTTCATATGCCTCAAGACAACTTAAGCCTCATGAGTTGAATTATGCTATGCATGATTTGGAGTTAGCAGCCGTAGTGCATGCATTGAAAACATGGAGACATTTTCTGATGGGAAATCATTGTGAGGTGTACACGGATCATAAGAGTTTGAAATACATCTTCACCCAGAAGGAGTTAAACCTCAGACAAAGGAGATGGTTGGAGCTCATCAAGGATTATGATATAAAATTGCATTATCATCCCGGAAAGGCTAATGTAGTAGCTGACGCATTAAGCTGTAAGAGTCATGTCAACACCCTAATGACGGGAGAATTACCAAGGGAGTTAGCAGAAAATCTTCGTGAACTATGTTTGGAAATAGTTCCGAGAGGCTATGTAGCAGCATTGGAGATTCAGTCAACTTTGATGGATAGATTCAGAGAAGCTCAGAAGACTAACAAGGAGATTGCCTCTATTAAGGAGAAACTTAGCAAAGGAAAGGCTAAAGGATTTCGTGAGGATGAGCACGACACCCTATGGTTTGAAGACCGTGTTTATGTGCCCAATGACCCGGAGATTCGGAAGTTGATTCTGCAAGAGGCACACGATTCACCATATTCGATTCATCTAGGAAATACCAAGATGTATATGGATTTGAAAGATATTTTCTGGTGGACCGGAATGAAGAAGGATATTGCGGAGTATGTAGCAGTTTGTGATGTATGTCAGAGAGTAAAGGGAGAGCATCAGAAGCCAGCGGGATTGTTACAACCATTGCCGATACCCGAATGGAAGTGGGATAAATTAGGCATGGATTTTATCACGGGATTACCCAGGACTCGTTTAGGCTATGACTCGATTGGGTTGTAGTTGATCGATTGATGAAAGTAGCTCATTTCATCCCAGTAAAGACTACCTACACCAGTGCAAAGTTGGCAAAGATATACATGACCAGGATCGTATGTCTGCATGGAGTTCCGAGGAGTATCGTATCGGATAGAGGAACCAGGTTTACCTCAAAGTTCTGGAAGCAGTTGCATGAAACTTTGGGAACCAGGCTAGAATTCAGTACAACTTTTCATCCACAGACAGATGGACAAACCGAGAGAGTCAATCAGATTTTGGAGGATATGTTGAGAGCTTGTCCGCTAGATTATGGATCTAGTTGGGACGATAATTTGCCATATGCAGAGTTCTCTTACAACAATAGTTACCAAACCAGTTTGAAGATGGCCCCTTTCGAAGCCTTGTACGGAAGGAGGTGCAGGACACCGTTGTCGTGGGACGAAGTTGGAGACCGCAGTTGTTTGGACCTGACTTGATTAAAGAGTTTGAACAGAAGGTGAAATTGGTTCGCGATAGGCTCAAGGTAGCCCAGTCCAGACAGAAGAGTTATGCAGATTCAAAATGCAAGGAGACAGTTTATGAAGTTGGAGATAGAGCTTATCTTCGAGTATCACCACTTCGGGGAACAAAGCGTTTTGGGGTTAAAGGAAAGTTAGCGCCACGATTTGTAGGACCATATTGAGTTTTGGAGCGTATGGGAGAAGTGGCCTACAAGTTGGAATTACCCGAAGGATTGTCAGGAGTTCATGATGTGTTCCACGTTTCCCAGTTGAAGAAATGCCACGCGGAGATGGCTGACATACCTTTGAGGGATACAGTGCCATTGGAAACTATTCAGCTGGATAACGATTTGACCTATGAGGAGAAACCAATTAAAATTCTCGAGTTTGCCACCCGAGTCACTCGCAGCAAGGTTATCAAGTTTTGCAAAGTTCAGTGGATCCACCACACGGAGGACGAAGCCACCTGGGAACGAGAGGAAGATTTCCTCAAGGACCACCCTCACCTATTTTCTAGCCAACCCGAATCTCGAGGGCGAGATTCATCTTAAGGGGGGTAGGTTTGTAACATCCCAAATTTTCAATTTGGAATGTTATACATTAGATCATAAATGCATATCATATTTTATTTTGCTTTTGGTTTTGATCCTAGAAATTCTACGCAACTCAAGGACCCACGGAGAGAGTTGGGGATTTCGTTATTTTCATATTTGAGTTTTCTCAAATTTTGAGAATAGGATCATTTGATTTTATTTATTTTATCATCAATTATTTCTATTACAAAAATATGAGAGAGGGAATAAAATGACTTTCCCAAAATAAAGAAATATTGAGGATTTAACAATAAAATCAAATAAGATTTTTATTTCGGAGTTTTTCGTTATTTTATTTGAATTTAGGAAAAATGTGTGTTTTCCAAAATTGCATTTAGGCCCCAAATAAATGTTCACCTTGTGCCGCTTGATTTTAGAATCCCGGGAAAATTTATTTCAGGATTTTCGAAGTCCGTTTAGTATTTCTTTTAATTTTTCTTCCACGCGTAATTATTAAAAAAATGAACCGACCTAACGGGCCGTGTCCGACTAGGACTCCGGCCCGACTAGGCTATATAAGCCGGGGGGAGGCCCAGCCCCAGCCAAACCCTAGCCGAGCCGGCCCCAGCGCCGCCCCGCCACCGCCCGAGGTTCGCCGCGCCTCGATTTCCACGCCGTTTTTTTTTGTTTTTTTGAAAAACCGTCCGGTTTTTCCGTCGGTTTTTTTAGTTTCATTTTTTAAAACAGATCGGTTTTTCTGATTTATTTAAATAGCGAGCGTTCGTCTGTTCGTTCGTTCTAACGAACGTTCGTCGTTTTTTTTTTCTCGGATTAAATCCGCAATTTTTCTGATCGCGATTCCTGATCCGATTTTCGTTTTAGTATAACTTTTCGCTCGTTTATCGGAATCAGGCGATTCAAACGCCTGGAGTTTCGTCTCGAAACCCTCTATCCGTTTAACCAACTTAAACAAGTTTTTGCTACTTTAAATTTTCCTTAGATCCAGATTAGTAGAACGAAGTTGTTTTCTTTCACCGTTGGACTTGCGTTGCTTTGTTTGATTTGATTCTTTTTGCCAACCGGAGTTCTTAAGTTAAACCTTCTGGTTAGATCTCTTATTTGACTTTTACCTGTGCATTAGATGAGTACTTATTGTATGCTTGTTTGTTTGTCTGTGATAGAATACCCGGAGTGCGCCGCTTGTTACTTCGAATCGCTAGGTTTCCCGGATCATCAGCAAGGCAGGTAACACTTTGATCATACTTTTCCTACTACCCAGTTTTATTGCATTAGATCAATCCGCAAACATTGCATGATTAGGATCTAATTAAATTGTGGGATGGGAAGTAGTTGAGGTAGTACCTATTACCTGTTTATTATCAAACCTTTGGGAGTTACTTCTGCGTTTGCTTATTATGCCATGCTATGCTAGTAGACATGGATTGGGTGAGTGATATCCATGACAGATGTGAGTTTGTTAATTAATGGTTTATCTAAGGTGGCAACTTAAACACACATCTGGGTGGATTGAGACACCTGGGTATTCCAGGACTTGCCTGTTTTCTTTTGGACCGCCACCCAGGCTCAAAGGGATCATGAGACTATTCATACTAGAAACTTCTGTGTGCAGCCACAAGCTATTATGGGCTCTAGCATAGTTGACTAAGTCGTGCGAACTCTTACAGTGGTAGACTAGCAGATGTAGGGGATGTAGGTGGTACGATCTACCCGATCGTAAGGTGCTAGCGCTTCTGAAAGACTATGTCTCGGTCATCCGTCTTCTCAAACACCATGTAGTGCGAGAAACCAAACGGAGGTGATCGAGTCTTGTGGGGAAAAGTGCGCAAACCTATGCAGAGCGTAATAAACTAATCATGGTTAGTCGTGTCCCCGGTTATGGACAATCTTGAGTATCTAGTACTTGGATTATCATGTGAATCTCAACATGTTACTCTAAATTAATTTTGTGGGGTTTTGTTTAATGATGATGCTTAATTGGGATTGAGAATGCTGTCAACCATTCTCAATGTTTAACAACTACCATGATAGTTAAATAAATTCATTCCTTTGAAGTAGGGAAAAATTGGCTTTATGCAAAACCATAACCATAGAGATTTCCACCAGCCAGATATGCATATAGTATAGCTGTTTCATTCCGTTACTCTCTGTGTGTTACCTTGCCAGCATATTCCATGTGCTGACCCGTTTCGGGCTGCAACGTTAATGTTGCAGATTTTTCAGATGATGATTAAGGAGTTTTTAGGTCGTGGTTCTATACTCAGTGATGCCGTTGGAGTTGATGGACTCACTTATCTTCCAAGCCTTCCGCTGTTATCGTTATTAGATGGCCTTAAGCCATATTTATTGTAATAAGTTCTCTTTTGAGACACTCGATGTAATAAGTGTGTGATTGCTACTCTGTTATAAATCCTTCGAGTACTGTGTGGTGTCAGCATTACTGATCCAGGGATGACACCGGAGCACATAGATCAGACTGTTTGAGGTCTGGTCGCTACACTCCTATCATTGCAAGCAAGAAAATCTCTAGCAATTTCTTCATCCATAACATAACCCTCATGAACAACAGGTAATTCATATCTAGGGGGAGAGTCTTCATCATCACTTTCATCAATATTATTAGTTTTAATAATTTCATTCTCTCTAGCCCTAGCAAGCTGTTCATCAAGAAATTCACCAACTGGCACAGTAGTATCAAGCATAGAAGTAGTTTCATCATAAGTATCATGCATAGTAGAAGTGGCGTCATCAATAACATGCGACATATCAGAATTAATAGCAGAAGCAGGTTTAGGTGTCGCAAGTTTACTCAAAACAGAAGGTGAATCAAGTGCAGAAACTAGATGTCAGTTCCTTACCTCCCCTCGTAGTTGAGGGATAAATTTTTGTTTTCGCGTCTTTCAAGTTCTTCATAATGATAAGCTGATATAAATCCCAAGTGACTCAAAGAATAGAGCTATGCTCCCCGACAATGGCGCCAGAAAATAGTCTTGATAACCACAAGTATAGGGGACGCAACAGTTTTCGAGGGTAGAGTATTCAACCCAAATTTATTGATTCGACACAAGGGGAGCCAAAGAATATTCTCAAGTATTAGCAGCTGAGTTGTCAACTCAAACACACCTGGAAACTTAGTATCTGCAGCAAAGTGTTTAGTAGCAAAGTAATATGATAGTAGTGGTAATGGTGGTAAAAGGTAACGATAGCAAAAGTAATATTTTTGTGTTTTGTAGTGATGATAACAATAGCAACGGAAAAGTAAATAAGCGAAGAACAATATATGGAAAGCTCGTAGGCAATGGATCGATGATGGAGAATTATGTCGGATGCGGTTCATCATGTAACAGTCATAACCTAGGGTGACACAGAACTAGCTCCAATTCATCAATGTAATGTAGGCATGTATTCTGAATATATTCATACAAGCTTATGGAAAAGAACTTGCATGACATCTTTTGTCCTACCCTCCCATGGCAGCGGGGTCCTAGCGGAAACTAAGGGATATTAAGGCCTCCTTTTAATAGAGTACCGGAACAAAGCATTAACACATAGTGAATACATGAACTCCTCAAACTACGATCATCACCGGTAAGTATCCCGATTATTGTCACTTCGGGGTTAACAGATCATAACACATAATAGGTGACTATAGACTTGCAAGATAGGATCAAGAACTCTCATATATTGATGAAAACATAATAGGTTCATATCTGAAATCATGGCACTCGGGCCCTAGTGACAAGCATTAAGCATAGCAAAGTCATAGCAACATCGATCTCAGAACATAGTGGATACTAGGGATCAAACCCTAACAAAACTAACTCGATTACAAGATAAATCTCATCCAACCCATCACCGTCCAGCAAGCCTACTATGGAATTACTCACGCACGGCAGTGAGCATCATGAAATTGGTGATGGAGGATGGTTGATGATGATGATGGCGACGGATTCCCCTCTCCGGAGCCCCGAACGGACTCCAGATCAGCCCTCCTGAGAGAGTTTAGGGCTTGGCGGCGGCTCCGTATCGTAAAACGAGATGAATCCTTCTCCCTGATTTTTTTCTCCCCAAAAGTGAATATATGGAGTCAAGGTTGAGGTCGGTGGAGCGTCAGGGGGCCCACAAGGCAGGGGGCGCGCCACCCCACCCTCGTGGACAGGTGGAGGCCCCCTGACGTGGATCTTCCTTCTAGTATTTTTATATATTACAAAATAATTCTCCGTTGATTTTCAGGTCATTCCGAGAACTTTTATTTCTACACAAAAATAACACCATCGCAATTCTACTGAAAACTGCGTCTGTCCAGGTTAGTTCTATTCAAATCATGCAAGTTAGAGTCCAAAACAAGGGCAAAAGTGTTTGGAAAAGTAGATACGACGGATACGTATCACGGTAACCTTCCGGCACTCCGGTTTTCTCCAAAATCACCCGGAACACTTCCGGTGTCTGAATATAGTCGTCCAATATATCGATCTTTACGTCCTAACCATTTCAAGACTCTCGTCATGTCCGTGATCATATCCGGGACTCGGAACTACCTTCGGCACATCAAAACACAAAAACTCATAATACAGATCGTCACCGAACTTTAAGCGTGCGGACCCTACGGGTTCGAGAACTAGTAGACATGACCGAGACACGTCTCCGGTCAATAACCAATAGCGGAACCTGGATGCTCATATTGGCTCCTACATATTCTACGAAGATCTTTGTCGGTCCAACCGCATAACAACATAAGTTGTTCCCTTTGTCATCGGTATGTTACTTGCCCGAGATTCGATCGTCGGTATCTCAATACCTAGTTCAATATCGTTACCGGCAAGTCTCTTTACTCGTTCTGTAATGCATCATCCCGAAACTAACTCATTAGTTACAATGCTTGCAAGGCTTATAGTGATGTGCATTACCGAGTGGGCCCAGAGATACCTCTCCAACAATCAGAGTGACAAATCCTAATCTTGATCTATGTCAACTCAACAAGTACCATCGGAGACACCTGTAGAGCACCTTTATAATCACCCAGTTACGTTGTGACGTTTGGTAGCACACAAAGTGTTCCTCCGGTAATCGGGAGTTACATAATCTCAATTCATAGGAACATGTATAAGTCATGAAGGAAGCAATAGCAGTAAACTAAAACGATCAAGTGCTAAGCTGACGAAATGGGTCAAGTCAATCACATCATTCTCCTAATGATGTGATCTCGTTTATCAAATGACAACTCATGTCTATGGTTAGGAAACATAATCATCTTTGATCAACGAGCTAGTCAAGTAGAGGCATACTAGTGACAATCTGTTTATCTATGTATTCACACATGTATCATGTTTCCGGTTAATACAATTCTAGCATGAATAATAAATATTTATCATGATATGAGGAAATAAATAATAAATTTATTATTGCCTCTAGGGCATATTTCCTTTAGTCTCCCACTTGCACTAGAGTCAATAATCTAGATTACACAGTAATGATTCTAATACCCATGGAGTCTTGGTGCTGATCATGTTTTGCTCGTGAGAGAGGCTTAGTCAACGGGTCTGCAACATTCAGATCCGTATGTATCTTGCAAATCTCTATGTCTCCCACCTGTACTTGATTGCGGATGGAATTGAAGCGTCTCTTGATGTGCTTGGTTCTGTTGTGAAATCTGGATTCCTTTGCCAAGGCAATTGCACCAGTATTGTCACAAAAGATTTTCATTGGACCCGATGCACTAGGTATGACACCTAGATCGGATATGAACTCCTTCATCCAGACTCCTTCATTTGCTGCTTCCGAAGCACCAATGTATTCCGCTTCACACGTAGATCCCGCCATGACGCTTTGTTTAGATCTGCTCCAACTGACAGCTCCACCGTTCAATATAAACATGTATCTAGTTTGCGATTTAGAATCGTCCGGATCAGTGTCAAAGCTTGCCTCAACGTAACCATTTACGATGAGCTCTTTGTCACCTCCATAAACGATAAACATATCCTTAGTCCTCTTCAGGTATTTCAGGATGTTCTTGACCGTTGTCCAGTGATCCACTCCTAGATTACTTTGGTACCTCCCTGCTAAACTAATAGCAAGGCACACATCAGGTCGGGTACACAGCATTGCATACATGATAGAGCCTATGGCTGAAGCATAGGGACCATCTTTCATTTTCTCTCTATCTTCTACAATTGTCGGGCATTGAGTCTTACTCAACTTCACACCTTGTAACACAGGCAAGAATCCTTTCTTTGCCTGATCCATTTTGAACTTCTTCAAAACTTTGTCAAGGTACGTGCTTTGTGAAAGTCCAATTAAGCATCTTGATCTATCTCTATAGATCTTAATGCCCAATATGTAAGCAACTTCACCGAGGTCTTTCATTGAAAAACTCTTATTCAAGTATCCTTTTATGCTATCCAGAAATTCTATATAATTTCCAATTAACAATATGTCATCCACATATAATATTAGAAATGCTACAGAGCTCCCACTCACTTTCTTGTAAATACAGGCTTCTCCAAAAGTCTGTATAAAACCATATGCTTTGATCACACTATTAAAACGTTTATTCCAACTCCGAGAGGCTTGCACCAGTCCATAAATGGATCGCTGGAGCTTGCACACTTTGTTAGCACCCCTTGGATCGATAAAACCTTCAGGTTGCATCATATACAACTCTTCTTCCAGAAATCCATTCAGGAATGATGTCTTTACATCCATTTGCCAGATCTCATAATCATAAAATGCGGCAATAGCTAACATGATTCGGACGGACTTAAGCATAGCTACGGGTGCGAAGGTCTCATCATAGTCAACTCCTTGAACTTGTCGAAAACCTTTCGCAACAAGTCGAGCTTTGTAGACAGTAACATTACCATCAGCGTCTGTCTTCTTCTTGAAGATGCATTTATTCTCAATGGCTTGCCGATCATCAGGCAAGTCAACCAAAGTCCACACTTTGTTCTCATATATGGATCCCATCTCAGATTTCATGGCCTCAAGCCATTTTACTGAATCCGGGCTCATCATCGCTTCCTCATAGTTCATAGGTTCGTCATGGTATAGTAACATGACTTCTAGAACAGGATTACCGTACCACTCTGGTGCGGATCTTGCTCTGGTTGACCTACGAGGTTCGGTAGTAACTTGATCAGAAGTTTCATGATCATCATCATTAGCTTCCTCACTAATTGGTGTAGGTGTCACAGAAACCGGTTTCTGTGATGAACTACTTTCCAATAAGGGAGCAGGTACAGTTACCTCATCAAGTTCTACTTTCCTCCCACTCACTTCTTTCAAGAGAAACTCCTTCTCTAGAAAGGATCCATTCTTAGCAACAAAAGTCTTGCCTTCGGATCTATGATAGAAGGTGTACCCAACTATCTCTTTTGGGTATCCTATGAAGACACATTTCTCCGATTTGGGTTCGAGCTTATCAGGTTGAAGCTTTTTCACATAAGCATCGCAGCCCCAAACTTTAAGAAACGACAACTTTGGTTTCTTGCCAAAACACAGTTCACAAAGGAGTCATCTAAACGGATTTAGATGGTGCCCTATTTGACGTGAATGCAACCGTCTCTAAAGCACAACCCCAAAATGATAGCGGTAAATCAGTAAGAGACATCATAGATCGCACAATATCTAGTAAAGTACGATTACGACGTTCGGACACACCATTACATTGTGGTGTTCCGGGTGGCGTGAGTTGTGAAACTATTCCGCATTGTTTCAAATGAAGACCAAACTCGCAACTCAAATATTATCCTTCACGATCAGATCGTAGAAACTTTATTTTCTTGTTACGATGATTTTCCACTTCACTTTGAAATTGTTTGAGCTTTTCAAATGTTTCACAATTATGTTTCACCAAGTAGATATACCCATATCTGCTCAAATCATCTGTGAAGGTGAGAAAAAGACGATACCCGCCCCGAGCCTCAATATTCATCGGACCACATACATCAGTATGTATGATTTCCAACAAATCTGTTTCTCGCTCCATTGTTCCGGAGAATGGCATTTTAGTCATCTTGCCCATGAGGCACGGTTCGCAAGTACCAAGTGATTCATAATCAAGTGATTCCAAAAGTCCATCAGAATGGAGTTTCTTCATGCGCTTTATACCAATATGACCTAAACGGCAGTGCCACAAATAAGTTGCACTATCATTATCAACTCTGCATCTTTTAGCTTCAATACTAGGAATACGTGTATCTCCACTATCGAGATTCAAAAAGAATAGATCACTCTTTAAGGGTGCATGACCATAAAAGATATTACTCATATAAATAGAACAACAATTATTCTCTGATTTAAATGAATAACCGTCTCGCATCAAACAAGATCCAGATATAATGTTCATGCTTAACGCTGGCACCAAATAACAATTATTCAGGTCTAATACTAATCCCGAAGGTAGATGTAGAGGTAGTGTGCCGACTGCGATCATGTCGACTTTGGAACCATTTCCCACGCGCATCGTCACCTCGTCCTTTGCCAATCTTCGCTTAATCCGTAGACCATCTTTCGAGTTGCAAATATTAGCAACAAAACTAGTATCAAATACCCAGGCACTAATGCGAGAATTAGTAAGGTACACATCAATAACATGTATATCACATATACCTTTGTTCACCTTGCCATCCTTCTTATCCGCTAAATACTTGGGCAGTTCCGCTTCCAGTGACTAGTCTGTTTGCAGTAGAAGCACTCAGTCTCAGGCTTAGGTCCAGACTTGGGTTTCTTCTCTTGAGAAACAACTTGTTTGTCGTTCTTCTTGAAGTTCCCTTTCTTCTTCCCATTACCCTTTTTCTTGAAACTAGTGGTCTTGTTAACCATCAAAACTTGATGTTCCTTCTTGATTTCTACCTCCGCAGCCTTTAGCATTGCGAAGAGCTTGGGAATTATTTTATTCATCCCTTGCATGTTATAGTTCATCGCGAAGCTCTTGTAGCTTGGTGGCAGTGATTGAAGAACTCTGTCAATGACACTATCAAAAGGAAGATTAACTCCTGGTTGAGTCAAGTGGTTATGGTACCCAGACATTCTGAGTATATGTTCACTGATAGAACTATTCTCCTCCATCTTGCAGCTGTAGAACTTATTGGACACTTCATATCTCTCAATCCGGGCATTTGATTGAAATATTAACTTCAACTCCTGGAACATCTCATATGCTCCATGACGTTCGAAACGTCGTTGAAGTCCCAGTTCTAAGCCGTAAAGCATGGCACACTTAACTATCGAGTAGTCATCAGCTTTGCTCTACCAGACGTTCATAACATCTGGTGTTGCTCCTGCAGCAGGTTTGGCACTTAGCGGTGCTTCCAGGACGTAATTCTTCTATGCAACAAGGAGGATAATCCTCAAGTTACGGACCCAGTCCCTGTAATTGCTACCATCATCTTTCAACTTTGCTTTCTCAAGGAACGCATTAAAATTCAACGGAACAACAGCGCGGGCCATCTATCTACAACAACATAGACATGCAAAATACTATCAGGTACTAAGTTCATGATAAATTAAGGTTCAGTTAATCAAATTATTAAAGAACTGCCACTTAGATAGACATCCCTCTAATCATCTAAGTGATCACGTGATCCATATCAACTAAACCATGTCCGATCATCACGTGAGATGGAGTAGTTTTCAATGGTGAACATCAATAAGTTGATCATATTTTCTATATGATTCATGCTCGACCTTTCGGTCTCCAGTGTTCTGAGGCCATATCTGCATATGCTAGGCTCGTCAAGTTTAACCCGAGTATTCTGCATGTGCAAAACTGGCTTGCACCCGTTGTATGTGAACGTAGAGCTTATCACACCCAATCATCACGTGGTGTCTCGGCACGACGAACTTTCGCAACGGTGCATACTCAGGGAGAACACTTGTACCTTGAAATTTAGTGAGAGATCATCTTATAATGCTACCATCGATCTAAGCAAAATAAGATGCATAAAAGATAAACATCACATGCAATCAATATAAGTGATATGATATGGCCATCATCATCTTGTGCTTGTGATCTCCATCTCCGAAGCACCGTCATGATCACCATCGTCACCAACGCGACACCTTGATCTCCATCGTAGCATCATTGTTGTCTCGCCAACTATTGCTTCTACGACTATCGCTACTGCTTAGTGATAAAGTAAAGCAATTACAGGGCGATTGCATTGCATACAATAAAGCGACAACCATATGGCTCCTACCAGTTGCTGATAACTCGGTTATAAAACATGATCATCTCATACAAAAAAATATAGCATCATGTCTTGACCATATCACATCACAATATGCCCTGCAAAAACAAGTTAGACGTCCTCTACTTTGTTGTTGCAAGTTTTACGTGGCTGCTATGGGCTGAGCAAGAACCGTTCTTACCTACGCATCAAAACCACAACGATAGTTTGTCAAGTTAGTGTTGTTTTAACCTTCTCAAGGACCGTGCATAGCCACACTCAGTTCAACTAAAGTTGGAGAAACTGACACCCACCAGCCACTTGTGTGCAAAGCACGTCGGTAGAACCAGTCTCGCATAAGCGTACGCATAATGTCGGTCCGGGCCGCTTCATCCAACAATACCGCCGAACCAAAGTATGAAATGCTGGTAAGTAGTATGATTTGTATCGCCCACAACTCACTTGTGTTCTACTCATGCATATAACATGTACGCATAAACCTGGCTCGGATGCCACTGTTGGGGAACGTAGTAATTTCAAAAAAATTCCTACGCACACACAAGATCATGGTGATGCATAGCAACGAGAGGGAAGAGTATCGTCCACGTACCCTCGTAGACCATAAGCGGAAGCGTTATGAGAACGCAGTTGATGTAGTCGAACGTCTTCACGATCCAACCAATCCAAGTATCGAACGTATGGCACCTCCGAGTTCAGCACACGTTTAGCTCGATGATGTCCCACGAACCCCGATCCAGCAGAACTTCACGGGATAGTTCCGTCAGCACGATGGCGTGTTGACAGTGATGATGTTGCTACCGACACAGGGCTTCGCCTAAGCACCGCTACGATATGATCGAGGTGGATTATGGTGGAGGGGGGCACCGCACACGGCTAAGGGATCAATTATCAACTTGTGTCTAGAGGTGCCCCCCTACCCCCGTATATAAAGGAGCAAGGGGGGAGGCCGGCCGGCCCTCTATGGCGCACCAGGAGGAGGAGTCCTGCTCCTAGTAGGAGTAGGACTCGCCTCTTTCCTACTCCTACTAGGAGGGGGAAAGGAAGGGGGAGGGAGAAGGAAAGGGGGGCACCGCCCCCCTCTCCTAGTCCAATTCGGACCAG
>NC_041384.1:114255015-114274596 GCF_002162155.2 Triticum dicoccoides | reverse complement strand
CCCTCCGGCACTCCGGTTTTCTCCGAAATCATCCGGAACACTTCCGGTGTCCGAATATAGTTGTCCAATATATCGATTTTTACGTATCGACCATTTAGAGACTCCTCGTCATGTCCGTGATCATATTCGGGACTCTGAGCTACCTTCGGTACATCAAAACACAAAAACTCATAATACCGATCGTTACCAAACTTTAAGCGTGCGGACCCTACGGGTTCGAGAACTATGTAGACATGACCGAGACACGTCTCCGGTCAATAACCAATAGCGGAACCTGGATGCTCATATTGGCTCCTACATATTCTACGAATATCTTTATCGGTCAAACCACATAACAACATACGTTGTTCCCTTTGTCATCGGTATGTTACTTGCCCAAGATTCGATCGTCGGTATCTCAATACCTAGTTCAATCTCGTTACCGGCAAGTCTCTTTACTCATTCTGTGATGCATCATGCCGCAACTAACTCATTAGTTACAATCCTCGCAAGGCTTATAGTGATGTGCATTACCGAGTGGGCCCAGAGATACCTCTCCGACAATCGGAGTGACAAATCCTAATCTTGATCTATGTCAACTCAACAAGTACCATCGGAGACACCTATAGAGCACCTTTATAATCACCTAGTTACATTGTGACGTTTGGTAGCACACAAAGTGTTCCTCCGGTAATCGGGAGTTACATAATCTCATAGTCATAGGAACATGTATAAGTCATGAAGAAAGCAATAGCAGTAAACTAAAACGATCAAGTGCTAAGCTGACGAAATGGGTCAAGTCAATCACATTATTCTCCTAATGATGTGATACCGTTTATCAAATGACAACTCATGTCTATGGTTACGAAACATAACCATCTTTCATCAACGAGCTAGTCAAGTAGAGGCATACTAGTGACAATCTGTTTGTCTATGTATTCACACATGTATCATGTTTCCGGTTAATACAATTCTAGCATGAATAATAAACATTTATCATGGTATGAGGAAATAAATAATAACTTTATTATTGCCTCTAGGGAATATTTCCTTCACCTCTGCCTCATATAAAATTACAAGAATGATTACTGGTACTTGTTATCGATTGCCTAGGGACAAATTACTTTCTTGTGGCACATACCCTTTTATTGAACATCTAACTTTTATTATCTTGCAAAGTATTTCTAGCATCACACCTACAAAATAGTTGCATACTTGTTTCCGATAAAGCAAACGTCAAGTGTGCATAGAGTTGTATCGGTGGTCGATAGAACTTGATGGAATATTTGTTCTGCCTTTAGCTCCTCGTTGGGTTCGACACTCTTATTTATCGAAGAAGGCTACAAATGATCCCCTATACTTGTGGGTTATCAGCATCTTCTTTATCATTATCAGCAACTTTACAAATCCCTTGTTAGATACACCATTCTCTGCCTTCAATTGCAGCAATTCCAGTGTGGTGCCCAGCCTTTTCTTGTCAGCTTTGCAATTTGGGTACAACAATTTCTTGTGATCCTCTAACATGCGCTGCAACTTCAGCCTCTCCTTTTCACTTGCACAGTTTCTCTTTGCATCGGCAATGGCCAGACCAAGATCATCAACGGGGTCATCTGATGCCTCTTCTTCAGCTTCTTCCCGCATTGCCGGCTCAGCTTCTTCCCCCATTGTTGTACCATCGTATTCAGGGAACCCATGGCCAGGATATCTGTCGTCGTCCTCTTCTTATTCATTGTCTTCCATCATAACCCCTCTTTCTTCGTGTTTGGTCCAAACATTATAGTGGGGCATGAAACCGAACTCAAACAGGTGGGCGTGAATGGTTTTTGACTTAGAGTAATTCCGATCATTCTTACAGCCAGCACATGGACAACACATAAAACCATCCGCCCGCTTGTTTGCCTCAGCCGCGAGTAGAAAAGTACGCACGCCATTAACGAACTGGGGAGAGCATTGGTCATCGTACATCCATTGTCAGTTCATCTTCATTACGCAGCACCGTGAAACGTCTCCAACGTATCTATAATTTTTTATTGTTCCATGCTGTTATATTATCATTCTGGGATGTTTTACAATCATTTTATAGTCATTTTATATCATTTTTGGTACTAATCTATTGACATAGTGCCAAGTGCCAGTTGTTGTTTTCTGCATGTTTTTTACATCGCAGGGAATCAATACCAAACAAAGTCCAAATGCAGTGAAACTTTTTGTGGTTTCTTTGTGGACTAGAAGACATCCAGTGGGCCAAAGAAGTACCGAAGAGGGAGCCCGAGGTGAGCACAAGACACCAAGGTGCGCCTGGAGGCCCAGGCGTGCCCTGGAGGGTTGTGCCCACCTCGGTGGCCTCCTGCACCGCCTATTTGCTCTATAAATACCCCCAATATTCCAGAAACCCTAGGGGAGTCAATGAAAATCAATTCCAGCCGCCGCAAGTTCTAGAACCAGCAGATCGAATCTAGACACCATCACGGAGGGGTTCATCACGTCCATTGGTGCCTCTCCGATGATGCGTGAGTAGTTCTTTGTAGACCTACATGTCCTTAGTTAGTAGCTAGATGGCTTCCTCTCTCTCTCTTTTGATTATCAATACAATGGTCTCTTGGAGATCCATATGATGTAACTCTTTTTGCGGTGTGTTTGTTGGGATCCGATGAACTTTGAGTTTATGATCAAATCTATCTTTTTATCCATGAAAGTTATTTGAGTCTTCTTTGACCTCTTATATGCATGGTTTCTTATAGCCTCGTATTTCTTCTCCGATGTTTGGGTTTTGTTTGGCCAACTTGATCTATTTATCTTGCAATGGGAAGAGGTGCTTTGTGATGGGTTTGACCTTACGGTGCTTGATCCCAGTGAGAGAAGGGGAGCCGACACGTATGTATCATTGCTCTTAAGGATAACAAGATGGGGTCTATTTCTACATAAATTGATCTTGTCTACATCATGTCATCATTCTTATTGCATTACTCCATTTCTCCATGAACTTAATACACTAGATGCATGCCGGATAGCGGTCGATGTGCGGAGTAATAGTAGTAGATGCAGGCAGGAGTCGGTCTACTAATCTTGGACGTGATGCCTATATAGTGATCATTTCCTGGATATCATCATGATTATTTGAAGTTTTATCAGTTGCTCAACAGTAATTCGTTTACCCACCGTTTGCTATTTTTCTCGAGAGAAGCCACTAGTGAAATCTACGGCCCCCGGGTCTCTTCCTTATTATTTTTGCCTTTGCGATCTATTTTCATTTGCTTTTATTTTTAGATCTATATTTCCAAAAACCCAAAAATACCTTGCTGTAATTTATTCTTATTTATTTTATCTTGCGTTCCCGCGAGATCTATTTATCCAATCTATCATATTTTATCCCGTCTACTTGCCAATTTCTGGCGCCGTTGCCCAAAAGGGATTGGCAACCCCTTTAATACGTCTGGTTGCGAGTATTTGTTATTTGTGTGCACATGCCATTCACGTAGTGTTGCCTAGTTCTCCTACTGGTTCGATAACCTTGATCTCATCACTAAGGGAAATACCTACCGTTGTTGTGCTGCATCATCCCTTCCTCTTTGGGGAAATACCGACGTAGTTCTAGCAGACATCAAAAGGAATTTCTGGCGCCGTTGCCGGGGAGACATCATCAACATCTACCAGGTTCCTAATCAAAAATCTCATCTCCCTGAAATTTACATTATTTGCCATTTGCCTCTCATTTTCCTCTCCCCCACTTCACAAAAATTTGTCATTTTATTCACCCTGTTTTTCGTTCGCCGTTTTCTTGCCGGATCTGTTTTTGAGTGCAATCTTGTTGCATAGCCACAATGACTCAAGAGAACACCAAGTTGTGTGATTTCTCCAATACCAAAAACAATGATTTTATTAGCACTTTGACTGCTCCTCCCACCACTAGTGCGGAGTCTTGTGATATTAATACCACTTTGTTGAATCTTGTTATGAAAGATCAATTTTTCGATACTTTGGATGATCATACAAATTTTCTATGCGGGGTTGAATTTTGTTTCTCGTTATCTTTTAGATTCCGCCACGAGTGGTACTTTTATGGAAATTACTTTTGGTGAAGCCACCTAATTGCTTGATAATATCATGCCAAATTATTCACAGTGGCATACCGAAAGAGCTCCTACTAGTAAAAAAGTTAATTTGGTTGAAGAAATTTCTTCTTTGAGTGAAAAAGTTGATGCTCTTATGAAATTGGTTGCTAATAAAAGTGCTCCTATTGATTTCAATGATATTCCTTTGTCTACTTTGATTGAGCAAAATAGTGATGCCATAGATGTGAATTTTATCTTGCGAAACAATTTCAATAACAATGCTTATAGAGGTAATTTTAATCCTAAGCCTTTTCCTAGTAATTCCTCTAATAATTATGGTAATTCCTATGGTAATCCTTCATATAATAATAATAATAGGAACACCTCTTATCTTGAGAATAATATTAAAGATTTTATCAACACTAAAAAAGTTTTCAATGCTACAATGGAAGAAAAGTTGAATAATATTGATGATTTGTCTAGAAGTGTTGATAGAATTTCTCATGATGTAGAAAATCTCAAGATGAAATTTTTGTGCCTAAGCTTCAGGAATCAATTAAAGCTCTTTATGTTTCTATGGAAGAAAGTAAGAAAAGAACCGCTATGCTTAGAGCTAGAAGAGAATTTCTAGAAAAAGTGTTTTCTAGTGATTGCTTTCATAAGAATGATGAAGATCGTAAAATGATTGGTGTTTCTTCTATTGATTCTTTGTTTAGTAAAATTAGGATTGATAATAAAGGGACTGAAGAAAAGTCTAATTTAGCTAGAAGGCGTCCCAATAATTTGGAGGGTGAAAATCTTGTTGAGAAAATTGATAAAGGTGGGTTTGAAGAGGTCAAAACTTTAACTAGTGATGTGCCCACTCTTTTGGATTACAAAGACTTTAATTATGATATTTGCTCTTTGATTGATTGTATTTCTTTGTTGCAATCCATGATAAATTCACCCCATACTTATGAACAAATAAAGCTTTTACTAAACATATTGTTGATGCATTGGTGAAATCCTTGGAAGAAAAGTTGGAATTAGAAGTTTAAATTCCTAGAAAATTACATGATGAGTGGGAAACTACTATCAAAATCAAGATTAAAAATTATGAGTGTTTTGCTTTATGTGACTTGGGTGCTAGTGTTTCTACAATTCCGAAATCTTTATGTGATGTGCTTGGTCTTACCGATATTGAAGAATGTTCTTTAAATTTGCACTTGGCGGATTCTACTGCTAAAAAGCCTATGGGAAGAACTAATGATGTTCTTATTCTTGCAAATAGGAATTATGTGCCCATAGATTTTATTTTTCTTGATATGACTGCAATCTGTCTTGTCCAATTATTCTTGGTAGACCGTTTTTACGTACTATTGGTGCCGTGATTGATATGAAAGAAGGCAATATTATATTTCAATTTACACTAAGGAAGGTATGGAATACTTACCTAGAACAAGAATTAGGCCACCATACTAATCAATCATGAGGGAGTCTTATGGATCTAGAAACAAGGATGACAATACTTAGATCCGTGTTTTATGCCTAGCTAGGGGCGTAAAACGATAGCGCTTGTTGGGATGCAACCCAATGAATGAAATTTATTTTTTGTCTTTTGCTTTTTGTTCTTGAGTGTTTGAACAATTATGCTACTGTTATGATTTTGTTTTTTGTGTCTTAATTAGTGTTTGTGCCAAGGAAAGGCTTTAGGATCATGTTGGGTGATAGTTGATTTGATCTTGCTGAAAAATAGAAACTTTTGCACTCACAAAAACGCTTCTCATTTTCAAAAGAAGCATGATAAAATACCAATTATTTTTAAGAAGATTAATATACAAATTAATCACGTATTCCTAATTTTACAGAATTTTTGGAGTTACAGAAGTATTTGAAATATCCAGATTCCTACATGTTGTTCTGTTTTTGACAGATTCTGTTTTCTTTGCGTTGTGTGCTTGTTTGACGATTCTATGGTTTTCTTTGAAGAGTTTTTGCCATAGAAAAGTTTGAATATAGTAGATATAATGCAAGAATAAAATATTAATGGGTTTGCAACATTACTTATAGTAGTGATTTGCTTTCTTATACTAATGGATCTCATGAAGGTTTTCTTGAGTTTTGTGTGATTGAAGTTTTCATGTTTTGGGTGATGTTACGATGGATGAAGAAATAAGGAGTAAGAAGAGCCTAAGCTTGGGGATGCCCATGGCATACCAAGCTCTTATCCAAAGAGAATCAAGCAACTAAGCTTGGGGATGCCCGAGTGGCATGCCCTCTTTCTTCTAACGACCATCGGTATTTTACTCGAAGCTATATTTTTATTCGTCACATACTATGAGTTTTGCTTGGAGCGTCTTGTATGATATGAGTCTTTGCTTGTTTTGAAATTTGTTTTAAGTTATGAATCCTTGCTAGAAACACCTATTTGAGAGAGCCAAAATTATGCCATGACTTGTTAGAATTGCTCTCTATGCTTAACTTAAATCTTTATGAGCTATGGAATTGCTCTAGTGCTTCACTCAGATCTTTTTCAGCATGGTGTGCTTTAGTATTTTTGAAGAAATTCTCTCTTGCTTCACTTAAATTAATTTGAGAGAAAGAAATATTATGCTCATGATCTTCACTTATATTTGTTTGAGCTTATCAAAAGCAACACATGAAAATTAGTCCCAAAGTGATAGATATCCAAGGAGGATATAATAAAAACTTCCATGAAGATCATTGGACAAAATAAACTTGATTCTTGGTAATAGTTTTGAGATATGATGATGTGGTATGTGAGTCATGTTGGTGAGTAATTATGATTTAGTAAGAATATTGGTGTTAAGGTTTGTGATTCCCTATGCATGCACGAAACTCAATAGTTATGCAATGAAATTACATCCTACTTGTGGTGCATTATTCGGTGTTAATTATGCTTAATGCTCGCTTATGAGATTTTTTGTTTCTTGGTTGGTCGCTTCTCAATCTTTTGCTAGCCTTCATTTTGCACTAAGTATGATCACTACTTGTGCATCCAAAATCCTTTAAACCAGTTTTGCCATATGAGTCCACCATACCTACCTATATGTGGTATTCTTTTGCCGTTCTAAGAAAATTTGTATGTGCCATCTCTAATTTTCAAAATAAATTTCTCTTTTGTGTGCTCGTACCGCTTATGAAACGGTAGGGAGTGGCTAGTATATTTCCATGCTAGATGTGTTATTCTCAAGATGAGTGTTTATTCACTTGTCATTGCACGAGAGTAAGGCAAAGGTATTAGGGATGCCCAGTCCCGAAATGAAAAATGAATTTACTTTATGTTGTCAAATAATAAATTCCCTGGAAAGTGTTGGTATGGAAGGCACCCGTGGATACGGCTAGCCATGGAAAGTGAAAGTATGGTTGAAAAAGGAATAAACTTTAATTTCTGTTTGGGAACCGCCTATGACATATCTATCATGGAAAGTATTGGGAATTACTCGATCGTTTTCGTTGACAGGAAAAGCATGCCTCCCAAATTTTTTTTATCTCTATCTTTTTCGCTTTGAGATCTGGCACCTCTACAAATCCCTACTTCGCTCCACGAAGGGCCTTTCTTTTACTTTATGCAATTTTTATTTTTTTATTTGACTCTCCATCTTCTCTTATAAAGCACCAACTAAGGGGCACTACGATCATACTTGAGCATTTGGTGTAGCTAATATGCGAGTGTGTTTCATGAATGGATCAATGACTGAGGATAATGGGCTAGGGATAACTTATTTTAGCGTTGACATTTGAAAGACATGGTTGCTTGTTAATATGCTTGAGTATTAAAGTACTCATGTCAAAACTAGACTATTTCTTTGAACCATATAAAAGTCCAAATGTCCATGCTACAAAGAAAATAATATGAGATGAGCATGTTAGGCAGCATTCCACATCAAAATTTCTGTTTTTATCATATACCTACTTGAGGGCGAGCAGGAATTAATCTTGGGGATGCTGATATGTCTCCAACGTATCTATAATTTTGGATTGTTCCTTGTTGTTATATTATCATTCTTGGATGTTTTACAATTATTTTATAGTCATTTTATATTATTTTTTGGTACTAACCTATTGACATAGTGCCCAGTGCCAGTTGTTGTTTTCTGCCTGTTTTTTACATCGCAGGAAATCAATACCAAACGGAGTCCAAGCGCAATAAAACTTTTTGTGGATTTTTTCTGGACCAGAAGACATCTAGTGGGCCAAAGAAGTATTGAAGAGGGATCCCGAAGTGAGCACAAGACACCAGGGAGCGCCTAGAGGCCCAGGCACGCCCTGGTAGGTTGTGCCCACCTTGGTGGCCTCCCGCACCGCCTCTTTGCTCTATAAATACCCCAATATTCCAGAAATCCTAGGGGAGTTGACAAAAATCAATTCCATCCGCTGCAAGTTCCAGAACCACCAGATCCAATCTAGACACCATCACAGAGGGGTTCATCATGTCCACTGGTGCCTCTCTGATGATGCGTGAGTAGTTCTTTGTAGACTTACGGGTCTGTAGTTAGTAGCTAGATGGCTTCCTCTCTCTCTCTCTCTCTCTCTCTCTCTCTCTCTCTCTCTCTCTTGCTTCTCAATACAATGGTCTCTTGGAGATCCATATGATGTAACTCTTTTGGGGTGTGTTTGTTGGGATCCGATGAACTTTGAGTTTATCATCAGATCTTTCTTTTTATCCATGGAAGTTATTTGAGTCTCCTTTGATCTCTTATATGCATGATTGCTTACAGCCTCGTATTTCTTCTCTGATATTTGGGTTTTGTTTGGCCAACTTGATCTGTTTATCTTGCAATGGGAAGAGGTGCTTTGGGATGGGTTTGATCTTACGGTGCTTGATCCTAGTAACAGAAGGGGAACCAATACGTATGTATCGTTTCTATTAAGGATAACAAGATGGGGTCTATTTCTACATAAATAGATCTTGTCTACATCATGTCATCGTTCTTATTGCATTACTCCCTTTCTCCATGAACTTAATACAATAGATGCATGCTAGATAGCGGTCGATATGTGGAGTAATTGTAGTAGATGCAAGCAGGAGTCAGTCTACTAATCTAGGACGTGATGCCTATATAATGATCATTGCCCGGATATCATCATGATTATTTGAAGTTTTATCAATTTCCCAATAGTAATTCATTTACCCACTATTTTCTATTTTTCTCGAGAGTAGCCACTAGTGAAATCTACGGCCCCCGGGTATCTTCCTTATTATTTTTGCCTTTGTGATCTATTTTCATTTGCTTTTATTTCTAGATCTATATTTCCAAAAACCCAAAAATACCTTGCTACAATTTATTCTTATTTATTTTATCTTGCGCTCCGTCGAGATCTATTTATCCAATCTATCATATTTTATCCCGTCTACTTGCCAACTTCTAGCGTCGTTGCCCAAAAGGGATTGACAACCCCTTTAATACATCGGGTTGCAAGTATTTGTTATTTGTGTGCAATGTCGTTCACATAGTGTTGCGTGGTTCTCCTACTCGTCCGATAACCTTGGTCTCATCACTGAGGGAAATACCTACCGTTGTTGTGCTGCATCATCCCTTCCTCTTTGGGGAAATATCGACGTAGTTCTAGCAGACATCACACCTAAAATACCAAATTAATACAAGTTCATACATAAAGTTCAGACACACTTATTCTCATAAAACAACATACAAACTCTCTAGCTAAAGCATTTAAATGCAAGAACAAATGCGATCAAGATCACAATTAAGGTAACAATTGATCCAACATGATAATGATACCAAGCCTCACTATCAATGGCATTTTCTAATCTTTCTAACCTTCAAGCGCATTTTCACCATCTTGATCTTGTGATCATCAACGACATCAGCAACATACAACTCCAGTTTCATCTTCTCTTCTTCAATTCTTTTTGATTTTTCTTTCAAATACTCGTTTTCTTTTTCAACTAAATTTAACCTCTGGACAAGAGGGTCGGTTGGAATTTCCGGTTCACATACCTCCTAGATAAAAAAATATCTATGTCAACTTGATGGGCATCATTTGTCATAAACACGAAATGCAACAAATAGTTATAAAAGAGAATATACCACATCTGAATCATAAACTAGACGAGAGCCGACGGGGACGAATATCAAAACCATGGCACTATGTATAACAAACAACGTACGGGTAAGAAAATTATACAAGTAACTATATATCTAAATCACATAAACATGATTTTTTATATATAAAAAGATAAGAACAAGAGGATCACCAAGGTGGTGCCGGCGACAGGACGGTGCGGGCGATCGACGGTGGTTAGGACGGGGACGGGAAGGCACTAAGTAAACCACACCTACATATGCAAACTAAGAGTTAATTTGAGCTCAAATTGCATATACATCAAATAAACTACCACATATAATTACTCCCAAACTAAAACCCACAAATCACTATACTTATAGAGCATTGCAAGAGCTAATCTAGCAATGAGAGATGAAAGGACAAGGTTGCTAACCTTTGTGATCACTTGGATGGATGGGGGGCCTTCAAATCTTGACAAATTTTGGCAAAAATGAAGGATGAGCTCGAGCAATGGGGAAGAACAGAGGAGAGGAAGGAATGAAAGGGGAAAACAGAGAGAAATGAGCTCGGGCTCGATGAAGGGTTTATATAGAGGCATCTTTAGTCCCGGTTGGTTATACAAACCAGGACTAAAGGTGCATCTCTAGTCCCGGTTAATGCCACAAACCGGAACTAAAGGTGTTGGTGGGGCCCCACCTGACACCAACCTGCCACCACCTCTTTAGTCCCATTTCATGGCACAAACCGGTACTAGAGGTTCAACACGTACCGGGACTAATGAGTGCCGCCCTCCTAGCCGTTGGAACCAGCACTGATAGTCACATTAGTGCCAGTTTGTAATTGAACCGGAACTAATGAGGTGAACATAAGGTCGTTTTTCTACTAGTGAGCGCCAGGATGCATCAATTTCGTTGCTTATTTGCTTGTATATCACAAGTTCATGAGTACAAACAGATCGATCCATGTAGGATGTAGGCATGTACTGCTTCTCATGAAATCATATTGTTCACTACCGGGAGTGGAAGAGCCTGGACAGACATGACATGTTAGCTGACACTGGAACCAACAGAGTTTGCCGTCGTGGACAAGTGCGGCGTCACATAGTAGCTGGATGCATCTTGCCGCACGGCTACCATTGCGCGTCTGCCGGCCATGAGGTCATTTGGCGTGGCATATAGATGAGAAGTCGTCATAGCATCATGCCACATGGCCACCGGCAACAAGATTGTTCGGCGCGGCCGGCCATGGATGGAGAGTCGTGGTAGCATGGAGCCATGCGGCCGCTGCTGACGAGGTCATTCGACGTGGCCATGGACAACAAGTCTTGGCTGGGAGGTATTGTGCAGCCGCCACCGCCGAGGTCATTCGGTGCCGCCATGGAAGAGCTTCGCAGGAGGAGAAGCGAACCCTAGCTCCCCATGGTTACGTACATATCTCATACAGATCCTTATGATACGTTAAGCGAACTACGGAATTGGAATTGGGAATAGGAGTCGGGATTGCAAATCGGTGGGCACAGTGGGATTAGATGCTTCAAGATTGTGTGTGCCACGTGTCACTCATCGGGATGGGTCTCACATCCTCGCCTATGAGATCCGGTCTCATACAATTTTTTTTCGGGATCCCGAGATCTCCTATTAGGCCTAATGGACCTACTTAATCCATCAAGCAACCACATGTTTTCAAGCTTTTTGCCGACTAGTCCATGTAAACTGCAGTGCATTCAATATCTTGTGAAGCTTTTCTTTCTATAATGAACTCACAAGTGGACCAAGTGGCAGGGAGAAGGGAGAGACAAGATGAAGGCACTGGCGTGTAGGTGTCCTTGGTGATATTGGGCTATGTTAGGGTTAGTGATGGAGTAACAAATTATTAAGAGGATGTAAAGTGCTAGGCTATTCTTTTGTATGGGTGATTTTAATCTTGGGGTAGGAGGGTTCATCCAAGTGGAGCTAGCAGCTCTCATGCAATGCTAAAAAAAATAAAAGGAAGGCACTTTGAGATTTACGATGCATAACATTACAAATTTGTTTTGGGCAATTTTTGAATTTGCCAGAACTTTGAGGAGGGAGTGGACGAATATTATGCAAGCCATTTGAAGTTGGGGACGATGGGAATGACTATGGCAATTTGGTGAACTTGGAATAAACACATACATATTTTTTCTTGAAACTAGGCAAAAAATTTGCCATTTTCATTGAATAAGGAGGAAGGTTTAGAGGTTTTGGCCACAAGCTAGATTACAAAACATCACTCTCGAGGCATTAGAGTACGCAAATACTTCGCCCCAGCAAGACCCCATAGACTACATTCCTCTTTAATCTTAGCTATGATTACTCCAACCGGCACTACAACGTTGAGGAAGACCCTGGCATTGCGTTCCTTCCATATTTCCCATGATATGAGAAGCATTAGGGAGATGAGTGGTCGTCAGAATTGCATCCTGCTGGTTGCATTAAGGCTCCACCACTCTTTAACAGACTCCATTTGACCCCATTGTAGTAGGTTCACATCATGCATACCCAGCCATCCCTTGATCATGTCCCAAACTCTTGTTGTGTATCTGCAATAAAAGAGAAGATGAGCCGCTGTTTCTTGGATGTGCTTACAAAGGGGGCATAGGTTGCAGTTAGGCCATCCTCTTCTTTGGAGTCGATCTGTTGTCCAAATCCTTTTATTTATGACAAGCCAAGCAAAAAAACTGGCATTGGGGGGCACCCAGTTCTTCCAAAGAGTTTGTACGAGGTCAGTATCAATCAATCCTCTGAATTGGACCTCGTAGGCAGACTTGGCGGAGTAGTGTCCATAGTTCATTAGCTTCCAATAGATGGTGTCCGCCCTGTTCGGATTAAGATTGATAGAAGATAGCTTTTCCCAAGGATTAGCAAACTCCATTTAGGTGGTCAATAGAGATTCCTGCGCTGATGTTGATTTGGGCGACCCAGAAGTTATTGTGCATGGCCTTTTGGATAGAGAAATTCTTCTTTTTAGACACCAGAAAGATGCTGGGGGCGATGTCTTTGGGTCGTAACCCATCGAGCCAGGCAGACTCCCAAAAGGAAGCACAGAGGCCATCGCCAACTTCCACCTTTGTAGCAGCCCCAAAAATGGCACGATCAGCCTTATCACATGGGTTCCCAAGACCCACCCAAGGTTTGATCGGGTCCATCCATTCAAACCACAACCACCGAATACGCAGTGCAGCGGCAAACTTTTTTAAATTTAGGATACCTAGGCCTCCTTGAGTTTTTAATTTTCAAACTTGCTCCCAGTTAATTTTACATTTGCCTCCGGTAACTTTATCACATCCTGCCCATAAATAAGTCCGCCGCAGAGCATCAATCTTGTTCAGGAGCTCAATCGGAAGATTCAAGGCTGTCATGAAGTAAATCGCAGTGGCTGTGCGAACAGATTTTACCAAAACAACCCTCTCAGGGGAGGCCACATGTTTTCCTAACCAAGGCACAAGTTGGGCCGTGATCTTATCCTCAAGTGGTTGAAAGTGGATCCGCTTCAGCCTCTTCACTGACAGAGGGAGACCAAGATATTTCATAAGGAATGAAGAACATTGGCCGGGAAAAATTGAAGGATGTCTGTGAGGTCGAGATTCTCACAACGGTTGGGGTGACAAGGCTTTTATTGCAGTTCGTGATCAGTCTAGTGACCTCTCCAAAATGTTTCAAAGTTTCAGCAAAGAATTTGACATCATCCTTGTTGGGGGCCAGAAAAACGACGGCGGCGTCTGCGTAGAGGGAGGCCCTAATAGGCATTGCCTGACTACCAACCGGGTGTAGATTTCCTTGTTCCGCTGCCTTCCGGAGGATATGATGTAGCGGGTCGATGGCAAGCAAGAAAAGGAGAGGTGATAGCGGGTCCCTCCGTCTCAGTCCTTGTCCAAGCTTTATTGGGTTACCGGGAACTCCATTGAGAAGAACACGAGAGGAGGCCGAAGATAAAAGTGTCGAAACCCAGCCTCGAAATCTAGGAAGGAAGGCTAGGTGTTGGAGTAACTCAAGCTGGAAGTCCCATCTCACGGAGTCAAAAGCTTTTTGATGTCAAGTTTGAATAGCAGCACCGGTGTTTTCTTGCGGTGCAGTCTCCGTGCAATGTTGCGCACATACATGAAGTTGTCATGAATGCATCTTCTCTTAATGAACGCGCTTTGGGCTTGCGAGACAAGGTCATTCATGTGCGGTGCTAGCCTGTTGGACATTAACTTGACAATGATATTAGAGACAACATGAATAAGGCTAATGGGGCGGAAGTTGGTGATGTCCTCAACACCGTCCTTCTTCGGAATGAGGGCGACATTCGCAGAATTCAGCTAGTGAAAATGAGAAGCGTGGAGATTCACGAAGTGGTTGATGGCCATCATGATATCATCTTTGACAGTGGTCCAGCAATCCTTGAAGAAAGCACCAGTAAACCCATCTGGGCCTGGCGCTTTGTCGCCCGGCATACCAAAAACGGTCGCCTTCACTTCTTCCTCGGAGAAGAGCTCTTCAAGGTCTCTTAAGTCACAGCCAGGGGGAGGGAGGATCTCCTAATTGATGTCAATGCTACGCGGGGGGCCTTTCATGACAATGTTGGCGAAGTGTTGATGAAGAATATTTTCCTTTTGCCCGTGCTCTGTAACCCATCCATTGTTGTGCTTTAGGCGGTGGATAAAGTTCTTTCTTCTCCGATGGTTGACCCGAAGATGGAAGTAGCGAGTGTTGGCATCTCCTTAGTTCAAATTCGCAATCCTAGAATTTTTGACGCTTACGCGCCTTTTCCAACACCGCTAAGCCAATGACCTTTCTCTTAAGTCTCTGACGCAATTCCCTCTCGTCTAAGGAGAGCACCCTTTGTTCCTGGGCCAAGTCCAGGTGCAAAATAACCTCCAGGGCGATGTGAAGTTGGATATTGGACCTGCTCCAAATTTGTATGTGATATGCTTGTCACATACAGATTTGGAGCATGTGACAATGTAGGAAAATGGCGACGTAGTGACTGAGGAGCTAAAGTCGAGCGGCTCATGATAGATTCATTTGTTACTATGTGGGTTAGGGATTAAAATGATGACAGCAATTTGGTAGATTTGGAGAAAACACAAATGGACTTGGAGTCTGATGACAACATAGTGAAGCAACAACACAATGACCGAAGAAGAGCTGAAGCAAGAGGCTCATGATATATCCATTTGTTTGCTCGAGGTAACTCACGGGCATTAAGGTAGTATACATTTAAACTTGCATGCAACAAGCTGCATGTTTGTGTCACTTCCTCTGCACACATTACCAAAATTTTAAGTATGTATACAGATCGATGAATATTCACCGTGTGCATATATATATATATATATATATATATATATATATATATATATATATATATATATATATATATATATATAGCCTGTAGCCCTGTCTCTTGGACACATCATCGTCACAGTAATACGAGCCACTCTGGAGGCGTATATCATGACTTCATTTACAAAGAATCTCTTGGACACCCGGCTGACTTCATTTACAAAATTGTGGTGCGTATTCAGCTTTGGAGGCTTGGCAAGACCAAGGGACAGGGAGCCATTGGATCCTTTGGTGGCCAGTATCCAATCTATTATATTACTTTGTATGGTCTGTGTGAATAATTAATAAAAATGGCGGCTTGGTAAGACTAAGGAACAGTGAGCCATTGGATTCTTTGATGGCCTGATCTGCTGTATTATTTTGTATGATCTTTGTGAATAATTAATAAAATGACTGCATACATTGTTGGAGATTTACCCTTCTTTTGCATGCATAGTTGGAGATCTACCCTTCTTTTTAGAAAAAAAAAGAAGGAAGGCAACTGTCTAGGTGATGCACGTCTGGAGCTTGGATGCTCTTTCTTTTGGAGGTTTGATGATGGCTTGTATCAAAATTATTTTCTTTGCTATTTCGTGTCAGTTTAAGGCCGGGCAATCGTCTCCTTTTGCTAAAAAAAATAAGTAAAACGAGACACTAATGAGTATGCAAAAATAAAGGTGTGTCTAATTCTAGATGAGAAATAACCAAGTCTCATTTAACTCCTACATCATTTGACTTTATGCGAAGATTCATGTGGATTTTCTTTTATTTTTTCCTTGCTTAATTAATAATTAAATAGTGTGGAAGTTACATTCTAAAAAATGTGAAAGTTAGATGAAACTTTGTTAATTCTTATCTAGATAAGAATTTAGCATATCCCAGAAAGTTCACTCATATTCTCTCCAAAGAAACCGGGCCCCCAGCTAGGAATAGTTCGATTCATATATTCCATTCAATGCGACAGGGTACGGAACTGCAAAAAACTTAAATGGAGATTCATTACAACACGTAGTACGATAGATCCAAGCTAGCCCACGAAGACACCAACTTACACAACCAAACCATCAACTCAAACGGAACAACCAAAACGCAAGCACACGTCCGTCCGGCCTAAACGCATGCATGCATGAACGCATGCCACAGATATAGGTAACCAGCTATAGCTAAAGCCCACTCGATGGCGATCCGGTCGATCTACACCTTCTTCCCCTCGTTGGCCTTCTTGAACGCCGCCGCCTGCGCCGCCGCGGCACTGTCAGAGCCGCCGGCCACGGCCGCCGCGAATGCGTCCCTCACCTGCTGGGTGGTGTAGGCGAACCCCGGGCGGGTCATGGAGTTGAGCAGGGCTGCGGTGCCCTCGCGCAGCAGCGCGCCGGCGCCGTCGGTCCTCGTGTTCGCCAGCGCGTCCTGGATGCTCATACTCGGCCCGCCGGCGACCGCGCCACCGGCGGCGCCGAAGAAGTGGCTCACCGAACTCGGCCAGCTCCCCAGCGCCAACCAGATCTGCATGGGGTGCGTCCTCCAGTAGCTACGTGCAAAAACAAGTGGAGCGTCACGGGCCCAACACGTCAGTGACTTAACTCGTGGTATTCGCAGAAGAAAGAAAATGCTAGATGCCGGTGTAAGTGGCTTACTCGCATGTCCCGAGGCTGTTGGGGTCGACTGGGATGAGCGGCGTCGGTGTGATAGACCCGTGGCTGCTGTGCGACGGTGCAGCCGGAGTTCCGCTGTAGGAGCCTCCGTCGTGGGCCGGCGTCGGGGAGCTCCCGTAGGCGCCCCCGTCGTGGGACGGCGTGGGTGAGCTGCCGTAGGCACCGCCAGTGGAAGGCGTCGGGGAGCTCCCGTACGCGCCTCCGCCGTGGGATGGCGCGTCCGGAGTGGATCCGTAACCTCCTCCGCTGTGCGACGGGTCAGGCAGCGAACCAGAGCCGCCGTGCGAAGGCGGCGTCCCGTATCCGCCATGCGACGGGTCAGGCACCGTCGACCCGGAGCCGCTGTGCGACGGAGTCGAGCCGGAGCCGCCGTGCGACGGCGTAGTGCCGGAGCCTCCGTGGTAAGGCGGCGTGCCGGAGGAGCCTCCGTGCGAGGGAAGCGGCACGGTGGTGCCCCCGTGGCCGGGGAAGTTGTGCGGGTCGAGCGACGGCACGCAGTCCGGCTTCTTCACGTCATCTGCGAGCACGCCACGAGACCACATTTGTTACAACCTAGCTCACTACTCACCACAAGCTGCATGCAAAAGATCCAGAGTAGCTAGATACGCACCTTGGCTTGCCTTGTCCGTCGGGCTGGTCCTGGCCGAGACGGCGACGAAGGCCTGGGTGGCCAACGCGGCGAGCAGGAAGCTCGCGAGGAGAGCTCTCTGCGCCCCCATGTCCTCTAGCTTCTTCTTCTTCCGCCGCTGCTTCAGTGGGAGCTGCTTCGGTGGTAGTGGAGTGGAGAGGTGGAGTGAACTGAACGACACAGGCGAAGAGAACGGGGTATAAATAGCGGGGTGGAGAAGCTACCAGTACCAGACCGACGCGCCATGAAAATTGATGAGGTCTGTGTGAGAGAGCGTGGTAAATGGAGGTCGCAGAGGCAGAGATGACACCACCGAGTGGTTGGCCAGGGCATTCATTGCGCGCCATGAAACGCACGACCGATCCGAGTAGACAGGGCAAAGGTCATGGACTCATGGTGGACTGGCCTTGCGTGTTTATCACCTACCTAGTGACAATAAATTCATTTCCCTCTTGAAGTTTTTGATTCGGGTTCCAGCTATGGATCCAGCTGAGGCGGAGATGTGCATGGCTTCAATTCGTGTGCTGCAGGATGATGGACGATCCCGTCCTACTATTGACCAAGCGCGCACCATCATCAGTTTGGCCTTAGACCATGCATGCACGAACTCTTGGCAACCCAAGTCTCCAGTAAAATGCATGTGTGTGCTACTGTAAAAGTATCTGTCTATGCATCGACGCATTTTTATGCCTCGATCAGTTTTAAATTGTGCAACTTCAGTTTAGTGAAAACTGCAACCTGCACACCCAGCTGTTCACTAAATCCAAGTCGTAATTTTCTGAAATTGATAATACTACTTAAATCAGTCCACTGGGAATTAGCAAAACTGACTGAAAAAGCAGGTATGCTCACATATACAGATGTCCCGCTGGTAGATTTTCTAAAAGTGCACATTCTCACTTCTCCCCCTAACTGCGACCAAACTAATGACAATGTTTATCCTAATATAAAAACATTACTTCTTCACTCCTTGTGATGGGTTTTTACCCCTACATTATTATTATCCAAAAACAACAAGGCATGCCCATGTGTTGGGATGGCATGACAGTTGACTGGGCGGACAAAACACGTTCGTATTCGAGGGGGAGGTCAGTAGATTATAGGATTTGACTGAATCTAATAAAAATTTCAGAAAATGTTCAAAAGTCTAATAAAATGTACACAAGAATCCCCCGTTGCCTTCTCTTTCCCTCGTGCATTGGCAGTTAGGGCAAAGTTATCTTCCCGTCCAAGCTCCATCGTCCAGCTCGTGCATTCGTCTCCCCTCTACATACCGCTCTGGCGGCTGGTAGCACCGAGGCGAATACTGGTGCATTGGCTCCAGCTAGTAGTTTAGGTTAGTGTTTCTTAATCCTCACAAGGGCAGCACTCTGACTTCTCGCAAAAAAAAGGCAGTACTCAGGTGGATGGCGGGGCTTCATCTTTGAGTTAGTCTTCTATGCTTCGATCCTACTCAAATTTGTCCGTCTAGACGGAGTCGAAAGAGCACCAATGTAGATTTCTGCCATCACGTTGGGGCGGTGAGGTTAGGGTTTCTCGCCGTACATGTGTGACGGTGAGATCTATTGCAAAGCACTCCAGATCAACTGAAGTGATATTAGGGTTTCTCGCCGTACATGTGTGACGGCGAGATCTGGTGCAAAGCACTTCAAATCAACTGAACGGTTCATCGTCGACGATTGTGGCTCCACGACGCTGGTCCTTAGGGGCATGCGCATGAAGACTTCTCGACAATCATCGACAAATTCAGGCTGGCTCCGACATGAAAATGATGGCGATGATAGTGATCATTCGGTGCCCCAAGGACCTCAATGTATTTACGTGAAAAATGGTGTAATAAAATGTTAGGGAAATTGACACAATTTGGTAGCCAAGTTAGTTGCCATATTGTTGTAACAAGTTCATCTTGT
>NC_041384.1:114253830-114254661 GCF_002162155.2 Triticum dicoccoides | reverse complement strand
GGGGGATATAAACAGTTAAGATACGATGACATGTGTTGTTTATAACTACCGCCCATGGTTCATTACACAATGTGAAAAAATGACGTCGATTTGAAGAATTACTATGACTAATTTGAGGAAAAGTAGATAACATTTGTCGCGCATGTGAAACTGTTATGAAGCAACATAGGCTAATTTACCATGGATATGAACATGGGATGGCTAACTTGACATCCAAAATAAACATTTGCCATCCATCTAGTATTAGAAAAAAAAACAGAATGGTCACAGCATGCGCTTACCTCATTTCGACGGCCTTTGTTGACAACAATCGCCATACCCTCTATGATATCAGCATCAACATCCCCCATGCATTTTTTTAACCAATGTTCTGCATAAGTAAACAAACAACATTGCAAAGTTGCCCTAATTAGTGGATTTTGGTGCAAAATTGAGCTCCTCCTGCCACGACAAATTCCCTCCAAGCCATTGTGTTCTATTGCAAGTTGCCGCCGTCGGCGATAACCCCGCGCTCGACACCGACACACTATAACCCCCAAAATTGAATAGCCCTAGTCCCAACAAGCGCCTCTACACCAAAAAACCGCTACCCTCCGAGAAATGAGCGACGTTGATGACATGATGGGAGGTCATCATTGAGCCTCCGCCGCTACCGTGCCACCCAACACCCATCACCCATTGCCAGCCACTGTTGTGCCTCTCCCGCAGTCACGCCACCCTACACCCACCACCACGTCAAGAGTTGCGGTTGTGCCTCTGCCGCTACGACGCCACCTCCCATTCATTTCCCCTCGATGTGTCGCCATGGATTGAATCAACGAGATATACCCC
>NC_041384.1:114226569-114253720 GCF_002162155.2 Triticum dicoccoides | reverse complement strand
GCGGCCCCTCAAGAAAACCTCGTGTCTTTCGACCCCAACGAGCAGATGCAAACCTGAGCGAAAAACAAGGTTTGTGGAAATTAACCTACCTGGAAGCTTGACGCAATGATGCGATGTATTGTCAAAATCTGTTCGCCGGCAAGCGACGGCGATCAATTTTCCAGAGAATGGGATGACACCGCGCGACATGGAGAGGAAGAGGCATGGGGCGTTCCCAAATCCCATGGGTAAAAGAACCACCCCACCACTCCCATGTAGGTCGTGTGGTTGCCACCCTAGGAGAAAACGGTTGTCGTCGACATGGCCAACTCAGACCAACTTTGAGTTTCATGTAGCGAATCCAACGCTTCAGCTCACGATGAAACAATCAAACACCTATTTTTCCCGTGCAAGTTTACGCATTCTACACGGTCAATCATCCAGATAGCTTTCAATTTGTATTTTCCCAGAAATGTTGCCAATATATTTGGTCATTGGTCGGACAGTATTTCAAATATGTTTTGAATGCTAGTAAGGGTGGGAGCATATGCCATATTACAGTCGCTTTTGGCTATATAGAAATGATTTGTTTTAAGTGGCAAAACTCTTCTCCGTTGCAAGTTATTTTTCTCTATATGTACTCACTTCGGATCGTGGTCTATGGTATATCGAAGGTAGCAATCATTATTCAATACGGTCTGTATACGGCTTAAGGTGGTGAATAGAGAGGTTTCTACCAAACATTGGTGGTAACATAATCTCCGGATCGTCCACCATCTCATTCGACATAGGTATAGTTTGGGTCCCCTATATGACTCTACTGTTGCCGATGTGTCGATTTTTAATTATCTTTTGTCAGATTGTTGGTGTTTTTTTATGCATCTTAGTTATGCATAGATCAAGTGTTGTTTATCATGCTTTGTATCTGATTAATTCTATATTTTGAGTTAATAAAATACATTTTATCTAAAAATACGCTTCAGCTCACGCCATGCCGAGAGAGCCAAGAGCAAAGGTTAATTATCTCTTTAACATTTTCAAAAACCGAAAACCTAAACAAAACAAGGACCTATTGTAATTAAGGTTAACGAAAGGGGCGGCTACCCACTAGTCGCTCGTGATGATACCGGATGGGAAAGAGAAAGGAGACCGAGACGGCCGCATGGAGGACATCTTAGATTACGACTAAGGTTAGGAAATAATCATATACTGTGCAACTAAGATCATCGTGAACGGTTAAAAAAACCTATCGTTGTATTACAAGGAAAAAATAAGCTTACATGTATCAATCATTGCCCAATTTCATGTTAGGTAAAAAAACTTTCAAAAGCTTCTATTTTCCGAAACAGAGAAAAGAGAAATTTATCGAAGCAAAAGCTCAATCCTGCAAAGTTGTACACTGCAGATATCGAGCTTATCCTCTGCAGAAATACTAGTATTCTTAATATTTGCATGCAATTATTTAATGCACCTTAAAATCTGAACTTGTGATGGGGAGCAACCAAATTGAGCTTTATAAAATAGAAAAACTAAGATTTTGAGATAAGCCCTATAAGACTGCTCACAGTGGAGAGTAACATAGAGTAGTAACTTGCCGATGCTAGTAGTCTATGTTACTACCTTCATAGTGGGTAGTAACATTTGAGTGATATCATGAAAAAGTTCATTTATTAGGCTATAGACTCATTATGCATTAAAATGCGTGATGTTACAGTAACTACTAAGTTATCACAAACCCCTCTCTCCTCATTAATTAACTGACACATAAGCAATCTTGTATTGGAATGTGTAATGTTACTAGTTAAATTACTCCCATTGTGACTAGTCTAAACCAGAAAGGAGGGAGTACTTCATTTTGGAGGGTTTATTGAATGCAGAGGAGGGGGAATTAAATTGGCATATGGGGGCATTTACATGCAATCCAGCCAAGCTGATGAACCTCTCCATGTGAGCTCCACATGCTACGTCCAAGCAAAACACGGTCCTTGGAGGCCAATTGGTCGATATGTACACCGTGTCAGGCTCGCCGATCAATTACCTTGCCATTTCTCGCGAAGCTAGGAGAGGGATTTGCGTGTTCGATTGAGCAGAGTTTGTGATGGTGATCAAGACAAACATCAGCTGACGAGGACTTCCTGCCGTACGTGAGTGCATTTGACATGTGCCGGTCCTGAAATGAAACAATTGGTTAAAAGATATATAAGGACCACTCTTCGCGGGGAAATATAAATGTGAAAAAAGGATAAAGCTGCATAAGAAGAAAAATTAAACGACAAATTTATGACAACATGCAATAATCTGCCACGACTGGTGAAGCTCTCTAGTATAGACGACTACTCCCTCCATGCCAACATATTTTAAGTTTTGGGTTTCTTTTAAGTCAAAAGCTTTTCTTTTTAAGTTCGATCAAATCTATAGAAAAAATATATTGACATCTACAACACCAAATTAGTATCATTATGTTCATTGTAGAATATATTTCCATACTACATACATTTGATGTTGTAGATATTAGTATATTTTTCCCATATACTTCATCAAACTAAAGAAGTTTGACGTAGGACCAACCCAATTATTAAAATATTCTGGAAGGAGGTACTTCCTCCGCCCAAAATTCACAACATTTTAAACAAGTGTCCACCCAACATTGTTTGATTTTGAGGCGTTATATGCAAAAAAAAGGGTACCATGCCAATAGTACTCTGGTCAAATTTATAATATTTGTTTTACAATGTCATAGTTTGATATATTTTTTATTGATGTGCTCATACAAAAAAAAAGACCAAAGTTTCACACTAACTTTTGCAAGTAAAAACATCTGTACGAAATATGTGACCATCAAATTCAAACAAGATCAGGCATTTTGGAGCTCAGATTCCATGAAAATGAAAATTTTAGTTCAAAGTTTCAAAAATATCTGCAAATAAATGCATGAATGGACATATTTACAAGTGTATAAAGTTTCACTATGAAATACATTAAGTTTGTGGGTTGTTCACCGTCTTTAAATCATGAATTTGTTCTTTTTGTGCAGCTGGCATATTAATGTTCATTTTCAAACTTTACACACATGTAGTATACATCCATATGAACATGTGGATATTTTTTGAACTTTTTAATTCAAAATGTGATGTTTGATTTTTGATTTTTGAAAGCCCCATGGAGCCCTACCACGAAAGCTGATTTTCGCAAGACCGTCCATTCATAGAGAATAAATCTCTAGGAGATGAGAGGCTGTAAAAAAGCAAAGTCGGAGATTTTTTTTTCCAAACCATGCAGGAGGACTGCATGTATTATATTAAAGATAGGAAAGAAAGTATACGACCAAAAATCCTATTGAAACAGGCTTTCGCTCCGTTTTATATAAAAATCCTCAACAAGTAGAAAAACACTAGAGAACGGCCCACACATGACACACCAAACTAATGTAAAATGAAACGACCTAGACTCGCTTCAACCCCGCCTAGCGAGCGTCAGATTTCGGTTGTTCATTGATTCTCTGAAGTCGTGTGTAAGCATTTTCAAAAACTCCTCCACTCATCTCCCTTCATATGCTCCAGGTAATTAGAGGCACCAAGGTGTCCAAAGAACTCCTAGTACCGTGAACTCTCTACCCAGCCACTAGTCCGGGAGTGAAAGACCCGTCTGAGCCAGTTAAAAAAAAAGACCCGTCTGAGGAATGACCTTGCTCAACCGAGCCCAATGAAGCACCGAACTCTAGAGAGTAGAAACGACGCTGCAAGTCATGAAAAATGATGGGCAGTTTCTTGTGTCCTGTTGCAGTAAAACATGCTGCATTATGTGGTAGACCTCTCTTGACCAGGCGATCCGCCGTCCAGACGCGCCCTCTTACGACCAAAAAGTCGGAGAAATATCATTCGTCTCCCAGTTCCTAACTCCCAAGTATATTTTCATTGGTATACTTGTTTCATCTTGAAACAAGCTTTCGCATCATTTTATATATAAGGCAACAACCAACCAAAGTACACGAAGGATACAAGATGATGAGGCGGAGAAGTATACTCGTTTCATCGAGAGAAACTGTACCCCGAAGAGCGCCATAACTTTTGCACCGTGAAAAGTCCACCCATACTCATACTCGCACTCGCACACTCGATGGATGGATCGATACGACACGCTGGATGCATGTGCACCAAACGAACGGACGATCAATCGTCAAACGAACGCAGGCTGAGCAGTAAATGATCGCGTTGCCGGGTCAGCATGCAGCCGACGCGTACCCAGCCGCTGCTGTTGATGCGCATGCAGAGGAGATGAGGTCGAACGGAAGGAGCCGTGGTGGAAATCGATGGAGCCGGCCGGCCCATGCACGCACCGGCAAATCTGCGGCAACCTTGCTGTTTCCAGGCTTGCCAGCTCGCTCTGCGCCAGTGAGACGATCAGTACCGCCATGATGGATGCATATATGCAACCAGTGTACGTATTTACCATCTTTCCTCCAGCAGAACGCATCAATGGCGATGCCAAGGACGACAACTGCATGTTACCGCCACCACGCTACGGCCCGGGGACAGCTCGCAGCAGCACCACTGCACTATGCCATACCAGTATAGGTATTGATCGATCGATCGATCGTATTCATGATTTCATGTCCACTGGCTGGTAGAGTCAATACCCGTTTCCTTCGGGAAGTGATGGCTTTTCTTTCTGCGGATGGGATGGGAGAAAAGATCTGACGAAACAAATGTGTTTTGGGTAAATTTCTCGGCGTTGCTCCTCTATAAACAACGCGTCGCCAGCTGCTCCCGTGGTGTTACTGCCATGGGACATAAGTGCGGTACTGGTGGATCCACGGGTGTTGAATGCGCATTTAGTTCGCTCCTGAGCGCCCAACAGTTAAAGTTGTCATGGGGATGGACGGTCCGGCAGAGCCGTCGACGGAGGAACAGTGTAAATGCTGTTGCATCTTCACTCCTCAGCAACAGCTGCGCAGCTGGCAGGGAATTTGTGTGTGCCACTACTGTTTTGTTTTCCCTTTTTCATTTTTCTGAGACCATGCTGGTGAGAATTATGAAAAAAAATACTGTATATGCTTTGGTATACACTATATACTGCGGGCATACGCTAGTGTTGACTGCCTTACTGGAAAGTGTCAGGTGATTGGAGGCAAAGGACTTTCATTGGTATCGTGCTCCTACCGTTGCATGGCAGGGGAAGTGGCGATGCATTCCTCAAGTGCCTGGGATAATCTTATAGGTAAACATAGTATACTCAAATCAAATAAAATGAAACAAAGTCATAGTGTTAAATATCCACACCAAAGCCGAAAATTACATCAAGATTCTTCAAAGTCATCATCTCAAGATCCCCCTCTTTGCATCTCGAAGTTTCACCATGATTCAGGTGAAAAAACTGCAAAAGATGATGCACAAAGTGAACGAAACTCAAGGTTTTCAAAAGTTTGATGAGCCGCTCATCTCAACCGGCGATAATCTAAGATCACTAGACGTAAAGTGCGGCTAGACAAAGAATGAACCGCTAATTCGCCACTATATCAATGAAGAAGATTGGTAGCAGAAAATATTAAAAAAGGAGACAATATCTAACAAAAATATACTTGATGCTATCACTGTATCATCACCATCAAGACATGTCGAAGCCCCAGACGATAATCCAGGGGATCAGTGCCATCGATCCATAGGACTAAAAGCATCTATAATCGGATATACCAAATCCGACCCCTCAAACGCCCGCAGACACGTCCTGTGATCCGGGTGGCGCGTCTCGTCCGGATCTTTTCCTGAATCTGGAACCGGCGCTCTGGCATTAGCATAGCGTACGTGGTCTTCTTCTATTGAGCCATGATGGAGGCGGACGACAAGGGAAGAGGGAGATGGCGACGAAGAAATATGGATGGGCTCGGGTTGGCAGCACAGAGAGGGAGGAAGAAATGTGGCTAGGGCCCGGGGACGACGTCCGGCTTAAATAGCCGGACTTTGGCCTTGGGCGGCGAGTCGGAGCAGCGCCATGTGGCGTTCACACCTTCATCGGAGGAGACGCCCGTCTGACTGTTGGGTTTTTCGGGCAATTTCGTGTGGGATCCGCAGGCCAGTCCGACGTGACAGACGCGCCCTGTCGCGCTCGGGCCTCCCCAAATCTGCTCCAGATTTAGTCTGAATATGAGAGGTGTCGGTCAACCCAGACGTTTGAGGCCAATTTAAGACACTCGGATGGATCGAGTTTTTTTGACCGGCCGGTTGCCCGGACATTTAAGACGCCTAGCTGTGGATGCCCTAAGAGCATCTCCAGCAAACCCCGTATAGTGTCGACCCGCAAACCGCGTTTACGGTTCGCTGCAGATGAGATTTGCGGGTTGATTTCGTGCGCTGCAGATCAGACCCCGTATATGAAACTGTAAAAATTATATTAAAAAAGCATTCATGGAAGAAACTTGCAACGACATTGATCATACATTAGTTCATCTACATACTACATTGATCATACATAGTTCATCTACATTGATCATACTAGTGGGGGAATCACGGCCCCGAGCCTAGCTACCAAAAATCGACGAGCTCGCGGCGGTGGCGACGCGGCGGAGGAGGCGGAGGAGCTCAGTCCTCGTCGAAGGAGCCAAGGTCGATGAAGAACTTGGCCTGCTCCGCCTTCATGAAGCGCAGGTCCGCCTCCTTGGACGCGTGCGGCTGCGACATCGCGACACCCATCTGCAGGAACATCTGCTCGTACTCGAGCTCGCGGCGGCGGAGCGCTTCGGCCTCCTTTTGCTCCCTCGCTGATCGCTCCATGACGACACACTCTAGGTGCTTCTCCTGCCCCAGGTGATGTCTACTACACAACATTCTTCTTGTAGACGTTGTTGGGCCTCCAAGTGCAGAGGTTTGTAGGACAGTAGCAAATTTCCCTCAAGTGGATGACCTAAGGTTTATCAATCTGTGGGAGGCGTAGGATGAAGATGGTCTCTCTCAAGCAACCCTGCAACCAAATAACAAAGAGTCTCTTGTGTCCCCAACACACCAAATACAATGGTAAATTGTATAGGTGCACTAGTTCGGCGAAGAGATGGTGATACAAGTGCAATATGGATAGTAGATATAGGTTTTTGTAATCTGAAAATATAAAAACAGTAAGGTAACTAATGATAAAAGTGAGCGAAAACGGTATTGCAATGCTAGGAAACAAGGCCTAGGGTTCATACTTTCACTATTGCAAGTTCTCTCAACACTAATAACATAATTGGATCATATAACTATCCCTCAATATGCAACAAAGAATCACTACAAAGTCACTAATAACGAAGAACGAACAAAGAGATTATGGTAGGGTACGAAACAACCTCAAAGTTATTTTTTCTGATCGATCTATTCAAGAGTTCGTACTAGAATAACACCTTAAGACACAAATCAACCAAAACCCTAATGTCACCTAGATACTTCAATGTCACCTCAAGTATCCGTGGGTATAATTATACGATATGCATCACACAATCCCAGATTCATCTATTCAACCAACACAAAGAACTTCAAAGAGTGCCCCAAAGTTTCTACCGAAGAGTCAAGACGAAAACATGTGCCAACCCCTATGCATAAGTTCACGAGGTCACGGAAGTCGCAAGTTGATCACCAAAACATACATCAAGTGGATCACGTGATATCTCATTGTCACCACCCCTGCTCAAGAATTCATCCGATTAACCAGTTAACTTGCCGATTAATCCCTACTCATAGGGTCACCGAGTAGTCGATAAACTAATAAATCGTCTGATTAATTGATTAAATGGCTGATTAGCCTATTAATCCCCTACTCGCCAGCCAACCGAGCAGTTACCAGCTAACGATTTCCTCAACAATGGTCACCACAGATAAGCACATGCAAGAGATACATCAAGTGTTCTCAAATCTTTAAAGACTCGATCCGATAAGATAACTTCAAACGGAAAACTCAATTCATCACAAGAGAGTAGAGGGGGAGAAACATCATAAGATCCAAATATAATAGCAAAGCTTGCGATACATCAAGATCGTGCCGACTCAAGAACACGAGAGAGAGAGAGAGAGAGAGAGAGAGAGAGAGAGATCAAACACATAGCTACTGATACATACCCTCAGCCCCGAGGGTGAACTACTCCCTCCTCGTCATGGAGAGCGTCGGGATGATGAAGATGGCCACCGGAGAGGGATTCCCCCCTCCGGTAGGGTGTCGGGACGGGTCTAGATTGGTTTTCGGTGGCTACGGAGGCTTCTGGTGGCGCAACTCCCGATCTAGGTTATTTTCTGGAAGTTTCTCTATTTATAGGAATTTTTGGCGTCGGTCTCACGTCAAGAAGGTGCCCAAAACATCCACGAGGCAGGCCCACGCGCCTGGGGTGGTGGGCGCGCCCCCACCCTCGTGGACGGCCCGGGACTCTTCTAGCCCAACTCTTTTACTCCGGGGTCTTCTTTTGGTCCATAAAAAATCGTCAAAAATTGGCACGCCAATTGGGCTCCGTTTGGTATTCCTTTTTTGTAAAACTCAAAAACATGGAAAAAACAGAAACTGACACTGGGCTCTAGGTTAACAGGTTAGTCCCAAAAATCATATAAAATAGCATATAAATGCATATAAAACATCCAAGGTTGATAATATAATAGCATGGAACAATAAAAAATTATAGATATGTTGGATACGTACAAGCATCTCCAAGCTTAATTCCTGCTCGTCCTCGAGTAGGTAAATGATAAAAACAGAGTTTTTGATGTGGAATGCTACCTAACATATTTATCCATGTAATTCTCTTTATTGTGGCAAGAATATTCAGATCCATAAGATTCAAGACAAAAGTTTAATATTGACATAAAAATAATAATACTTCAAGCATACTAACCAAGCAATTATGTCTTCTCAAAATAACATGGCCAAAGAAAGCTTGTCCCTACAAAATCATAGAGTTTGGCTATACTTCATTTTTGTCACACAAAAATGCTCTCATCATGCACAACCCTGATGACAAGACAAGCAATTGTTTCATACTTTAGTAATCTCAAACTTTTTTCAACTTTCGCGCAATACATGAGCGTGAGCCATTGACATAGCACTATGGGTGCACTACTAGGAAAATGCTTATACATAGAATTTTAGCAGTAGTGTCGGTTTGGGCGCCCATGCTACTGGTATTTACTAGTAGCGCCGGCCAAAACGGGCGCTATTGCTACTGAATAGCAGCAGCGCTGGTTGGCCCGGGCTGCGCTGCTGTTTAGCGGGCCGCTGGGGCCAAAAGGGCAGGCCACTTAGCTGTAGCTGAAGGAAATATGCCCTAGAGGCAATAATAAAGTTATTATTTATTTCCTTATATCATGATAAATTTTTATTATTCATGCTAGAATTGTATTAACCGGAAACATGATACATGTGTGAATACATAGACAAACAAAGTGTCACTAGTATGCCTCTACTTGACTAGCTCGTTGATCAAAGATGGTTATGTTTCCTAGCCATAGTCAAAAGAGTTGTCATTTGATTAACGGGATCACATCATTAGGGGAATGATGTGATTGACTTGACCCATTCCTTTAGCTTAGCACTTGATCGTTTAGTATGTTGCTATTGCTTTCTTCATGACTTATACATGTTCCTATGACTATGAGATTATGCAACTCCCGTTTACCGGAGGAACACTTTGTGTGCTACCAAACGTCACAACGTAACTGTGTGATTATAAAGGTGCTCTACAGGTGTCTCTGAAGGTACTTGTTGGGTTGGCGTATTTCGAGATTAGGATTTTTCACTCCGATTGTCGGAGAGGTATCTCTGGGCCCACTCGGTAATACACATCACTTAAGCATTGCAAGCATTGTAACTAATGAGTTAGTTATGGGATGATGTATTATGGAACAAGTAAAGAGACTTGCCGGTAACGAGATTGAACTAGGTATTGAGATACCGACGATCGAATCTCGGGCAAGTAACATACCGATGACAAAGGGAACAACATATGTTGTTATGCGGTTTGACCGATAAAGATCTTCGTAGAATATGTGGGAGCCAATATGAGCATCCAAGTTCCGCTATTGGTTATTGACCGGAGACGTGTCTCGGTCATGTCTACATAGTTCTTGAACCCATAGGGTCTGCACGCTTAAAGTTCGATGACGGTTATATTATGAGTTTATGTGTTTTGATGTACCGAAGGTACTTTGGAGTCCCGGATGTGATCACGGACATAACGGGGAGTCTCGAAATGGTTGAGACGTAAAGATAGATATATTGGATGACTATGTTCAGACACTGAAATGGTTTCGGGGAGTTTCGGGCATATACCGGAGTACCGGGAGGTTACCGGAACCCCCCGGGGAGACTAATGGGCCTATTGGGCCCTAGTGGAGAAGAGGAGGGGCGGCCACGGGCAGCCGTGCGCCCCTTCCCCCCCGTTCCAAATTAGACAAGGAGGGGGGCGGCGCCCCCCTTTCCTCCCCCCCTCTCTCCTTCCCTCTCCTCTCCTACTCCCACATGGAAGGGGGGATTGAGTCCTACTCCCGGTGGGAGTAGGACTCCTCATGGGGCGCGCCTAGGGTGGCCGGCCCCCTCCCCCTCCTCCACTCCTTTATATATGGGGAGGGAGGCACCCCTTGGAGACACAACAATTGATCTCTTGGATCTCTTAGTCGTGGGCGGTGCCCCCTCCACCATAATCCACCTCGATAATATTGTAGCGGTACTTAGGCGAAGCCCTGCGTCGGTAGAACATCATCATCGTCACCACGCCGTCATGCTGACGCAACTCTCCCTCAAAGCTCGGCTGGATCGGAGTTCGAGGGACGTCATCGAGTTGAACGTGTGCAGAACTCAGAGGTGCCGTGCGTTCGGTACTTGATCGGTTAGATCGTGAAGACGTACGACTACATCAACCGCGTTGTGCTAACACTTCCGCTTTCGGTCTACGAGGATACGTGGACACACTGTCCCCTCTCGTTGCTATGCATCACTTGGATTATCCTCATTGCTTCACAGAAGAATTACATCCTGGAAACACCGCTAGGTGCCAAACCTACTGCAGGAGCAACACCAGATGTTATGAACGTCTGGCAGAGCAAAGCTGATGACTACTCGATAGTTCAGTGTGCCATGCTTTACGGCTTAGAACCGGGACTTCAATGACATTTTGAACGTCATGGAGCATATGAGATGTTCCAGGAGTTGAAGTTAATATTTCAAGCAAATGCCCGGATTGAGAGATATGAAGTCTCGAATAATTTCTACAGCTGCAAGATGGAGGAGAATAGTTCTGTCAGTGAGCATATACTCAGAATGTCTGGGTATAACAATCACTTGATTCAACTGGGAGTTAATCTTCCGGATGATAGCGTCATTGACAGAATTCTTCAATCACTGCCACCAAGCTACAAGAGCTTCGTGATGAACTATAACATGCAAGTGATGGATAAGACAATTCCCGAGCTTTTCGCAATGCTAAAGGCCGCGGAGGTAGAAATCAAGAAGGAGCATCAAGTGTTGATGGTCAATAAGACCACCAGTTTCAAGAAAAAGAGCAAAGGGAAGAAGAAGGGGAACTTCAAGAAGAACAGCAAACAAGTTGCTGCTCAAGAGAAGAAACCCAAGTCTGGACCTAAGCCTGAGACTGAGTGCTTCTACTGCAAGCAGACCAGTCACTGGAAGCGGAACTGCCCCAAGTATTTGGCGGATAAGAAGGATGGCAAGGTGAGCAAAGGTATATGTGATATACATGTTATTGATGTGTACCTTACCAGAGCTCGCAGTAGCACCTAGGTATTTGATACTGGTTCTGTTGCTAATATTTGCAGCTCAAAATAGGGACTACGGATTAAGCGAACACTGGCTAAGGACGAGGTGACGATGCGCATGGGAAATGGTTCCAAAGTCGATGTGATCGCCGTCGGCACGCTACCTCTACATCTACCTTCGGGATTAGTTTTAGACCAAAATAATTGTTATTTGGTGCCAGCGTTGAGCATGAACATTATATCTGGATCTTGTTTGATGCGAGATGGTTATTCATTTATATGAGTAATATCTTTTATGGTCATGCACCCTTGAAGAGTGGTTTATTTTTGATGAATCTCGATAGTAGTGATACACATATTCATAATGTTGAAGCCAAAAGATGCAGAGTTGATAATGATAGTGCAACTTATTTGTGGCACTGCCGTTTGTGTAAAGCGCATGAAGAAACTCCATACTGATGGACTTTTGGAATTACTTGGTACTTGCAAACCATGCCTTATGCGCAAGATGACTAAAATGTCGTTCTCCGGAACTATGGAGCGAGCAACTGATTTGTTGGAGATCATACATACTGATGTATGTGGTTCAATGAATGTTGAGGCTCGCGGCGGTTATCGTTATTTTCTCACCTTCACAGATGATTTAAGCAGATATGGGTATATCTACTTAATGAAATGGAAGTCTGAAACATTTGAAAAGTTCAAAGAATTTCAGAGTGGAGTTGAAAATCATCGTAACAAGAAAATAAAGTTTTTACGATCTGATCATGGAGGAGAATATTTGAGTTACGAGTTTGGTCTACATTTGAAACAATGCGGAATAGTTTCTCAACTCACGCCACCCGAAACACCATAGCGTAATGGTGTGTCCGAACATCGTAATCGTACTTTACTAGATATGGTGCGATCTATGATGTGTCTTACTGATTTACCGCTATCATTTTGGGGTTATGCTTTAGAGACGGTCGCATTCGCGTTAAATAGGGAACCATCAAAATCCGTTGAGACGACACCTTATGAACTATGGTTTGGCAAGAAACCAAAGTTGTCGTTTCTTAAAGTTTGGGGCTGCGATGCTTATGTGAAAAAGCTTCAACCTGATAAGCTCGAACCCAATCGGAGAAATGTGTCTTCATAGGATACCCAAAGGAAACTGTTGGGTACACCTTCTATCACAGATCCAAAGGCAAGACATTCGTTGCTAAGAATGGATCCTTTCTAGAGAAGGAGTTTCTCTCGAAAGAAGTGAGTGGGAGGAAAGTAGAACCTGATGAGGTAACAAGTACCTGATCCCTTATTGGAAAGTAGTTCATCACAGAAACCGGTTCATGTGACGTCTACACCAATTAGTGAGAAAGTTAATGATGATGATCATGAAACTTCAGATCAAGTTGTTACTGAACCTCGTAGGTCATCTGGAGTAAGATCCGCACTAGAGTGGTACGGTAATCCTGTTCTAGAGGTTATGTTACTAGACCATGATGAACCTACGAACTATGAAGAAGCGATGGTGAGCCCAAATTCCGCAAAATGGCTTGAGGCCATGAAATCTGAGATGGGATCCATGTATGAGAACAAAGTGTGGACTTTGGTTGACTTGCCAGATGATCGGCAAGCCATCGAGAATAAATGGATCTTCAAGAAGAAGACTGACGCTGGCGGTAATGTTACTGTCTATAAAGCTCGACTTGTTGCAAAAGGTTTTCGACAAGTTCAAGGGATTGACTACGATGAGACCTTCTCACCCGTAGCGATGCTTAAGTCTGTCTGAATCATGTTAGCAATTGCCGCATTTTATTATTATGAAATTTGGCAAATGGATGTCAAAACTGCATTCCTGAATGGATTTCTGGAAGAAGAGTTGTATATGATGCAACCGGAAGGTTTTCTCAATCCAAAGGGAGCTAACAAAGTGTGCAAGCTCCAGCGATCCAGTTATGGACTGGTGCAAGCCTCTCGGAGTTGGAATAAACGTTTTGATAGTGTGATCAAAGCATATGGTTTTATACAGACTTTTGGAGAAGCCTGTATTTACAAGAAAGTGAGTGGGAGCTCTGTAGCATTTCTGATATTATATGTGGATGACATATTGTTGATTGGAAATGATATAGAATTTCTGGATAGCATAAAAGGATATTTGAATAAGAGTTTTTCAATGAAAGACCTCAGTGAAACTGCTTATATATTGGGCATCAAGATCTATAGAGATAGATCGAGACGCTTAATTGGACTTTCACAAAGCACATGCCTTGACAAAGTTTTGAAAAAGTTCAAAATGGATCAAGAAAAGAAAGGGTTCTTGCCTATGTTACAAGGTGTGAAGTTGAGTAAGACTCAATGCCCGACCACTGCAGAAGATAGAGAGAAAATGGAAGATGTTCCCTATGCTTCAGCCATAGGCTCTATCATGTATGCAATGTTTGTGTACCAGACTTGATGTGTGCCTTGCTATTAGTTTAGCAGGGAGGTACCAAAGTAATCCAGGAGTGGATCACTGCACAGCGGTCAAGAACATCCTGAAATACCTGAAAAGGACAAAGGATATGTTTCTCGTTTATGGAGGTGACAAAGAGCTCATTGTAAATGGTTACGTCGATGCAAGCTTTGACACTGATCCGGACGATTCTAAATCGCAAACCTGATACATGTTTTTATTAAATGGTGGATGTCGGTGTCAAAACCGGCGGATCTCGGGTAGGGGGTCCCGAACTGTGAGTCTAAGGCGGATGGTAACAGGAGGCGGGGGACACGATGTTTACCCAGGCCCGGGCCCTCTTGATGGAGGTAATACCCTACGTCCTTCTTGATTGATCTTGATGATATGAGTATTACAAGAGTTGATCTACCACAAGATCGTAGAGGCTAAACCCTAGAAGCTAGCCTATGGTATGATTGTTGTTGTCCTACGGACTAAACCCTCCGGTTTATATAGACATCGGAGGGGGCTAGGGTTACACATAGTCGGTTACAAGGGAGGAGATCTACATATCCGTATTGCCAAGCTTGCCTTCCACGCCAAGGAGAGTCTCGTCCAGACACGAGATGAAGTCTTCAATCTTGTATCTTCATAGTCCAACAGTCCGGCCAAAGGATATAGCCCGGCTGTCCGGAGACCCCCTAATCCAGGACTCCCTCAGTAGCCCCTGAACCAGGCTTCAATGACGATGAGTCCGGCGCGCAAATTATCTTCGACATTGCAAGGCGGGTTCTTTCTCCGAATACTCCATAGAAGATTTTGAACACAAGGATAGTGTCCGGCTCTGCAAAACAAGTTCCACATACCACCGTAGAGAGAATAATATCTCCACAAATCTATTCTGCTGACACGTTTAGCAACATGACATCATGCCATGGCCCGGTCATTATTCGAACCGTTTTTCTTAACCAGCATTGCACATAGCGCAAGGCGGTTTTCTTGACATGTCTTGTCAAAGCAGAGATTGTGTCCCCTTATCACGGGATTCTCATCAATACGGGTATGGGTAACCCAACCGCGCCATCAATTATGGCGTTCGGGGAATAAGAGATTTTACCAGGTAAGTGGGGAGGCGCATCGCCTCTTCCACCCTTATAAAGGGACAAAGATTCACCCTTTTTACCCACGCCTTCTTCCTCCTTGCTTATCCATTCTCGCACACTCGAGCTCCAGTGCCCAAGTTCGCATCTTTCTCCACAAGCCACTCCAAGCATGTCCGGGGCGGGAGGCAAGTGGATGGTCTCCTCCGTCACGGAGGAGAACATCACAAAGCTACAGGAAGCCGAATATCTGGCCCCGGACATCGCGCACCGGCTGCGAGATGCGGGGCAGATCATCCCTATGCCCGAACCCCATGAGAGGGTAGTTTTCCTTACACACTTTGTCCGCGGACTGGGATTTCCCCTTCACCCATTTGTCCGCGGGCTCATGTTCTACTACGGGCTGGATTTTCATGATCTGGCCCCCAATTTCATCCTCAACATCTCGGCGTTTATCATCATGTGCGAGGACTTCCTCCGCATGAGGCCCCACTTCGGCCTCTGGCTGAAGACCTTCAATGTTAAACCGAAGGTGGTGGTCGGCCAACAAGCAGAGTGCGGAGGTGCCATGGTGGGCAAAATACCTAACGTCACCTGGCTCGAAGGCTCCTATGTGGAGACCATAAAGGGGTGGCAATCGGGGTGGTTCTACATCACCGAGCCGCGCGACACCAACTGGGTGGAGGCCCCCGAATTTCGATCCGGAATCCCCACGCGGCTCACTTCCTAGAAAGAGAAGGGCCTGTCCTGGGGTTCCCCGGTAGAGCTGACAGGACTCCAAACATGCATCAAGAACATGATGAGCAAGAAAATCAAGCTCGTCAACGTGGTCCAGGTCATGCTCTTCCACCGGATCCTCCTGTGTCAACAACGGGTATTCAATTTGTGGGAGTTTGACTCAGCCAAGCACCAGACACTGCGAGAGCTCTTCGACACGATGCACAAGGATGTCTGGAAGGTGTTGTTCAAGGGCGCCGAGGTACCTCCTACCCTTACCGAGGACCGCGGACTCAGCGCAAAGCGCCATGCCAATCCGGTAAGTTTTTTTATATCTCACAGGATATTTATTTGCCCCAGTTTAATCATGTGCGGGATTTAAGCTTCCATGCCATTAATAGGACTGGGTGGAGACAACAGAGCAGATCAATTTCCCAGCCCCCTGCCTGAAGATCCTGCAGATGCTCTCCTAACGGAGATGCTGGTTCCGGCGCCTTACGAGGTGTCGGTGAAGAAGGCCAAGAAGAAGGCCACGGGGACCCGGAAGGGTCTCCACGCAAGGTTATATCGGACTCATCGTCCGATAACTCCGAAGCGCACTCCTCCCCCGAAAACAAGGAGGAGGAAGAGGAAAGTTCTCCCCCCAGCCGGGGGAGACAAGAAAAGGAAGGCCGCCCCAGCCGGGGAGGCCGAAGGGTCCAAGAAGGGAAGGACCCTCCTTCCGGACTGCTCCATGACGGCCTCCTACAGCGGCGATGAGTGGTTACCCAGGGACAAGCCCCTGGCGAAGTCGTAAGTATCCGGATACCATAGTAATTCATAAATATGTTTTATTGCACTGCTTCTCCTTACGTCGAATATGATTATGAAGTCCGTCCTGAGCCCGTCTTGACGTATCTTCGTCGGACGGTTCTTTGGACTCGTCGGATATGAATAGCGATTCACTTCCGACCGCCTCCACCCCTTGCCCTATGGACAACGTTCAGGTGTTGTCTCAAAAGGCACCGAGCCGAGGGGAGGTTGTCCTGGGGGCGCCTCGAGGCGACCTTCCGGACCCTGGGCACAAAGGGAGCAAGACTCCCACGGGCTCCAAGTTCGCCACCCAGCCAAACACTGCGTCGGAACCTTGTGTGGTTCCGAACTCCGGCGGGTGACCCCTCGTTAAGAGGGGCAAGCCGCCCGTGCCGGTGGCCTCTGTCCATCCAGAGGCACCGGACAACTTGCTGGAAGTGCTTCGCGGCACTTCCATCGACGAAGAGCACCGCACTATCATGAGTGCAGTGATCGAGAAAGTTCAGTCCGCCAAAAACAGACTAACCGAAGCTTGTGCCAGCCTCCTAACAGGCTTTCAGGTAAGCAATCAAAATATAGGAAAATATTACCGCATAGACAATAGCCCCTGATGTTGTGTTTGGCGTTTGCGAAGAAAGGCCGAATAGAGGATCAAATAATGACTCAGGAGTCTAATCAGAATATGTCTATGTGCATATGCAGGCTTCACTGCTGGCCGCTGCCGCACGTACCGCGGAGGTCGCTGCACTGAAGCAGGACCTTGAGCGGTCCGAGGAAGAGCTCGGCCTTACCAAGAGGCAGCTCGAGGAGAGCAAAGGTAAGCAATACCTTGTCTATATATTAAAAAATAAATTCGGTTTTAAAGTAATAGGATCATCATGAATTTGCCAGGGGCCACAACCGAGATGGCGACCCTGAAGAAGGCGCTGTCCGAGGCCGAAGACAAAGCGGCCAAGGAGCGCATTGAGTGGGAGAAGCAAGAAGCCTGGGTAGGCGAGGTGCAGCAAGAGCTCGAGGCTCTCGCCAAAAAACACGAGTCCTTGGAGCTAAGGATGGCAATGGGTCGGGTTTGGATCGGGTTGAACAATATCAAATCCATATCCATATCCATGAAGACAGTCTTTGCCCGCCCATGAAAAAATCCATGGGTGAAAAATTCTGTCCATGTCCAAATCCGATGGATATCCATATCCACTGGATATCCATTGGGTCCTCTCGAGACATATAAATAAAAATTAACACAATATTAACATAAACTCTTCCATTCTTCACCTCGTGGTAGGCTAGGCTTCACTTATGGTAAATCAACATCCAATAACAACCTAAGATCATTTAGTATTTTTCTAACAGATGAGAATGACGAGTCATTTAAGAAGGAGATAAAAATAAGGGAAGGGGTGTTGGAGTATGTCACAGAGGGGATTGACTGTCAACTTATAAAAGTTACGATGGGGATTGTGTGATTTCTTCTGCATGTTTTAGATAAAAAAGTGTAAAATTGTTGTGGGACATGTGAACGTGGGGCAGGGATGGCAGATTTTTTCCCATTAAGTCATACTATCGGGTCTGGTTTGGGTATATCCATGGGTACAAGATTATATCCATTCCCTACCCACGAACAATCAAGTCGGGTTTGGGCGCCACCCTTGGACACAAAAGCATATCCAAACCCTATCCAGTTGGGTCGGATATCCATGGATATCCATGTCCATGGATAAAATTGCCATCCTTACTTGGAGCTTGACTCTAAGACGCGAGAGTCTGAGCTTGCGAAGGCACTCGAAAGCGCACGGATCACCAAGGCTGAAGCCCACAAGGCCCTCTAGGAGATTGATGTGGTGAAGAAGATAGCAGCGGGTAAGGCATTCATTATGCAAAGCAAGCATGTGAAGGAAACTTTCCTTTTACTTACCCGAGTTCGGAGCTCACTAGGAGCGTTCGCAGATCTTCCCCGTAGTGTATTGGATGCCGCGGAGTTTTACCGAGCTGAGGAGGGGAGCTCGATGGAAAAGTTGTTCTAGTCTCAGTATACTGGGACCGAACACCCAATGCCCTTGAGCGACCAGCTGATGCAACTGGTCGAGCTTCACAAGGGGGCCGAACAGGCCATGAAGGGTCTTATAGTCCAGATGTGGCCTGGCGATCCCCTGCCTAGCAGCTACTTCAGTCTGGCGAGGTGGCTTGTGGATGCCTGCCCACGGCTTGAAGTCATAAAGCGGTTCGTCTGCATCGAGGGTGCGCGCAGGGCTTTTGCCCGGGCGAAGGTGCACTGGGTGAAGCTGGATGTCGTAGAGCTGGTGAAGGAGGGGCCGTCGGAGGGCAAGGAGCATCGTTGCCCCGAAATGTATTATGACAGTGTCCTGAAGGTTTCCCGCCTTGTGGCGGAGGAATGTGCTAGAGATGTAATTTTTGAATGAACATGCTCATGTGATCCTGTAATGTGAAACGAGTTCATTTGCGCTATGCAACGCTTTTTGAATTTAAAATATTACCTTCTGTGCGGCCGTTTATAAAATCTGAGAGTTGGCAAGTTGTCGGCTTCTGCCCCCATGTAAATAGTACCGGGGTGTTCGGGATAAACCTGAGCACTCTTTATCCCAATTTTGGGTCCTTTGAGGGAGGTGTTCAGCACAACGAACCAGGCAATCAGACTATAAGGCTTTATCACTCTCACTTAGCCATATAAGTCTACAATTTTAAATTTTGGCAAAGCCCCTAGTATTCGGAAGGCTGAATTTGGGGCGCTATATATGCCTAAGTCGGGTAAGGCCGACTCCTCGCCTGAAGCGGAAAAAGTCTTTAAGGACTTGAGACCTCTCGAACAGCGACCAGCTCTTGCCTTATCATGACAGTCAGTTTTCGGCTTTCTCTACTGAGGTGCTCGTCCGGAAGAACCGGGACACAATCGCAGTAGTTCTCCCAGCGCTACCTTAGCCGATACAGCGGAAAGTAAGGTACCAAAACATGGGAGCCAGGCAAACCCAACTATTGACCCAAGACATGATTCGGAGCTGATGCATATAATGCTATAAGTTTGGGGTGCCGCACTGTCGAAAGTGTTCGGACTTCTCACGCCGTTTTATGGGGTAAAGGAAAGCCCCTGGCGTACTGATCGTACCAGAATGACGGGTGCAAGTTGTCTTAAATGAACATATACGAAAAAAGGGATGGATAATGCAATAATAGACTAATGCTATGCATTGTTATTTAAATAATACGTCGAAGCAAACTGATACAAGTAGTGCAATAAGCAAAAAATAGGACTATTTGACATGTCCTATCCAAGGGCAAGCTATGTATGGGTAGTAAAAAAGCGGGTATGTCGATTGTTATGAGAGACCACCTGGGGGTTCCCTTGTACGTCTTAGCTTCTTGCCTCCTTGGTTGTTCCTTCCCGTAATGTGTCCGGCAATCATACTGCCGGAGAGGGCTTCCAAAGAGTAAGGTCCTGAAAGAGAAAAAATGATAAAGGTATGCAACCCTAGGGCAGTTAAGCCGCATTGCGGGACATGCCCTGATCGTGCCCCCGCCTATGCCTATGGTATTTTTAGTGCATAATTATGTACGCGCGACACGAATTTTGTTGCTTGACTGAGACTAGGACGGGGGCCGAACTTCTAGGCGAGCTCTGAATGTGCCAGGCGGTCCTGTTAAAGCTTACTCCGGACTCGCTTGACGGTGTCCGGGGGCTGTATCTGAAAGTGCGTTATATCGACTAGAGGGGGGGTGAATAGGCGATTTTTATGAAAGTCTTCAAAACGTGGAAGTTATGAAGACAAACGATAGAAATAAACCTATTACCATGCAGCGGAAGGTAGACTACACTAGGCAAGCCATAGTCAAGTATTCAATGAAGTGAAAGCACAATGACTTAATAGCAGCAATGTAGTAAGGATCGGGTAGGAAGATATTATGAATCCATACAGAACATGCAGTCACTCAGTGAAGACAAAAGATAGTGCAAACATACAATGACTTCACAAGGAGCAACAGTAAGTAAAGGGAAGGGAAGATGAAACCAGTGACTCGTTGAAGACAATGATTTGTTGGACCAGTTCCAGTTGCTGTGACAACTGTACGTCTGGTTGGGGCAGCTAGGTATTTAAACCTTAGGACACACAGTCCCAGACACCCAGTCCTGAACACGCAACTCAGGACACCCAGTCCTCACCGTAATCCCCTTGAGCTAATGTCACACAATCACTCTGGTAAGTCTTCAAGGTAGACTCCCAAACCTTCACAGACTTCATTCACCGGCAATCCACAATGTCTCTTGGATGCTCAGAACGCGATGCCTAACCGGCTGGAGGATGCACAGTCCTCAAGTGTAATAAGTCTTCAGATCACACAGACAAGAAGACTTAAGTGATGCCCAATTCTCTCTGGCTCTGGGTGGTTAGGGCTTTATCCTCGCAAGGAATTCTCTCTCAAAGGCTTCGAGGTGGGTTGCTCTCAAACGACAAAAGCCATACTCTCAATCTGAGCAGCCAACCGTTTATGGTTGTGGGGGGTGGGCTATTTATAGCCACTTGGCAACCCGACCTGATTTGTCCGAAATGACCCTGGGTCACTAAGGAACTGACACGTGTTCCAACGGCCAGATTTCAAACTCACACGGCAACTTTACTTGGGCTACAAGCAAAGCTGACTTGTCCGACTCTGGACAAGATTCGCTCTCATAGTCTTCACTCGAAGACATAGGTTTTTGGTTAGGCATCACTTCAGTCAGTCTGACTGGTTCTCTTGGACCCCACTTAACAGTACGGTGGTTCCTATGACTCAACACAAAAGAAAAAGAACTACGAAAGATCTAAGTCTTCGAGCTCCATAGGCTTCATGTGGTGTCTTCTCTTGTCATAGTCTTCAATGTGAATATCTTCATATACCACCTTTGACTTCAATGTCTTCATACATTTTTAGGGGTCATCTCTGGTAGGAAAACCGAATCAATGAGGGACTTCTACCTGTGTTATCCTGCAATTCTCACAAACACATTAGTCCCTCAACTAGGTTTGTCGTCAATACTCCAAAACCAACTAGGGGTGGCACTAGATGCACTTACAATCTCCCCCTTTTTGGTGATTGATGACAAACTAGTTGAAGTTTTCAACGGGGAATATAATCTGTGAAATTGTAAAGGATAAGGAATTGTCTTCATAAGTTGCAAGGGCTCCCCCTGAAGATGTGCATATAAGTAATTTGCTTTTGGAATGCAAATGCACATGGCAGGTTGTACTTGTGAAGATCCACTTCAACTTATGATGACAATCCACTATGCATGTGAAAGTATATGAAGATAATGACATGCATAATGGAAAATGGACATCTGCAGAATGTCTAAGTGCGGAATTTATCGTCACACATGCGGAATTTATCATCGCAAAACAAAGTGGCAGATAAGTAGCAGACGACCATCGAGTTTAAGTGTTACAACTCAAAGAACCAAATGTAGCAAAACGAGAGTTGTAAGCACGAAGCAAAATATAAAGCACCCACCCATATGAACCCGCTTGAAGACTATCAACCTCATGCTTCTCCCCCTTTTGTCAGTAAGGACCAAAAAGGTTTGAAGACATAGAGCATCTACTCGTTCCCATGCGGAGTAGGTGAAGTAGCAGGGTCGTTGGTGGTGTTTGGCGGTGCTGAAGAGCTTGGAGCAGAGTTGACGCGTGCTGAAGAAGGTGGTGGTGAAGTAGCATCATCTTCATCCTCGATAACTCTGTTAGTCACTATTGCTGCAGATGAAGAGAACTCAGAGTCTTCAAGGGGTGGAGTTCCTAGCAGCACAGCTCTTCGAGGAGGTGTGGAGTCAAACTTGAATCGCTCAGTGAAGCCATCCTCTTGGAGATCATCTTCAGAACACATCATCGTTAGCCCTTTCCATGTACGGCGACAGGTTTCATGGGAAACGAAAGCATTCTTGGTGGCAAGATTGCGAATGCGATTAACTTCCACCAAGAGGCTTTTCATCTGACGCTTCAGCCAGTCATGATGCCTATCCTATTTCTGATGAAGAGCCACAAGAAGCTCTCGGTCGTTGAGAACACGAGTGCGCTTCTTGGGTCTTGGAGCAGTTGTACTATCAGTGGCTTCAGTAGACGCAGGGTGTGGTGCACGTGTAGTGCCAGCCAAAGGATACACCTGAGTGACTGCTTCAACTCCTTCAATGTTCTGTGAGAAACTCTGATGCTCTGCATTCTGAAGACTTAGAGGTTCCTTTGCAGGCTCAGGATAGATGGCTTCAGTAGAGATATCCACATCAGGCAGAAAAATCCTATGATTCCGAGCAGATGGCTGATATGAGATATCGGAGTGAAGTTTAATTAGCCGCATTACCCATGGGGCGTAGAACTTCAAGCCAAACAGATCAGAGCCTGATGCAGCAAGTTGGCGGATGAATAAGTCCTGTGCATTGAAGCATTTTCCATGAAGAATATAGAAGACCAAAGTCATCATTGCACCCTCAAGCTTGGCATTTGGAGAGTGCCCTTTGATGGGCCAGAGAGTTCGCCTGATGATGTGATAGATGGTTCGTGGCAGATACTCAAGGTCTTCAATGAAGAACTCTGTTGGATAAGCAGCATCTTTGGGCAATGGCTTCATCATGCAGAGCATCTGACTCATATCAGGTTCCGGCCTCTTAAAGATGCTCTCAATAGCTTCACTATGCAGCTGACAGCCATGCTCGTAGAGATCGCCAGGAGTGGGAAAACCAGTGAGCTCAATGATGTCAAATGCATTGGCTTCGTGATGAACATTTCCAGTCATCCAATCCAGGACCCAAGTCTTCGGATCTCTGCTGTACCCGCGGATGTGAAGTGTGGCATAGAATTGGAGCAGCAGCTCTTCATTCCAATGCTCTTGGTCAGTAACGAACGGCAGCAGTCCAACTTCCTTGAAGCAATTCAAAGCTTCTTCCAAACAAGGCAGACCAACTATGGCTTCAATGTCAAGGCGCTTGTGTGGGAAGATGCAACCTTGGTTGTAAAGAATGCATGAGTAATAGCTTCGCTGAGGATAGCTCTAGAACCGATCAGATGATATCCTTTCCCTTGAGTAGGGGTTCTTGGAGCTATCGAAGAATGTGTTGTCTACCCTGAAGCCATTGATATTGAAGGAGCCAAGTGCTGATGCAGGACCTGGGAACCTTGGCAATCTTGGGATTGGCTTCTGTACCTGAGGCCTGTGCTCAACATGATAGTCGAACTGTGGACCGGCAGCAGACTCAGGAACAGAAGTGACGGGATCAGTGGCTTCGCTGTTTTCTTTTTCTGTTGGGGAGGGCTCCACATTAGCTTCATTGGTGGTTGTGGCAGCCGCAAGATTTTCAAGCACGTTCTCCTTGAGAACTGCTTCTTGATGGGACAGTGGAGTGGCAACTTGTGGGACTTCATCTTCCGCGGCTGATGCAGCCGAATTGTCTTCAACAGAGACTTGAGGCCTTGGACCTTTGTGAAGCCTGCGCAACGCGGGCGACGCCTGTGGAGTTGGAGTGGGTTGGGCCTCATAGTCTTCTTCCTCTTGTGGGCGATCTGCCCATGAAGCATCCTGTGCAATTGGCGTTAGTGGATGACCAATGCTGATGAGTTCGCTATTCTAAGGAAGGACTGCACCATCTTCTACATTGTCATGTTGACCAATGTCTTCAGCAGTGATGGGATCAGCTGCTGGAAAGTCTTCACCTTCATGAGCCTCTGTGGAAGCAGGCTCATGGATAGTCAGTTGGCGTTCATGGCGTTCAGCTTCAGGATAGACCATAGAAATGGGTTCAACTATCAAGGGCTCTGTGGGAGCTGCCCGATCTTTCTTGGTCTTCCTCTTCTTCTTGGAGGGGGCAGTTGGAGAGGCTTCAGAATGTTTCCTCTTCCTAGCTTCAGCCTCAGCAGTCCTTGTCTTCTTGAGCTCTGAAGCTGTTGACCGGCTTTTTGGCTTCGAGCCAGTCATTTTAGTTGGGAAGACAATAGGAACTGCTTCCTGCCTTGGTGCGTCAGGTTCAGCCGTAGCTGGCTTCTTCTTCTTCTTTGCGGCCATCCTGGGGTTGATGCCAGGACGCCCAAGGGCCTTGCACTTCTCAGCCTCATTGTAGGCTTGCACACATCTGTCAGCCAGAGTCTTCATGCGCTCACGCGAACCCTGAGCTTCTACACGTTTCTTTACAAAGGCTTCCTTGAGCTCGTGCATCATACTCTTGAAGTTCTTCACTTCCTGCACGATGAGCTTGGCCATATGCTTCTTGAACTGAGCCTTTTCATAGTCAATCTTTTGCTTCAGTTCAACAATGCGCTGGGCAATAGCGAGTTCTGAAGCAATGGCGCCTTGGAAGGCGACACTGAGGCCAATTGGTAGCTGCAGATCTTCAAAGCTGATGTTTGGCGTGTCAAACCACTCATCAATGAAGTTGTGGATGATGGTCACATCAAAGAGAGTCAGATCATTGAAGATTTCTGCTTCTTCTTTGCTCTTGATGAGTTGCTCAAGAGCGTCATCTGCTAGATCTTCATCACTTGACAGATCAATGTCGTCATTGCGCAGAATGGCAGCAGCAGTTAGCTCTTGTCCGGTGTGAGGCAGAGGCATCTTGACTTTCTGGGGCTTGGAGATGCGAGAGAAGTCTTCGGACTACACACTGTCTTCAGGAGGTGCAGTTGCCAGTGGCTTCGCCCTTGAGATTTTTGGTGAGGGGCAGGCTTTGAAGCTTTAGGCTTCTTCATCTTCTTTGTCTTCGGCGCTGCAGGAGCTTCTTCTGATTCAGCATCAGCTGCAGGCTCATTCACTGCAGTCCCTTGAACTAAGATGCGGGTGATGAGGCCTTCAAGGTTGTTGAAAGGACCGATGACATTGGGTTCTTCATCTCGTGTGCCATCTGCCCTTGGTGCTGAGGGACCAGGGTTGAAGTCTAACCCCAAAGTCTTCTTGTTCTGCTTCGCTGAGTTTTGGGCAAACTGGAAGTTGCGCTTGAACAGATTGTCGTCACGACACCATAGTAGTGACAATGGGTGTGCATCAGCTGGCTGTGGCCCACGGACCATGCAGGGATAGAAGCCTTGAGCAATGGCTTCATCTCTGGACCTGGGTAGAAGATTCTTGTATTGGATGTCTCCCCACGGTCTCTTGATGGCATTTTTCTCAGCATATTCTTGGGTTACAAATCGGTATTTGAACCATTGTTCTGCCCAATATCTTCGAATCCATTGGATTCGGGTCTTGCGCTGATTGTAATCCTCTTCAGGATCTGTCTTGTACAGTTCTGAGAGTTCATCTGGCAGATCTCTGGATGTTTCTCCACGACGCTTTCTGCCACCCTTCCTTGCTGCTTTCTCTGAAGCCATAAACTTTAACTTGAAAGGCTTCAACACGTTCAAAGGCTTCAAAGGTTTTCGCTTGCTGGACCAACAGGAACTGGCTTCGGGAGAATTAATGTGATGCTGTAAGAATTCTGCAAATGAATGCAGACTATGAGAACCAAAGGATTCTCCCACGGACATGTACCTGTGACAACATTAAGGTGCGAGGGAAGGGGAAGAGGTCATATGCATTCTTAGAAGATTTTGAAGATAAATTAGTTTAGAAGACATTGACCTCATTTTGCAAAGACATTCACTCATAGATAAGGAGTTGGTTCCAGATTTGTACGAATCCACAGATCAGTACAAGTGAGGAATCTAACTACTTTGTGAAGCATAAGTGAATATACTAGGCATGTTATGAGATGCAGTATGAGAGAGATCTAACTTGCGTGAATAGAAACTGCTTGTGGTAGAAAGTGACAAATCCATAGGATCAACGGTGTTGTAAAAAGGAAGTTTTATTTACCACACTAAGAACTGCTAGACAAAGTAGAAGATGAGGCCGAGCAGTTCGATCTTCCGTGCCCTAACTTGACGATGGAGGACACGTACGGCGACGGCGGAGAGGATGATGTCCACGGTCGGCGTGAAGACGGCGTCGGAGAGGTTGCGGCAACGAAGCGCTTCGTCGCTGGCGTCATCGAGGGCTAGCGGTGGCACTAGGGTTTGTGCGAGAGTGGAAGAAGAGATAATGACCGCTGTGAAGTGTGTATTTATAGGTACATGGGCGGCACTGCGCTATTACACAGGTGCCCCTGGCGATTCGCATCTGAGGAACATGTGGCCATTATGCGGAATTTTGCGGTCTGTTCCACGTCCCATGCACGCCTGGATTGTCGGGTGGTCATTCCTACTTCTCCGGGTTTCATGTGGAGGAATGAGCATTGAAAACGGACTTAATGGTTGTCTCTGTATCTTCTGCTGAAGGACGCAGAGAAGACATTCGACAGTTTCAATAGAATGCATATGACTTGGAGAGATAGAATTTGAGATAGAAAGCATAGAGAGGTTAGGGTCCGATCACATTCACTTAGTTCAAAAGATTCAACAATGAAGACATAGCTATAAGTGAATGCTGTAGAG
>NC_041384.1:114203689-114226174 GCF_002162155.2 Triticum dicoccoides | reverse complement strand
AAGGACGCAGAGAAGACATTCGACAGTTTCAATAGAATGCATATGATTTGGAGAGATAGAATTTGAGATAGAAAGCATAGAGAGGTTAGGGTCCGATCACATTCACTTAGTTCAAAAGATTCAACAATGAAGACATAGCTATAAGTGAATGCTGTAGAGGACAGAACACTAATATATATATATATATATATATATATATATATATATATATATATATATATATATATATATATATATATACATAATCAACATAGTGAAGATAATCATGAAGATATGTTGAGATCGAAGCCAAACCAAATGTGAAGACATTGCAAGGTAACGCCATGAGTGAAACACTTCAAAAGAGAACATTTGGTGGTGGCGTTACCCACCGTATAGGAAGTATTAGACCCAGACACGGCGCACAATTATCGTGGCGCTCCAAAGTCAAATTCCACATTAATGTATTCACACTTAGAATGTATGTCTTCATTGATTGAAGATATACTTTACTTCGTGTGTTGCACATCTAAGTCATCAATATGCATAAGGGTTAGGATGTGTGCCTGATCACAGGACATTTGAGGATTCCAGGATATTTAGCTCACACCGTAACTTGCAAAATCTCTTCTCATCCAAGGGCTTGGTGAAGATATCTGCCAATTGCTCTTCAGTGTTGACGTGTATGATATCAATATCTTCCTTCACAACATGATCTCTGAGAAAGTGATGACGAATTTCAATGTGCTTTGTCTTCGAGTGCTGAACTGGCTTGTTGGCGATCTTGATGGCACTTTCGTTGTCGCAGTAAAGTGGCACTTGCTTCAGATGAATGCCATAGTCCTTGAGTGTTTGCTGTTGGAAATATGCCCTACAGGCAATAATAAATTAGTTATTATTATATTTCCTTGTTCATGATAATCGTTTATTATCCATGCTAGAATTGTATTGATAGGAAACTCAGATACATGTGTGGATACATAGACAACACCATGTCCCTAGTAATCCTCTAGTTGACTAGCTCATTGATCAATAGATGGTTACGGTTTCCTGACCATGGACATTGGATGTCATTGATAACGGGATCACATCATTAGAAGAATGATGTGATGGACAAGACCCAATCCTAAGCATAGCACAAGATCGTGTAGTTCGTATGCTAAAGCTTTTCTAATGTCAAGTATCATTTCCTTAGACCATGAGATTGTGCAACTCCCGGATACCGTAGGAGTGCTTTGGGTGTGCCAAACGTCACAATGTAACTGGGTGGCTATAAAGGTACACTACTTGTATCTCTGAAAGTGTCTGTTGAGTTGGCACGAAGCGAGACTAGGATTTGTCACTCCGTGTAAACGGAGAGGTATCTCTGGGCCCACTCGGTAGGACATCATCATAATATGCACAATGTGATCAAGGAGTTGATCACGGGATGATGTGTTACGAAACGAGTAAAGAGACTGGCCGGTAACGAGATTGAACAAGGTATCAGGATACCGACGATCAAATCTCGGGCAAGTATCGTACCGCTAGACAAAGGGAATTGTATACGGGATTGATTAAGTCCTTGACATCGTGGTTCATCTGATGAGATCATCATGGAACATGTGGGAGCCAACATGGGTATCCATATCCTGCTGTTGGTTATTGACCGGAGAGTCATCTCGGTCATGTCTGCATGTCTCCCGAACCCGTAGGGTCTACACACTTAAGGTTCGGTGACGCTAGGGTTATAGAGATATTAGTATGCGGTAACCCGAAAGTTGTTCGGAGTCCCGGATGAGATTCCGGACGTCACGAGGAGTTCCGGAATGGTCCGGAGGTAAAGATTTACATATGGGAAGTCTTGTTTTGGTCGCCGGAAAAGTTTCGCGCATTATCGGTATTGTATCGGGAGTGCCGAAAGGGGTCCGGGGGTCCACCTGCCCCAGGGGGCCACATGGGCTGTGGGGTGTGCGCCTTGGCCTATATGGGCCAAGGGCACCAGCCCCAAGAGGCCCATGCGCCAAGAGATAAGGGAAAGGAAGAGTCCTAAAGGGGGAAGGCACCTCCTAGGTGCCTTGGGGAGGGTGGACTTCTCCCTGGCCGCACCCTTCCTTGGAGGAAGGGCCAAGGCTGCGCCTCCCCCTCTCCCTTGGCCCTATATATAGTGGGGGGAAGAGAGGGCAGCCATACCTAAGCCCTGGCGCCTCCCTCTCCCTCCCATGACACATCTCCCTCCTCCCGCAGCGCTTGGCGAAGCCCTGTTGGAATCCCGCTACTTCCACCACCACGCCGTCGTGCTGCTGGATCTCCATCAACCTATCCTCCCCCCCTTGCTGGATCAAGAAGGAGGAGACGTCGCTGCTCCGTACGTGTGTTGAACGCGGAGGTGCCGTCCGTTCGGCGCTAGGATCATCGGTTATTTGGATCACGACGAGTACGACTCCATCAACCCCGTTCTCTTGAACGCTTCTGCGCACGATCTACAAGGGTATGTAGATCCACTCCTCCCTTGTTGCTAGATGACTCCATAGATTAATCTTGGTGACACGTAGGAAAATTTTGAATTATTGCTACGTTCTCCAACAGTGGTATCAGAGCTAGGTCTATGCGTAGTTTCTATGCACGAGTAGAACACAAAGTAGTTGTGGGCGTTGATATTGTTCAATATGCTTACCGTTACTAGTCCAATCTTGATTTGGTGGCATTGTGGGATGAAGCGGCCCGGACCGACCTTACACGTACTCTTACGTGAGACTGGTTCCACCGACTGACATGCACTAGTTGCATAAGGTGGCTAGCGGGTGTCTGTCTCTCCCACTTTAGTCGGATCGGATTCGATGAAAAGGGTCCTTATGAAGGGTAAATAGCAATTGGCATATCACGTTGTGGTTTTTGCGTAGGTAAGAAACGTTCTTACTAGAAACCCATAGCAGCCACGTAAAACATGCAAACAACAATTAGAGGACGTGTAACTTGTTTTTGCAGGGTATGCTATGTGATGTGATATGGCCAAGAAGAATGTGATGAATGATATGTGATGTATGAGATTGATCATGTTCTTGTAATAGGAATCACGACTTGCATGTCGATGAATATGACAACCGGCAGGAGCCATAGGAGTTGTCTTTATTTATTTATGACCTGCGTGTCAACATAAACGTCATGTAATTACTTTAATTTATTGCTATCCGGTAGCCATAGTAGTAGAAGTAATAAGTTGGCGAGACAACTTCAAGGAGACACAATGATGGAGATCATGATGATGGAGATCAAGGTGTCGATGACGATGATGATCATGGAGCCCCGAAGATGGAGATCAAAAGGAGCAATATGATATTGGCCATATCATGTCACTATTTGATTACCTGTGATGTTTATCATGTTTTTGCATCTTGTTTACTTAGAACGACGGTAGTAAATAAGATGATCCCTCATAATAATTTCAAGAAAGTGTTCCCCCTAACTGTGCACCGTTGTGAAAGTTCGTCGTTTCGAAGCACCACGTGATGATCGGGTGTATAGATTCTTACGTTCGAATACAACGGGTGTTGACGAGCCTAGCATGTATAGACATGGCCTCAGAACACATGCAAAACACTTAGGTTGACTTGACGAGCCTAGCATGTACAGACATGGCCTCGGAACACAAGAGACCAAAAGGTCGAACATGAGTCGTATAGAAGATACGATCAACATGAAGATGTTCACCGATGTTGACTAGTCCGTCTCACGTGATGATCGGACACGGCCTAGTTGACTCGGATCATGTAATCACTTAGATGACTAGAGGGATGTCTATCTGAGTGGGAGTTCATAAGATGAACTTAATTATCCTGAACATAGTCAAAAGGTCTTCGCAAATTATGTCATGGCTCGCGCTTCAGTTCTACTGTTTAGATATGTTCCTAGAGAAACTTTAGTTGAAAGTTGATAATAGCAATTATGCGGACTAGGGCCGTAAACTGAGGATTGTCCTCATTGCTTCATAGAAGGCTTATGTCCTTAATGCACCGCTCAGTGTGCTGAACCTCGAACGTCGTCTGTGGATGTTGCGAACATCTGACATACACGTTTTGATGACTACATGATAGTTCAATGCGTAATGCTAAATGGTTTAGAATTGAGGCACCGAAGACGTTTTGAAACGTGACGAAACATATGATATGTTTCGAGAGCTGAAATTAGGATTTCAGGCTCGTGCCCATGTCAAGAGGTATAAGACATCCGATGATTTTCTTAGCCTGCAAACTAAGGGAGAAAAGCTCAATTGTTGAACTTGTGCTCAGATTGTCTGAGTACAACAATCGCTTGAATCGAGTGGGAGTTGATCTTCCAGATGAAATAGTGATGGTTCTCCGAAGTCATTACCACCAAGCTGCTTGAGCTTCGTGATGAACTATAATATATCGGGGACATATATGATGATACTTGAGATATTCGCGATGTTTGACACCACAGAAGTAGAAATCAAGAAGGAGCATCAATTGTTGATGATTGGTGAAACCACTAGTTTCAAGAAGGGCAAGGGCAAGAAAGGGATACTTCATGAAACGACAAGTCAGTTGCTGCTCAAGTGAAGAAACCTAAAGTTGAACCCAAGCCCGAGACTAAGTGCTTCTGTAATAAGGGGAACAGTCACTGAAGCAGAACCACCCTAGATACTTGGTAGATGAGAAGGCTGGCAAGGTTGACAGAAGTATATTGGATATGCATTATAATGTGTACTTTACTAGTACTCCTAGTAGCACCATGGTATTAGATACCGGTTTGGTTGCTAAGTGTTAGTAACTCGAAACAAAAGGCTACGGAATAAACGAAGACTAGCTAAAAGGTGAGATGACGATATGTGTTGGAAGTATTTCCAAGGTTGATTAAATATCGTATGCTCCCTCTACCATCAAGATTGGTGTTTGCATTGAGCATAGACATGATTGGATTATGTCTATCGCAATACGGTTATTCATTTAAGGAGAATAATGGTTACTCTGTTTATTTGAATAATACCTTTAATGGTCTTGCACCTAAAATGAATGGTTTATTGAATCTCGATCGTAGTAATACACATGTTCATGCCAAAAGATATAAGATAGTAATGATAGTACCACCTACTTGTGGCACTGCCACTTAAGTCATATCGGTATAAAACGCATGAAGAAGCTCCATTTTGATGGATCTTTGGACTCACTCGTTTTTGAAAAAAAGATTGAGACATGCGAACCATGTCTATTGGCATATATGCATGAAGAAACTCCATGAAGATGGATCGTTTGGACTCACTTGATTTTGAATCACTTGAGACATGCAAATCATACCACATGGGCAAGATGACTGAAAGCCTCGTTTTCAGTAAAATGGAACTAGAAAGCAACTTGTTGGAAGTAATACATTTTGATGTGTGCAGTCCAATGAGTGCTGAGGCGTGTAGTGGATATCGTTATGTTCTTACTTCACAGATGATTTGAGTAGATGTTGAGTATATTTACTTGATGAATCACGAGTCTGAATTATTGAAAGGTTCAAGTAATTTCAGGGTGAAGTTGAAAGATCGTCGTGACAAGAATATCTATGATATGATCATAGAGATGAATATCTGAATTACGAGTTTGGCACAGAATTAAGACATTGTGGAAATTGTTTCACAACTAATACAGCCTGGAACACCATAGTGTGATGGTGTGTCCGAACATCATAACTGCACCTTATTGGATATGATGCATACCATGATGTCTCTTATCAAATTACCACGATAGTTTATGGGTTAGGCATTAGAGACAACCGCATTCACTTTAAATAGGACACCACGTAATTCCGATGAGATGACACCGTATGAACTATGGTTTAGAGAAACCTAAGTTGTCATTTCTTAAAAGTTTGGGGCTGCGACGCTTATGTGAATTTCAAGCTGATAAGCTCGAACCCAAAGTGGATAAATGCATCTTCATAGGACACCCAAAACAGTTGGGTATACCTCCTGTCTCAGATCCGAAAGCAATAAGGGATTGTTTCTAGAATCGGGTCCTTTCTCGAGGAAAAGTTTCTCTCGAAAGAATTGAGTGGGAGGATGGTGGAGACTTGATGAGGTTATTGAACCGTCTCTTCAACTAGTGTGTGGCAGGGCACAGGGAGTTGTTCCTATGGCACCTACACCAATTGAAGTGGAAGCTCATGATAGTGATCATGAAACTTCAGATCAAGTCACTATCAAACCTCGTGGGATAACAAGGATGCGTACTACTTCAGAGTGGTACATAATCATGTCTTGGAAGTCATGTTGCTAGACAACAATGAACCTACGAGCTATGGAGAAGCAATGGTGGGCTTGAATTCCGATAAATGGCTCGAGGCCATAAAATCCGAGAAAGGATCCATGTATGAAAACAAAGTGTAGACTTTGGAAGAACTACTTGATGGTCGTAAGGCTGTTAGGTACATATGGATTTTAAAAGGAGGACGGACAATGATGGTAAGTATCACCATTAAGAATGCTCGACTTGTCGTTAAGATGTTTTCCGACAAGTTCAAGGAGTTGACTATGATGAGACTTTCTCACTCGTAGAGATGCTAAGAGTCTGTTGGAATTATATTAGCGATTACTGCATTATTTATGAAATCTTGCAGATAGGATGTCAAAAACCATTGTTTCCTCGACGATTTTCTTGAGGGAAGGTTGTATGTGATACAACCGGAAGGTTTTGTCAATCCTGAAAGATGCTAACAAGTATGCAAAGCTCTAGCAATCCTTCTAAGGACTGGAGTAAGAATCTCGGAGTTGGAATATACACTTTGATGATGATCAAAGATTTTGGGTGTATACAAAGTTTATGAGAAACTTGTATTTCCAAAGAAGTGAGTGGGAGCACTATAGAATTTCTGATGAATATATGTTATTGACATATTGTTGATCAGAAATGACGTAGAATTTCTGGAAAGCATATAGGGTTATTTGGAAAGTGTTTTTCAATGGAAAGCCTGGATTAAGCTACTTGAACATTGAGCATCAAGATCTATAAGGATAGATCAAAACGCTTAATGGTACTTTCAAATGAGCACATACCTTGACATGATCTTGAAGGTGTTCAAGATGGACCAGTCAAAGAAGGAGTTCTTGCCTGAGTTATAACGTATGAAGTTAAGACTTAAAGCTCGACCACGGCAGAAGAAAGAGGAAGGACGAAGGTCGTCCCCTATGCTTTTGTCATAGGCTCTATACGGTATGCCATGCTGAGTACCGCACCTGATGTGTGCCTTGCCACATATCTGGCTAGAGGGTACAAAGGTAATCTAGGAGTAGATCACCAGATAGCGGTCTAAATTATCCTTAGAGGAATAAGGATATGTTTCTCGGTTATGGAGGTGATAAAGAGTTCGACGTAAAGAGTTACGTCGATGCAAGCTTAACACCTATCCGGATAGCTCTGAGTAGAGATACCGGATACGTATAATGGAGGAACAATTTAGAATAGCTCGAAGTAGAACAGTTATTTGAAATGGCTCCAAATATAGCGTAGTAGCTGCATCTACAAGATGACATAGAGATTTGCGAAGTACATACGGATCTGAAAGATTCAGACCCGTTGACTATAACATCTCTCACAAGCATAACATGATCAAACCCAGAACTCATCGAGTGTTAATCACATGGTAATGTGAACTAGATTATTGACTCTAGTAAACTCTTTGGGTGTTAGTCACATGGGGATGTGACCTTGAGTGTTAATCACATATCGATGTGAACTGGATTATTGACTCTAGTGCAAGTGGGAGACTGTTGGAAATATGCCCTAGAGGCAATAATAAATTAGTTATTATTATATTTCCTTGTTCATGATAATCGTTTATTATCCATGCTAGAATTGTATTGATAGGAAACTCAGATACATATGTGGATACATAGATAACACCATGTCCCTAGTAATCCTCTAGTTGACTAGCTCATTGATCAATAGATGGTTACGGTTTCCTGACCATGGACATTGGATGTCATTGATAACGGGATCACATCATTAGAAGAATGATGTGATGGACAAGACCCAATCCTAAGCATAGCACAAGATCGTGTAGTTCGTATGCTAAAGCTTTTCTAATGTCAAGTATCATTTCCTTAGACCATGAGATTGTGCAACTCCCGGATACCGTAGGAGTGCTTTGGGTGTGCCAAACGTCACAACGTAACTGGGTGGCTATAAAGGTACACTACATGTATCTCCGAAAGTGTCTGTTGGGTTGGCACGAAGCGAGACTGGGATTTGTCACTCCGTGTAAACGGAGAGGTATCTCTGGGCCCACTCGGTAGGACATCATCATAATGTGCACAACGTGATCAAGGAGTTGATCATGGGATGATGTGTTACGAAACGAGTAAAGAGACTTGCCGGTAACGAGATTGAACAAGGTATCAGGATACCGACGATCGAATATCGGGCAAGTATCGTACCGCTAGACAAAGGGAATTGTATACGGGATTGATTAAGTCCTTGACATCGTGGTTCATCCGATGAGATCATCGTGGAACATGTGGGAGCCAACATGGGTATCCAGATCCCGCTGTTGGTTATTGACCGGAGAGTCATCTCGATCATGTCTGCATGTCTCCCGAACCCATAGGGTCTACACACTTAAGGTTCGGTGACGCTAGGGTTATAGAGATATTAGTATGCGGTAACCCGAAAGTTGTTCGGAGTCCCGGATGAGATCCCGGATGTCACGAGGAGTCCCGGAATGGTCCGGAGGTAAAGATTTATATATGGGAAGTCTTGTTTTGGTCGCCGAAAAAGTTTCGCGCATTATTGGTATTGTACCGGGAGTGCCGAAAGGGGTCCGAGGGTCCACCAAGGGGGTCCACCTGCCCCGGAGGGCCACATGGGCTGTAGGGGTGTGCGCCTTGGCCTATATGGGCCAAGGGCACCAGCCCCAAGAGGCCCATGCGCCAATAGATAAGGGAAAGGAAGAGTCCTAAAGGGGGAAGGCACCTCCTAGGTGCCTTGGGGAGGGTGGACTCCTCCCTGGCCGCACCCTTCCTTGGAGGAAGGGCCAAGGCTGCGCCCCCCCTCTCCCTTGGCCCTATATATAGTGGGGGGAAGAGAGGGCAGCCATACCTAAGCCCTGGCGCCTCCCTCTCCCTCCCATGACACATCTCCCTCCTCCCGCAGTGCTTGGCGAAGCCCTGTTGGAATCCCGCTACTTCCACCACCACGCCGTCGTGCTGCTGGATCTCCATCAACCTCTCCCCCCCCCTTGCTGGATCAAGAAGGAGGAGACGTCACTGCTCCGTACGTGTGTTGAACATGGAGGTGCCGTCCGTTCGGCGCTAGGATCATCGGTGATTTGGATCACGACAAGTACGACTCCATCAACCCCGTTCTCTTGAACGCTTCCGCGCGCGATCTACAAGGGTATGTAATCCACTCCTCCCTTGTTGGTAGATGACTCCATAGATTAAATCTTGGTGACACGTAGGAAAATTTTGAATTATTGCTACGTTCTCCAACATTTGCTTCATCCACAAAAGCTGAGCGCGGCAAGATCCAGCAGCAATGTATTCAGATTCAGAAGTGGAGAGAGATACACAGTTCTGCTTCTTTGAAGACCAACATACAAGTGATCGTCCCAGAAAGTGACATGTTCCTGATGTAGACTTGCGATCAACTTTGTCACCAGCATAATCAGCATCTGAGAACCCAACCAGATCAAACTCTGAGCCCTTTGGATACCATAATCATAGAGTTGGGGTGTGAGCCAAATATCGAAGAATTCGCTTCACAGCTAAGTGATGCGACTCCTTTGGTGCCGCTTGAAATCGAGCACACATGCAAACTCTAAGCATAATATCTGGCCTAGATGCACATAGATAAAGTAAAGAACCAATCATGGAGCGGTATACCTTTTGATCGAACTCTTTACCATTGTTTGGCTGGCATTGGTGTTGTGAAGCCTTTGCAGTCTTGCATACCGAACTTCTTCAGGCAATCTTTGAGATACTTCTCTTGAGATATGAAGATGCCATTGTGTTGTTGTCGTATTTGAAGACCAAGGAAGAACTTCAGCTCTCCCATCATGGACATCTGATATTGCTATTGCATCATATATCCAAACTCTTCACTGTACTTCTGATTGGTGCAGCCGAAGATAATGTCATCCACATATATTTGGCACACAAACAGTTCACCATCATATGTCTTCGTGAAGAGAGTGGGGTCTAGGGAACCAGGTATGAAGCCTTTGCTCTTCAGGAAGTATTTGAGTGTGTCATACCAGGCCCGAGGAGCTTGTTTGAGGCCATACAGTGCCTTGTTGAGCTTGTATACCATGTCAGGATGTTTTGGATCTTCAAAGCCAGGCGGTTGTGCAACATACACTTCTTCTTAAACCTTGCCATTGAGAAAAGCACTCTTCACATCCATTTGATATGGAAGTATGTTGTGATGATTTGCATAGGCCAGCAGTATGCGTATGGCTTCAAGTCTAGCCACAGGAGCAAATGTTTCATCGAAGTCAATGCCTTCCACTTGAGTATATCCTTGAGCAACGAGACGAGCTTTGTTTCTGACAACTTGACCATGCTCATCTTGCTTGTTGCGGTATATCCATTTGGTGCCTATTATATTGTGCTTCCGTGGATCAGGACGCTTAACAAGTTCCCATACATTATTCAGCTCAAACTGTTGAAGCTCTTCTTGCATAGCTTGAAGCCATTCAGGTTCCATGAAGGCTTCTTCAACTTTCTTGGGTTCTGTTATTGAGACGAATGCGAAGTGCCCACAGAAATTTGCTAGCTGAGTTGCCCTTGAACGAGTGAGTGGACCGGGTGCATTGATGCTATCAATTATTCTTTCAATCTGCACTTCATTGGCAACACGAGGATGTACAGGGCGAAGACTTTGCTCTTGCTGATCATTGTCGTTGTTAGAAGGAATGTCTTCAGGCTGAGCATTGTCTTCATATTGATCAGGTGCTGAGATGATAAGTTCTTCTTTAGGATGAGCTTCAGAAGGTATAATTTCTCCAGTTCCCATTAGCTTGATTGATTCAGTGGATGGAACTTCATCTAGCACATTTGGCAGTTGCTCTCTTTGTGAACCATTGGTCTCATTGAACCGCACATCCACTGTTTCAACCACTTTGTAATGAAAGAGATTGAAGACTCTGTAGGAGTGCGAATCCTTTCCATATCCAAGCATAAAACCTCATGTGCTTTTGGTGCAAACTTTGAGGTGTGATGTGGGTCCTTGATCCAGCACCTTGCGCCAAATACTCTAAAGTAACTGACATTTGGCTTCTTGCCAGTAAGGAGCTCATAAGATGTCTTGTTCAGAAGCTTGTGAAGATAAACATGATTGATTGTATGGCATGCAGTATCAATGGCTTCAGGCCAGAATTTTCTTGGGGTCTTGTATTCATCTAGCATCGTTCTGGCCATCTCAATGAGTGTTCTGTTCTTGCGTTCGACGACGCCATTCTGCTGTGGCGTGTACGGGGCTGAGAATTCATGTGTGATGCCCAAGGTATCCAGATATGTATCAAGGCCATTGTTCTTGAATTCAGTGCCATTGTCACTTCTGATGTGCTTTATCTTGGCGCCATAATTGTTCATAGCTCGATTGGCGAAGCGTCTGAAGACATCCTGCACTTCAGTCTTGTAAAGGATTATGTGCACCCAAGTGTATCTAGAGTAATCATCAACAATAACGAAGCCATAGAGGCATGCAGTAGTAGTAAGAGTTGAGTAATGAGTGGGACCGAAAAGATCCATGTGAAGCAGTTCGAAGGGTCGAGTAGTGGTCATGATTGTCTTCGAAGGATGTGTGGCCCTCGTCATCTTCCCTGCTTCAAAGGCACCGCATAAGTGGTCTTTCTTGAACTTGACGCCCTCGATGCCTATGACATGCTTCTTCTTCGCAAGGGTGTGGAGGTTCCTCATGCCAGCATGCCCAAGCCTCCGATGCCAGAGCCAGCATTCTGAAGCTTTTGCTAGAAGACATACGGCAAGCTATGGTCCTGCTGAGAAATCTACTACGTACAGATCATCTTTTCGATACCCTTCAAACACTAGAGACTTGTCAGATTCCATTAGTACAAGGCAACGATATTTTCCAAATATTACGATCATGTTCAAATCGCAAAGCATTTAGACAGACATTAGTTGAAGCCAAGGGATTCAACAAACATGACTTTGTCCATGTGTTGATCCCTTGAGATTGCAACTCTACCTAGACCCAATACCTTACTTTTACCAGTGTCAGCAAATGTGATGTGGCTCTTGTCGGATGGACGTAAGGTTGAGTCCATAAGAAGACTTCTTTTGCCAGTCATGTGATTTGTACACCCACTATCAATAATCCATTTTGAAGACGCTGGTGTCATACCCTACAGTGCAGTTAGGGGGATAGGCTTCACCAAGAGCATTGTGAAGCAAAAACATTTGATGAACCAATGGGTTATGAAAGCTTAGATCCAGATTAGGACTAATAGGGAGAGTAGCAAGCAATTCAGGAATGAAGTACATAGTAAGACCATTTGGGCATTTGATCTTGCGCCCTACAAGATGTTTAAGGTCCCCAGCAATGGCGTCAGACGATTTTGGTTTTCTGCTGGAGACCTTTCCCTGCAAAAGAGAGTTAAGCTTTCTTAGCCACCCACATCTTCAAGGGTGGCTGAGAAGCAATAAGTCTAAGTGCAGCATCTGAGAATTTTGGCTTTGGAGCCCTAGCAAACAGTCTTGCAGGCGGACAATAGTACTCATAAGAATAAGCAGAATAGTTCTTGGTGTTATGAACATGGCGGTTTGATGAACCGCTCTCATATTCATATGCCTGAGTATGGTTTCCCTGCAAAACATTTGCGTTAGTGCGACTCAGGTGAGTCCTCTGTCTGTATGAAGACTTTGGACCGTACGAAGCCTTTGGTCTGAGGTTTGTCTTCTTCACGTGAGGTGTCATGATGACATTCACAGGAAGATTCTCCAGACACCTTTTCGGAACCCAGATCTTCTTCATAGGCGGTCCATTCCTGCAGTTAGTACCAATGTACCTGGCAAACACTTCACCATTCTGATTCTTAAATGATATATAGTTTGCATCAAAGGATTCATCAATGATAATGGGGTTAGCACAGGTGAAGCCAGATAGATTGGATGGGTCTGCTGAAGGTTCCTTTGCAGCAACCCACATGGTTTTGGGGTACTGCTCAGGTTTCCAGTAAGAGCCATCAGCATTCATTTTCCTTACGAACCCAACACCCTCTTTCCTCGGGTTTCGGTTCAGAATCTTCTTTTTGAGGACATCACAAAGTGTCTGATGCCCTTTAAGACTTTTGTACCACCCTGTTTCAAGCAATGTCTTCAACCTAGCATTCGCATCAGCAATAGCAGAGGTATCCTCAGCAGAGGGGTTAGTTACCACATCAACAGTTGAAGATATTGCAACAGTAGTAGCAGTAGAACATTCAGCAACAGAAGTAGCATTATCACGCTCAATGCATTTAAGACATGGTGGTTCAAATCCTTCCTGAGCGGGACTGATCTGTTTGGAGTGAAGTGACTCATTTTCCTTTTGAAGATCTTCATGAAACGCTCTCAATTTCTCAAGATCTTGCTTCCTTTGAAGATAATCATAGGAAAACTTTTCATGAGTTGTTGAGAGAGTTTCATGACGACTTTCAAGTCCCTGATACTTAACGTGAAGATTTTTTATGTCTTCAATTAAGGATTCAGATCGAGTCATTTCAGCACCTAACAGGTCATCGCTTCTGTCTAACAGTTTTTGAATATGTTCCATAGCTTTCTGTTGTTCAACTGCAATTTTAGCAAGTGTTTTGTAGCTGGGTTTTGAATCACAATCAGAGTCATCGTCACTAGATGTTTGATAGTGAGTAGTGCGTGTGTTTACCTTGGCACCGCGTGCCATGAAGCAGTAGGTAGAAGCGGAGTAGTCCTTGTCAATTGCATCGGTGTCAGTGATGAGGTCATTGTCTTCAGTATTGAAGATGGACTTGGCAACGTATGCTGTAGCCAGACTTGCGACGCCTGAATCGGACTCCTCCTCAGACTCCACCTCCGCCTCCTTAGAAGCGGACTCCTCCTCTGAGTCCATTTCCTTGCCAACAAACGCACGTGCCTTGCTAGATGAGCTCTTCTTGTGTGATGAAAACTTTGAGGAAGACTTGGACGAAGACTTTGAGTATTTCTTCTTCTTCTTGTCGTCAGAGTCATATTCCTTGCTCTTCTTCTTCTTTTTGTTCTCATTGTCCCACTGTGGACACTCAGAGATGAAGTGGCCAGGTTTCTTGCACTTGTGACATGTTTTCTTCTTGTAGTCGTGAGCAGAAGCTTCATTATTCCTTGAGCTTGATCGGGAAGACTTTCTGAAGCCTTTCTTCTTGGTGAATTTTTGGAACTTCTTCACAAGCATAGCAAGTTCTCTTCCAATGTCTTCAGGATCATCAGAACTACTGTCAGATTCTTCTTCAGATGAGGAGACAAATTTTGCCTTCAAGGCACGAGTTCGCCCATAGTTTGGACCGTAGATATCTCTTTTTTCAGAAAGCTGAAACTCATGTGTGTTGAGCCTCTCAAGTATGTCAGATGGATCGAGTGTCTTGAAATCAGGACGTTCTTGAATCATCAGGGCTAGGATGTCAAACGAACTATCAAGTGATCTCAGTAGTGTCTTGACGACTTCATGTTTGGTGATCTCAGTAGCGCCGAGGGCTTGAAGCTCATTTGTGATGTCAGTGAGTCGGTCAAAAGTGTGCTGGACATTCTCATTGTCATTTCGCTTGAAGCGGTTGAAGAGGTTGCGAAGGACACTGATTCTCTGATCTCTCTGGGTTGAGATGCCTTCATTGACCTTGGAGAGCCAGTCCCAGACCAGCTTAGATGTCTTCAAAGCACTCACACGGCCATACTGTCCTTTGGTCAGGTGACCACAGATGATATTCTTGGTAGTAGAGTCCAGTTGAACAAATTTCTTGACGTCAGCAGCAGTGACACCTTCTCCAGCCTTGGGAATGCCGTTTTCGACGACATACCATAGATCGACATCAATGGCTTCAAGATGCATGCGCATCTTATTCTTCCAGTAGGGATATTCAGTTCCATCAAAGACGGGGCACGCAACGGAGACTTTAATTATCCCTGCAGTCAACATAGCTAAAACTCCAGGTGGTTAAACCGAATCACACAGAACAAGGGAGCACCTTGCTCTGATACCAATTGAAAGTGCATTATATCGACTAGAGGGGGGTGAATAGGCGATTTTTATGAAAGTCTTCAAAACGTGGAAGTTATGAAGACAAACGATAGAAATAAACCTATTACCATGCAGCGGAAGGTAGACTACACTAGGCAAGCCATAGTCAAGTATTCAATGAAGTGAAAGCACAATGACTTAATAGCAGCAATGTAGTAAGGATCAGGTAGGAAGATATTATGAAGCCATACAGAACATGCAGTCACTTAGTGAAGACAAAAGATAGTGCAAACATACAATGACTTCACAAGGAGCAACAGTAAGTAAAGGGAAGGGAAGATGAAACCAGTGACTCATTGAAGACAATGATTTGTTGGACCAGTTCCAGTTGCTGTGAAAACTGTACGTCTGGTTGGGGTGGCTAGGTATTTAAACCTTAGGACACACAGTCCCGGACACCCAGTCCTGAACATGCAGCTCAGGACACCCAGTCCTCACCGTAATCCCCTTGAGCTAAGGTCACACAGACCTCGCCCAATCACTCTGGTAAGTCTTCAAGGTAGACTCCCAAACCTTCACAGACTTCGTTCACCGGCAATCCACAATGTCTCTTGGATGCTCAGAACGCGACGCCTAACCGGCTGGAGGATGCACAGTCCTCAAGTGTAATAAGTCTTCAGATCACACAGACAAGAAGACTTAAGTGATGCCCAATTCTCTCTGGCTCTGGGTGGTTAGGGCTTTATCCTCGCAAGGAATTCTCTCTCAAAGGCTTCGAGGTGGGTTGCTCTCAAACGACAAAAGCCGTACTCTCAATCTGAGCAGCCAACCGTTTATGGTTGTGGGGGTGGGCTATTTATAACCACTTGGCAACCCGACCTGATTTGTCCGAAATGACCCTGGGTCACTAAGGAACTGACACGTGTTCCAACGGTCAGATTTCAAACTCACACGGCAACTTTACTTGGGCTACAAGCAAAGCTGACTTGTTCGACTCTGGACAAGATTCACTCTCATAGTCTTCACTCGAAGACATAGGTTTTTGGTTAGGCATCACTTCAGTCAGTCTGACTAGTTCTCTTGGACCCCACTTAACAGTACGGTGGTTCCTATGACTCAACACAAAAGAAAAAGAACTATGAAAGATCTAAGTCTTCGAGCTCCATAGGCTTCATGTGGTGTCTTCTCTTGTCATAGTCTTCAATGTGAATATCTTCATATACCACCTTTGACTTCAATGTCTTCACACATTTTTAGGGGTCATCTCTGGTAGGAAAACCGAATCAATGAGGGACTTCTACCTGTGTTATCCTGCAATTCTCCCTCAACTAGGTTTGTCGTCAATACTCCAAAACCAACTAGGGGTGGCACTAGATGCACTTACAGTATCGCTGAATTGGCGATTTGCCTTAAAAGGTTGCTTTGTGCTTCTGCTGCGAGGGCCGCAGTGTGCTCTTCCGTTTGGAGCAAGCGTTCTGTGTTTCCATTGACTGTTATGACCCCCCTAGATCCTGGCATCTTGAGCTTGAGGTATGCGTACTGCGGTACCGCATTGAATTTTGCAAATGTGGTTCGCCCGAGCAGTGCGTGATAGCCACTGCGGAACGGGACAATATCAAAGATTAATTCCTCGCTTCGGAAGTTGTCCAGAGATCCGAAGACCACTTTCAGTGTGATTGAGCCCGTGCAACGGGCCTCTACACCTGGGATGACGCCCTTAAAGGTGGTTTTGGTGGGTTTGATCCTCGAGGGATCTATACCCATTTTGCGCATTGTATCCTGGTAGAGCAGGTTCAGGCTGCTGCCGCCATCCATAAGGACTCGAGTGAGGTGAAATACGTCGATGATGGGGTCTAGGACCAATGTGGCGGATCCGCCATGACGGATACTAGTGGGGTGGTCCCTGCAATCGAAGGTGATCGGACAAGAGGACCATGGGTTGAACTTTGGGGCGATGAGCTCCATCACATAGACGTCCCTTAGTGCACGCTTCCGTTTCCTCTTGGGAATGTGGGTTGCGTATATCATGTTCACCGTCTTCACTTGTGGGGGGAACCTCTTCTGTCCTCCCGTGTTCGGCATCCGAGACTCCTCCTCATCATCAGTATGCAGCCCCTTGTCCTTGTTTTCGGCATTCAACTTGCCGGCCTGCTTGAACACCCAACATTCTTTGTTGGTGTGATTGGCTGGCTTATCGGGGGTGCAGTGGATTTGACACGAGCGATCGAGTATGCGATCCAAACTGGACGGGCCCAGAGTACTTCTTTTGAATGGCTTTTTTCGCTGACTGGATCTAGAGCCTCTGAATCCGGCATTGACTATCGTATCATCGGCGTTATCGCCGTTGTTGCGGCGCTTGTGTCTGTTACGACGTGGTCTGCCGTCGGCATCTTTAGTATCCGAAGTGCCCGATTCCTTAATGTGTTGTTGCTGCGAGCTAGCCAGCTATCCTCGCCCGCGCAAAAGCGAGTCATGAGTGTCGTGAGGGTTGCCATAGACTTCAGCTTCTCCTAGCCGAGGTGCCGGGCGAGCCACTCGTCACGGATGTTATGCTTGAATGCCGCTAAGGCCTATGTGTCTGGACAGTCGACAATTTGGTTTTTCTTAGTTAGGAACCATGTCCAGAATTGCCTGGCCGATTGCCCTGGCTGCTGAGTTATATGGCTTAAGTCATCAGCATCTGGTGGTCGCACATAAGTGCCTTGGAAGTTGTCAAGGAATGCATCTTCCAAATCCTCCCAACTACCGACGGAGTCTGCTGGCAAGCTATTCAGCCAATGCTGAGCTGGTCCTTTAAGTTTTAGTGGGAGGTACTTGATGGCATGCAGATCATTACCGCGAGCCATGTGGATGTGGAGTAGAAAATCCTCAATCCATACAACGGGATCTATTGTACCATCATATGATTCGACATTTACGGGTTTAAAACCCTCCGGGAATTCGTGATCCATAACTTCATCAGTGAAGCATAGGGGTGTGTAGCGCCTCTGTGCCGGGCTATATCACGACGCAGTTCATATGAGTCTTGTCTGTTGTATTCGTCCCGGCCGGATTTACTTTTAGTGTATCCGGCGTGACGGTCATCGTCGCGTGTTGGTGCACGCCCCCGTGATCCGTAGATCGATCTTGCATGTTTTGCCTTGTTTTTCAATAGGTCTCGCAGGTCCCGCGTGTTGCCCCGGGCCTTGGTATTTTTGTTTGATTGGCGGCGGGGCGCGGGCTGGACTTCGGGCTGAAATGCCTCTCTGTCTCGGCCACGAGGTGGCCTGTCAGCCGCATCATACGCTGGTGATGTGGGTTTCAATGCTTCCTCCTCGAGGTGAGGTAGCAACCTGCGCTTTGGATAACTCTTGGTTGGGCGCTCGGGTTCGTATTCCTCGGCCGCAAGGACTTTGGTCCATCTGTCTGCTAGCAAATCTTGATCAACTCGAAGCTGTTGTTGCTTTTTCTTCAAGCTATTTGTTGTGGCTATAAGCCGGCGCTTGAAGCGCTCCTGCTCGACGGGATCCCCAGGCACGATAAATTCTTCATCGCCGAGGCTTGCCTCATCTTCGGAGAGAGGCATGTAATTGTCCTCCTTTGATTCTCCATCTGCTGCCCACTCTGGAGGGCTAGCTTGTTCACCCTCCCGCTCTAAATCGTGCTGGAGGGGATTGTTGTCTTCGCCACTATACGGAGTGTTATTGTCTCTTGTCCGGTATCACTACTTTTGCTATGGCGGGACTTAGAGCGGCGCTGCTGACGTCGGCGCTTGGGTTGCTTCTTGGAGGGGTCATCCTCCGCTGTCTCGTCGCCATTGCCTTCTTTGGGGGTGTCCACCATGTATATATCATATGATGAGGTGGCGGTCCAGCGCCCTGTGGGCGGTGGTTCCTGTTCGTCTCCTGCATCATCGTCCACATCGTCGATGTCTTCGGAGTCGAAGTCGAGCATGTTGGTTAAATTGTCGACAATGGCTACTAAGTGGGTGGTGGGTGGGGAGCGAATTTCTTTGTCGTTCGCATCCCATTCTAGCCGGACATAGTTCGGCCAAGGTTCTCCTGACAAGGAGAGAGACCTTAATAAATTTAGCAGGTTGCCAAAAGGTGAGTGCTGCAAGATATCTGCGGAGGTGATGAACTCCATGATCGGCGCCCAATCGGATTCAATAGGCATGGACGCAGGTGGCTCAGAGTCCGTGGCCGGAGATGAATCCAATGGTTCGGCAACACGGCTCTCGTAAGGGGTGAAGTCAGTATCCGGCTCCATCACCACTGAGAGTGCAGCCTCCATGGCAGGGTCTATCCCTCCGTCCTCGGATGGCGCAATTTTCTCCGGATTGAGGGCCGGAGTAGTTGCAGGTGTGATCTCCCGAACACTATCCGACGGTAGAGTTACATCATGCTCGTCGTGATTGTGCGGCGCACCTGACATGGGCGTGAATCCATCGAAGATAAAGTCTCCATGGATGTCGGTAGCGTAGTTTAAGTTTCCGAACCTTACCTGATGGCCAGGGGCGTAGCTTTCGATCTACTCCAGATGGCCAAGCGAGTTCGCCCGCAGTGCGAAGCCGCCAAATATGAAGATCTGTCCGGGGAGGAAAACCTCACCCTGGACCGCATCGTTACCGATGATGGAAGGAGCCATCAAGCCTTACGGTGACGGCACAGTGGAACTCTCAATGAAAGCACCAATTTCGGTGTCAAAACAGGCGGATCTCGGGTAGGGGGTCCCGAACTGTGCGTCTAAGGCGGATGGTAACAGGAGGCGGGGGACACGATGTTTACCCAGGTTCGGGCCCTCTTGATGGAGGTAATACCCTACGTCCTGCTTGATTGATCTTGATGATATGAGTATTACAAGAGTTGATCTATCACGAGATCGTAGAGGTTAAACCCTAGAAGCTAGCCTATGGTATGATTGTTGTTGTCCTATGGACTAAACCCTCCGGTTTATATAGACACTGGAGGGGGCTAGGGTTACGCAGAGTCGGTTACAAGGGAGGATATCTACATATCCGTATTGCCAAGCTTGCCTTCCACGCCAAGGAGAGTCCCGTCCGAACACAAGACGAAGTCTTCAATCTTGTATCTTCATAGTCCAACAGTCCGGCTGTCCGGAGACCCCCTAATCCAGGACTCCCTCAGTGGAGCTGTTAGTTGGTGCAGTTCTAAACAAAGCGTCATAGCGGGATCTACATGTGAAGCGTAGTACATAGCTTCTTCGGAAGCAGAAAATGAAGGAGTCTGGATGAAGGAGTTCATATCCGATCTAGGTGTCATACCAAGTGCATCGGGTCCAATGAAAATCTTTTGTGACAATACTAGCGCAATTGCTTTGGCAAAGGAATCCAGATTTCACAAGATAACCAAGCACATCAAGAGACGCTTCAACTCCATCCGGGATCAAGTCTAGGTGGGAGACATAGAGGTTTGCAAGATACATATGGATCTAAATGTTGCAGACCCGTTGACTAAGCCTCTTCCACGAGCAAAACATGATCAACACCAAGGCTCCATGGGTGTTAGAATCATTATTGTGTAATCTAGATTATTGACTCTAGTGCAAGTGGGAGACTGAAGGAAATATGCCGTAGAGGCAATAATAAAGTTATTATTTATTTCCTTATATCATGATAAATGTTTATTATTCATGCTAGAATTGTATTAACCGGAAACATGATACATGTGTGAATACATAGACAAACAAAGTCTCACTAGTATGCCTCTACTTGACTAGCTCGTTGATCAAAGATGGTTATGTTTCCTAGCCATAGACAAAAGAGTTGTCATTTGATTAACGGGATCACATCATTAGGAGAATGATGTGATTGACTTGGCCCATTCCGTTATCTTAGCACTTGATCGTTTAGTATGTTGCTATTGCTTTCTTCATGACTTATACATGTTCCCATGACTATGAGATTATGCAACTCCCGTTTATTGGAGGAACACTTTGTGTGCTACCAAACGTCACAAGTAACTGGGTGATTATAAAGGTGCTCTACAGGTGTCTCCGAAGGTACTTGTTGGGTTGGCGTATTTCGAGATTAGGATTTGTCGCTCCGATTGTCGGAGAGGTATCTCTTGGGCCACTCGGTAATACACATCACTTAAGCCTTGCAAGCATTGTAACTAGTGAGTTAGTTACGAGGTGATGTATTACGGAACGAGTAAAGGGACTTGCCAGTAACGAGATTGAACTAGGTATTGAGATACCAACGATCGAATCTCGGGCAAGTAACATATCCATGACAAAGGGAACAACGTATGTTGTTATGCGGTTTGACCGATAAAGATCTTCGTAGAATATGTGGGAGCCAATATGAGCATCTAGGTTCCGCTATTGGTTATTGACCGGAGACGTGTCTCGGTCATGTCTACATAGTTCTCGAACCCGTAGGGTCCGCACGCTTAAAGTTCGATGACGGTTATATTATGAGTTTATGTGTTTTGATGTACCGAAGGTAGTTCGGAGTCCCGGATGTGATCACGGACATAACGTGGAGTCTCTAAATGGTCGAGACGTAAAGATCGATATATTGGACGACTATGTTCGGACACCGGAATGGTTTCGGGGAGTTTCGGGCATATACTGGAGTACCGGGGGGTTACCGGAACCCCCCGGGGAGACTAATGGGCCTATTGGGCCCTAGTGGAGAAGAGGAGAGCGGCCAAGGGTAGCACCACGCCCCCTCCCCCCCAGTCCGAATTGGACAAGGAGGGGGCGGTGCCCCCCTTTCCTTTCCCCCTCTCTCTCCTTCCCTCTCCTCTCCTACTCCCACATGGAAGGGGGGAGTCCTACTCCCTGTGGGAGTAGGACTCCTCATTGGGCGCGCCTAGGGTGGCTGGCCCCCTCCCCCTCCACTCCTTTATATACGGGGAGGGAGGCACCCCTTGGAGACACAACAATTGATCTCTTGGATCTCTTAGCCATGTGCGGTGCCCCCCTCCACCATAATCCACCTCAATAATATTGTAGCGGTGCTTAGGCGAAGCCCTGCGTCGGTAGAACATCATCATCGTCACCACGCCGTCGTGCTGACGGAACTCTCCCTCAAAGCTCGGCTGGATCGGAGTTCAAGTGACGTCATCAAGTTGAATGTGTGCAGAATTCGGAGGTGCCGTGCGTTCGGTACTTGATCGGTCAGATCGTGAAGACGTACGACTACATCAACCGCGTTGTGTTAACGCTTTCGCTTTGGGTCTACGAGGGTACGTGGACACACTCTCCCCTCTCGTTGCTATGCATCACCATGATCTTGCGTGTGCGTAGGAATTTTTTTGAAATTACTACTTTCCCCAACAGTAGCATGTGATGTGCGCCGGCGCTACAGCTAGTGGGCTTAGCAGTAGCGCTG
>NC_041384.1:114118121-114203357 GCF_002162155.2 Triticum dicoccoides | reverse complement strand
CCGGCCCTCCACCGAGAGGTACATCCTCCTCACTCCTTCCTCCTCCTCCCTAGTTTCTTCTGAACCCTAGCAACTTAAAATATTTAGGTTTTTAATCTTAGTTGTTTAATCATAGGAAAATGTAGTATGAAACCTAGCTAGTTAATCTTAGGATAATGTAGTATGAATCTTAGGATAATGTAGGTTTTTAATCTTAGTTGTTTAATCTTAGGTGTTTACTCTTAGTTGTTTAATCTTAGGATAATGTAGTATGAACCCTAGCTAGTTAATCTTAGGATAATGTAGTATGAATCTTAGGATAATGTAGTATGAACCCTAGCTAGTTAATCTTAGGGTCATATTTTGAACTATCACATATGTTGTTATTTTTTTCGTAAAAACAATTATTCCTCTAAGATGCAAATTTGAAGTGCATATATGTCATATCTTGAACATGTCACAATCTTAGTTGTTTAACCGAGTGGCCTATGTTTTGCCAGAAATGTCGATTCGTTTACGTTCTGGCAAATTTCAGGCGCTCGATATGTCCTGCTTTTAGCAAAGGTCATGCCGAATTTTGCTAAGTGTTTATTAATTTTGTTTTCATAATTAAGTATTTTGTTATCGACGTCGATAATGCCTATCCCGCATCCTCATCGTCGACTCGCCGGAGGACTCCTGCGTGAGCCGAGGGGCCATGTCCTGGACTGGGCTCCGCCGGGGTGGTACTGGGTTGTGCTACCTTCTGGTGAGCGCAGCTGAGTGAGGAGCTAGCCCGTCGTCGACCCGGAGCTTCTTTGGTGGCAGTCACGTGGGACTGCATCGGTGCAAAGGCTTGAGTCCCCCGCACAGGTGGTACAACACCGTGTCACGGAGGAGAACGCGCACGTCCTGCGCTACATGGTTGCATTGATGAACAACATGTTCTCCAATACCTGGCAGATTCTTTGGGGATCTCACTGGAGCTATGATCCTATGATGGTTCCTTCTCTTTGGGTGTCCACCACAGCCCACTGAACCTAGAGGAGCTATTATTCGAGATGTATTAGTGATATTATATGATGATCTTTGCTACAAACTACTATATATGTATTCGATGATGGATTATTAATTGCCTATTAGTTATTTGCTTATTGAATGCAAAAGATGAGCGTGGTTTGTGCTACAAACTACTACATATGTATTTGATGATGGATTATATGATGATCTTTGCTATAAAGTAGGTTCGATGATGATCTTTGCTACAAACTACTACAAAATACAAATTTTAGGTGTTCTAGTTGTTATATGATGATCTTTGCTACAAACTACTATATATGTATTCGATGATGGATTATTAATTACCTATTAGGAAATGTCTGACGATGAAAGGGAACTCTCTATGTGCGAGTACTACGAAGATGAGCGCGGTCTATACGACAAGCCTCGCCTGGTAGAAGGTCGGCGCTTCAGCATCAAGCTCCAAGAGACCTTCGATGTTGAAACGGTACGCAATGATGACAAGGGTTTTTTGTTATTTTTGCACGACTTCTCTGCTTCTTCAACGTGTAATTTCCGTCTTTTACAATTCGACTAGCTTATCCCATGCCATGCAAGACGCTATGTCTTGGAGAAGATGGGTTTTGAAGATCATGAAAGCATGGAGACAAAGATAATTTAACTAAGGACCCATCATGGTTATGATTTTGCTGTAAATCTATACAATTCTGTGAACTCATCCAATTTTGGTTGCCTGAATTGGGAAGCCCTTTGCAAGGCATATGATTTTCATGAGGGTATGCTTCTCACCTTCGATCTTGGTGATCCTGACATCGACGAAAAGAATATGACCATTTGGGTCCTTGTTGACATGCTTCCAGTTCTACCGCTGTGCGTGTTTCTCAAACATATTTATTAAGTAATTTATATTGTTTATTTCAAAATATTTGACAGCTTTTCCATTGACAGCTTATTTTCATTCTTCAAAAAATGTACGGAAAATGGTAGACAGAACCTACTACTACAATGATGAAGCACAATTAACTAATAAGGAGAAAGATGGTCTTATCGCATTTTTGACTGATCTTGAGAATTACAATAGCTATTATCAAACTCCTCCACATTATGGTCAATACGTGCCACTAGTGCACGTGTTGAACTACGGTAACATCAATGGAGATAGCATGGTAAGATTTTCTACTATTACGACATCCGTGCATCTTTTGCATAAATTATTCTAAAACTAAACTACATTGCTAACTACAAAGTTATTACTATCTTTTTTAACAGAAAATCCCGATGGATTGTGTGCCTCATCTGATGTTGCCGAGAGGTCGCATTGATGTTATGAGCTTACGACCACCACGGCCAGGTCAGCCGCAGTATCCACATCCCTCCAATCCATATCAGATTTCTAAAAGTGAGGAAGCCATGATAATAAATGATTTCAAAAAATGTTTCGACCATCGTAGAGAGCTACTTGGAAGCAACATTGTGCGTAGGCCAAGACTTGGAGATAGGATGATCTCTGTTCTTTATTATGGAGAGTCAATTTTCCTTAATGGAGAGTCAATGCCTATCTTGTTTTATGATATTTTACCTAAGAGAGGGTAGAGTACGTCCTATGAGAGGAGTAGGTCGTATCTAGAATGTGTTATTATGTGCTACAATGTGTTAGAGTTGATGATGATGAGGAGGAGTTGTGATTATGACTAGTGACCAACTTGTTATATGATGTCTCATTGACGAACATTGTTTGGTGGTGATGACAAGTGGTAATGACTATGCTATTTAAACAGACTAGTTCATGATGAGTTGTTATTGTATAAAAGACATATCTGTTTAAACATGTACAACACCAAAATGCGAAAAAACATAAATTTTAGCAATGGCGCGGGCCAAAATATTACCAGCAGCGCTCATTTACCAGTAGCGCTTTCCAGTGCCGCGTTACTAGTATCTGAACTTACCAGTAGCGCTGGCCTAAACAAGCGCTACTGCTACAAAATAGTAGTAGCGTCGTAGCAGTAGCGCTGGCGCCCGCGCTACTGGTAGCTCAAAAACCAGCGCTACTGGTAAGGTTTTCCCTAGTAGTGGTGGAATAGAATATAATGATGGGGGTTGTGTGGAGAAGACAAAAAAGGAGAAAGTCTCACATTGACGCGGCTAATCAACAGGCTATGATGCCCATCAATTGATGTCAATGCAAGGAGTAGGGATTGTCATGCAATAGATGCACTAGAGCTATAAATGTATGAAAGCTCAACAAAAGAAACTAAGTGGGTGTGCATCCAACTTGCTTGCTCACGAAGACCTAGGGCATTTGAGGAAGCCCATTGTTGGAATATACAAGACAAGTTCTATAATGAAAAATTCCCACTAGTATATGAAAGTGACAACATAAGAGACTCTCTATCATGAAGATCATGGTGCTACTTTGAAGCACAAGTGTGGAAAAAAAGAATAGTAGCATTGTCCCTTTTTATTTTATATGTTTTTTTCTTTTTTTGGGCCTCCTTTTTTATTGGCCTTTCTCCTTTTTTTTATTTTTTGGGACAATGCTCTATTAATGATGATCATCACACTTCTATTTATTTACAACTCAATGATTACAACTCGATACTAGAACAAAATATGACTCTATATGAATGCCTCCGGCGGTGTACCGGGAAAGGCAATGAATCAAGAGTGACATGTATGATAAATTATGCATGGTGGCTTTGCCACAAATACGATGTCAACTACATGATCATGCAAGGCAATATGACAATGATGATGTGTGTCATGATGAACAGAACGGTGGAAAGTTTCTTGGAAATATATCTCGGAATAGCTATGGAAATGCCATATTAGGTAGGTATGGTGGCTGTTTTGCGGAAGATATAAGGAGGTTTATGTGTGATAGAGCGTATCATATCATGGGGGTTGGATGCACCGGCGAAGTTTGCACCAACTCTCAAGGTGAGAAAGGGCAATGCACGGTACCGAAGAGGCTAGCAATGATGGAAAGGTGAGAGTGCGTATAATCCATGGACTCAACATTAGTCATAAAGAACTCACATACTTATTGCAAAAATCAACAAGTCATTGAAAACCAAGCACGACGTGCATGCTCCTAGGGGGGTAGATTGGTAGGAAAATACCATCGCTCGTCCCCGACCGCCACTCATAAGGCAATCAAAGAAACACATCATGCTTCAAATTTGTCACACAACGGTTACCATACGAGCATGCTACGGGACTTGCAAACCTCAACACAAGTACTTCTCAAATTCACAACTACTCAACTAGCACGACTCTAATATTACCATCTTCATATCTCAAAACAATCATCAAGTATCAAACTTCTCATAGTATTCAATGCACTTATATGAAAGTTTTTATTATATCCATCTTGAATGCCCATCATATTAGGACTAATTTCATAACCAAAGCAAATTACCATGCTGTTGTAAAGACTCTCAAAATAATATAAGTGAAGCATGAGAGTTCATCTATTTCTTCAAAATAAAACTACCATCGTGCTCTAAAAAGATATAAGTGAAGCACTAGAGCAAATGATAAACTACTCCAAAAGATATAAGTGAAGATCAATGAGTAGTCGAATAATTATGCAACTATGTGAAGACTCTAGCATTTAAGGATTCCAGATCTTGGGATATTATTCAAACAACAAGCATGTAAGTGCATCTAGTGCCACCCCTAGTTGGTTTTGGAGTATTGACGACAAACCTGGTTGAGGGACTACTGTGTTTGTGAGAATTGCAGGATAACACAGGTAGTAGTCCCTCATTGATTCGGTTTACCTACCGGAGATGACCCCTAAAAATGTATGAAGACATTGAAGACAAAGGTGGTATGTGAAGATATTCACATTGAAGACTATGACAAGAGAAGACATCACGTAAAGACTATGGAGCGCGAAGACTTAGTTGTTTCGTTGTTTCCTTTTCTTCTTTGTTGAGTCATAGGAACCACCGTACTGTTAAGTGAGGTCCCAATGAACAAAGTCAGAGTGACTGAAGTGATGCTTAACCAAAATCCTATGTCTTTGAGCGAAGACAATGAGAGCAAATCTTATCCAGAGCTGGATGAGTCAGCTTTACTTGTAGCCCAAGTAAAGTTGTCGCGTGTGTTTGAAATCTGACCATTGGAACACGTGTCAGCTCCTTAGTGACCCAGGGTCATTTCGGACAAATCAGGTCGGGTTTCCTAGTGGCTATAAATAGCCCACCCCTACACCATAAATTGGTGGCTGCTCAGAGTTAGTGCACGGCTTTTGTCGTTTGAGAGCAACCCACCTCCGAAGTTTTTGAGAGAGAAATCCTTGCGAGGACAAAGCCCTAAACACCCAGAGCCAAAGAGTGTTAGGCATCACTGAAGTCTTCCTGTCTGTGTGATCTGAAGACTTGTTACACTTGAGGACTGTGAATCCTCTAGCCGGTTAGGCGTCGCGTTTTGAGCATCCCAGAGTCATTGTGGATCGCTGGTGAATGAAGTCTGTGAAGGTTTGGAAGTCTACCTTGAAGACTTACCAGAGTGATTGGGCGAGGACTGGGTGTCCTTAGCTCAAGGGGAATAAGGTGAAGATGCGGTCTTCTGAGTTAAATCTCAGCCTCCCTAACCAGACGTACAGTTGTCACAGCAACTGGAACTGGTCCAACAAATCATTGTCTTCTTCACTAAGCAACTGGTTCTATCCTTCCCATCTCTTTATTTACAGTTGGTCCTTGTGAAGTCATTGCCTGTTTGCATTATCTGTTTGTCTTCACTATGTGACTGTTTGTTCTGGTTGGCTTCATACTATCTTCCATCTTGATCCGTACTGCCTAGCTGCTATTAGTCTTCGTGCTTTCACTTCATTGAATACTTGACTATGGCTTGCCTAGTGTAATCTACCTTCCGCTGCATGTTTATAGGTTCATTTCTATCATTTGTCTTCGAAACTTCCCTATTTTGAAGAATTTCATAAAATCACCTATTCACCCCCCTCTAGTCGATGACTAGCACTTTCAATTGGTATCAGATCTAGGTACTCCCTTGTTCTGTGTGATTCAGTTTAACCACCTGGAGTTTTAGCTATGTCGATTGCAGGGATAATCAAAGTCTCCGCTGCTTGCCCCATCTTCGATGGAACTGAATATCCCTACTGGAAGAATAAGATGCGCATGCATCTTGAAGCCATTGATGTCGACCTCTGGTATGTCATCAAGAATGGCGTCCCCAAGGCTGGTGAAGGTGTCACTGCTGCTGATGTCAAGAAGTTCGTTCAACTGGACTCCACTGCCAAGAACATCATCTGTGGTCATCTGACCAAAGGGCAGTATGGTCGTGTGAGTGCTCTGAAAACATCTAAGCTATTCTGGGACTGGCTCTCCAAGGTCAACGAAGGCGTCTCAACCCGGAGAGATCAAAGGATCAGTGTCCTTTGCAACCTATTCAACCGCTTCAAGAGAAACGACAATGAGAATGCTCAGCTCACGTTTGATCGCCTTACTGACATCACAAATGAGCTCCAAGCTCTCGACGCTACTGAGATCACCAAACATGAAATCGTCAAGACGCTCCTGAGATCACTTGACAGCTCGTTTGACACCCTAGCCCTGATGATTCAAGAACGCCCTGACTTCAAGAGACTCGATCCATCTGACATACTTGAAAGGCTCAACACACATGAGTTTCAGCCTTCTGAGAAAACAGATATCTACGGTCCCAACTATGGACGAACTCGTGCCTTGAAGGCAAAAGTTGTTTCCTCATCTAAAGAAGAATCTGACTGCAGTTCTGATGATCCTGAAGACATTGGAAGAGAGCTTGCTATGCTTGTGAAGAAGTTCCAAAAATTCACCAGGAAGAAAGTCTTCAGAAAGTCTTCATGATCCAGCTCAAGGAATTATGAAGCTTCTGCTCATGACTACAAGAAGAGAACATGCCACAAGTGCAAGAAACTTGGTCACTACATCTCTGAGTGTCTGCAGTGGGACAATGAGAACAAGAAGAATAAGAATAGCAAGGAATATGATTCTGACGACAAGAAGAAGAAATACTCAAAGTCTTCTTCCAAGTCTTCCTCAAAGTGTTCATCACACAAGAAGAGCTCATCTGGCAAGGCCCGTGCGTTTGTTGGCAAGGAAATGGATTCAGAGGAGTCTGCTTCTGAGGAGGCAGAGGTGGAGTCTGAGGAGGAGTCCGATTCTGGCGTTGCAAGTCTGGCTACAGCCTACGTTGCCAAGTCCATCTTCAACACTGAAGACAATTACTTCGTCACCGACGCCGATGCTAATGAGAAGGACAACTCCGCTCCCACCTATTGCTTCACGGCACGTGGTGCCAAGGTAAACTCACACAATCCTCACTATCAAACATCCAGTGAAGATGACTCTGAATGTCATTCCAAACCCAGCTACAAAACACTTGCTAAAATTGCAACTGAACAACAGAAAGCTATGGAACATATTCGAAAACTGTTAGACAAAAGCGATGACCTGTTGGACGCTGAAATGACTCGATCTCGGTACTTAATTGAACACATAAAAAATCTTCATGTTAAGTATGAGGAACTTGAAAGTCGTCATGAAACACTCTCAACAACTCATGAAAAGCTTTCCTATGATTATCTTCAAAGGAAGCAAGAACTTGAGAAATTGAGAGCGGTTCATGAAGATCTTCAAAAGGAAAATGAGTCACTTCGCGCTCAACATATCAGTCCCGCTCAGGAAGGTTTTGAAAGACCATGTCTAAAATGCCTTGAGCGTGGTAACGCTACTTCTATTGCTGAATGTTCTACTGCTGCTACTGTTGCAATATCTTCAACTACTGATGTGGTAACTAACCCCTCTGTTGAGGATACCACTACTATTGCTGATGAAAATGCTAGGTTGAAGACATTGTTTGAAATAGGGATCTACAAAAGTCTCAAAGGGCATCAGACACTGTGCGATGTCCTCAAAAAGCAGATTCTGAACCGAAACCCTAGAAAAGAGGGTGTTGGGTTCGAGAGGAAAATGAATGTTGATGGCTCCTACTGGAAGCCTGAGCAGTACCCCAAGACCACATGGGTTGCTGCAAAGGGACCTTCAGTGGATCCGTCCACCTTATCTGGCTTCACTTGTGCTAACTCTGTTGTCATTGATGAATCCTTTGATGCAAACTATAAACTATTTAAGAATCAGAATGGTGAAGTGTTTGCCAGGTATATTGGTACTAACTGCAGGAATGGGCCACCTATGAAAAAATTCTGGGTGCCCAAAAGCTGCCTGGAGAATCTTCCTGTGAATGTCATCATGACACCACAAGGGCAGAAGACAAACCCCGGACCACAGGATTCATATGGTCGAAAGGCTTCATACAGAGAGAGGACTCACCGGAGTCGCACTAACACAAATGTTTTGCAGGGAAACCATAATCAGGCCTATGAATATGAGCGTGTTTCATCAAACCACCATGTTCATAAGACCCAGAACTACTCTGCTTATTCTTATGAGTATTATTCACCACCTGCAAGACTATTTGCTAGGGCTTCAAAGCCAAAGTTCTCAGATGCTGCACTTAGACTCATTGCTTCGAAGCCACCCCTGAAGATGTGGGTGGCTAAGAGAGCTTAACTCTCTTTTGCAGGGAAAGGTCTCCAGCCGAAAATCAAATGCGTCTGAAGCTATTGCTGGGGACCTAAAACATCTTGTGGGGCACAAGATAAAATGCCCAAATGATCTTATTATGTATTTCACTCCTAAATCGCTTAACATGCATCCTATCAGTTCTAACCTCGATCTAAGCTTTCATAATCCACTTGCTCGTCAAATGCTTATGCTTCACAATGCTCTTCGTGAAGCCTATCCCCCTGACTGCACTGTAGGGTATGACATCAGCTGCTTCAAAATGGATTATCGATAGTGGATGCACTAATCATATGACTGGTGATCAAAGTCTTCTCATGGACTCTACCTTACGTCCATCTGAGAAGAGTCACATCACATTTGCTGACACTGGTAAAAGCAAGGTATTGGGTCTAGGTAGAGTTGCAATCTCAAAGGATCAGCACATGGATAAAGTGATGCTTGTTGAATCCCTTGGCTTCAACTTAATGTCTGTCTCAATGCTTTGTGATTTGAACATGATTTTGATATTTGGAAAATATTGTTGCCTTGTTCTAATGGAATCTGACAAGTCTCTAGTCTTTGAAGCGTATCGGAAAGATGATTTATACATGGTAGATTTCTCAGCAGGACCACAGCTTGCCGTGTGTCTTCTTGCAAAAGCTTCAGAGTGCTGGCTCTGGCATCGGAGGCTAGGGCATGCTGGCATGAGGAACTTGCATACTCCCGCAAAGAAGAAGCACGTCAAAGTCATCGAGGGTATCAAGTTCAAGAAGGATCACTTATGTGGTGCCTGCGAAGCTGGAAAGATGACAAGGGCCAAGCATCCCTCGAAGACAATCATGACAACGACTCAACCCTTCGAACTGCTACACATGGACCTCTTCGTCCCTACTCACTACTCTACTCTAACTACTACTGCTTGTCTCAATGGCTTCGTCATTGTTGATGATTATTGAAGATATACATGGGTACACATAATCCTCTACAAGACTGAAGTGCAGGATGTCTTCAGATGCTTCGCCAATAAAGCCATGAACAACTATGGTGTCAAGATCAAGCACATCAGAAGTGACAATGGCACTGAATTCAAGAACACCGGTCTTGACACTTATCTTGATACATTGGGCATCACTCATGAGTTCTCAGCTCCATACACGCCACAGCAGAATGGCATCGTGGAACGCAAGAACAGAACACTCATTGAGATAGCTCGGACGATGCTTGATGAATACAAGACACCAAGAAAGTTCTGGCCTGAAGCTATTGATACTGCATTGCCATGTCATCAACCGTGTTTATCTTCACAAGCTTCTGAAGAAAACATCCTATGAACTCCTCACTGGTAAGAAGCCAAATGTCAGTGACTTTAGAGTATTTGGTGCTAGGTGCTGGATCAAGGATCCACATCACACTTCAAAATTTGCACCGAAAGCACATGAAGGTTTTATGCTTGGTTACGGAAAGGATTCACACTCCTATAGAGTCTTCAACCTCTTTCACTATAAAGTGGTTGAAACTGTGGATGTGCGATTCGATGAGACTAACGACTCGCAAAGAGAGCACCTGCCAAATGTGCTAGATGAAATTCCACCTAGTGAATCCATCAAGCTTATGGGAACTGGAGAAATTATACCGTCTGAAGTACAGCCTGAAGAGGAACTTATAATTTCTGGACCTAATCAACCTGAAGACAATGCTCAGCCTGAAGACAATCCTCCAAATGATGACAATGATCAGCAAGAGCAAAATCTTCGTCCAGTTCATCCTCGTGTTGCAAATGAAGTATATATTGAGAAGATAATTGATGGCATCAATGCACCTGGTCCACTCACTCGTTCAAGGGCACCACAGCTAGCAAACTTCTATGGGCACTTTGCATTTGTCTCAATATCTAAACCCAAGAAAGTTGCTGAAGCCTTCATGGAAACTGAATGGATTCAAGCTATGCAAAAAGAGCTTCAACAGTTCGAGCTGAACAATGTGTGGGAACTGGTCAAGAGTCCTGATCCTCGTAAACACAATATCATAGGCACTAAATGTATATATTTCAATAAGCAAGATGAGCATGGTCAAGTTGTCAGAAACAAGGCTCGTCTCCTTGCTCAAGGATACACTCAAGTTGAAGGAATTGACTTCGATGAAACATTTTCTCCCGTGGCTAGGCTTGAAGCTATTCGCATACTGCTAGCCTATGCAAATCATCATAACATCCTTATGTATCAAATGGTTGTGAAGCGTGCCTTTCTCAATGGCAAGATTGAAGAAGAAGTGTATGTTGCACAACCGCCTGGTTTTGAAGATCCAAAACATCCTGATATGGTATACAAACTCAATAAGGCACTGTATGGCCTCAAACAAGCCCCTCGTGCATGGTATGACACACTCAAAGACTTCCTGAAGAGCGAAGGCTTCAAACCTGGTTCCTTGGATCCCACACTCTTCACGAAGACATATGATGGTGAACTGTTTGTGTGCCAAATATGTGTGGATGACATTATCTTCGGCTGCACTAATCAAAAATACAGTGATGAGTTTGGACACATGATGCAAGAGCAATATCAGATGTCCATGATGGGTGAGCTGAAGTTCTTCCTCGGTCTTCAAATATGGCAGCAACGCAACGACATCTTCATATCTCAAGAGAAATACCTGAAAGATTGCTTGAAGAAGTTTGGAATTCAAGACTGCAAAGGTTACACGACGTCAATGCCAACCAAGTGTCATCTGGGTCCTGACGCCAATGGTAAAGAGTTCGATCAAAAGGTATACCACTCCATGATTGGTTCTTTGCTTTATTTATGTGCATCTAGGCCAGATATTATGCTTAGTGTTTGCATGTGTTCTCGATTCCAAGCGGCACCAAAGGAATCGCATCACTTAGCTGTGAAGCGGATTCTTCGATATTTGGCTTACACCCCAACATTAGGATTATGGTATCCAGAGGGCTCAGAGTTTGATCTAGTTGGGTTCTCGGATGCTGATTATGCTGGTGACAAGGTAGATCGGAAGTCTACATCAAGCACATGTCACTTTCTGGGACAATCACTTGTCTGTTGGTCTTCAAATAAGCAGAACTGTGTATCAATCTCCACTGCTGAATCTGAATACATCGCTGCTGGATCTTGCTACGCTCACCTTCTATGGATGAAGCAAACACTCAAGGACTATGGCATCCATATGAAAAAAGTACCACTCTACTGCGACAACGAAAGCGCTATCAAGATTGCCAACAACCCAGTTCAGCACTCAAAGACAAAGCACATTGAAATTCGTCATCACTTTCTCAGAGATCATGTCATGAAGGAAGATATTGATATCATACACGTCAACACTGAAGAGCAACTGGCAGATATCTTCACAAAGCCCTTGGATGAGAAAAGGTTTTGCAAGTTGCGGTGTGAGCTAAATATCTTGGAATCCTCAAATGTCCTGTGATCAGGCACACATCCTAACACTTATGCATGCTAATGACTTAGATGTGCAACACACGAAGTAAAGTATATCTTCAATCAATGAAGAATTACATTCTAAGTGTGAATACATTAACGCGGAATTTGACTTCCGAGCGCCACGATAATTGTGCGCAGTGTCTGGGTCTAATACTTCCTATACGGTGGGTAATGCCACCACCAAATTCTTCTGTTTGAAGTGTTTGTCTCATGGCGTTACATTTGCTATGTCTTCGCATTTGGTTTGTCTTCAAATTTCAACATGTCCTCATGTTTATCTTCACTATGTTGATTTGGCAGTATTCTGATATATACATATATTAGTGTTCTGTCCTCTCCAGCATTCACTTATAGCTATGTCTTCTCGTTTGAATCTTTTGAACTAAGTGAATGTGATCGGACCCTAACCTCTCTATGCTTTCTGCCTCAAACTCTATCTATCCAAATCATATGCATTCTATTAAAACTGCCGAATGTCTTCTCTGCGTCCTTGTCAGCAGAAGACACAGAGACAAACTTTAAATCTGATTTAAATGCTCAATCCTTTTTCGCCTGAAACCCGAACAAGTGGGAACGACCACCCGACAATCCAGGCGTGCGTGGGAACATGGAACAACCTCCAATGTGTTGCATGTTCGCCATGTGTCCTTCAAATGTGAACCGCCAGGGGCACCTGCGTAATAACATTGTGTCGTCACTATCCTTATAAATACATGCCACACCCCAGTCATTATCTCTTCTTCCACTTATCCTTCTCGCACAAACCCTAGCGCCACCGCTAGCCCTCGATGATGCTGGTGACGAAGCGCTTAGCTGCCGTGACCTCACCGACGCCGTCCTCACGCCGACCGCGGAGCTTCTCCGACGTCGCCGTAGGTGTCCTCCGTCGCCAAGTTAGAGCATGGAAGATCGAACTGCTCGGACTCATCTTCTACTCCGTCTAGCAGTTCCTCGAGTGGTAAATAAAAGCTCTTTTTTACAGTCCTTTTGATCCGATAGATTCATCCTTTTCAACCTCACATGGTTTCTGTCCCAACAAAATTGAATCTATCATTTTTTGCATCTCATAACATGCCTAGTATGTTCACTTATGCTTCACAAAGTAGTTAGATTCCTCACTTGTACTTATTCATGGATTCATACAAATCTGGAACCAACTCTCTACATATGAGTGAATGTCTTCGCACTATGAGGTCAATGTCTTCTAAACTGATTTATCTTCAAAATCTTCTAAGAATGCATATGACCTCTTCCCCTTCCCTCGCATCTCTAATGTTGTCATAGGTACATGTCCATGGGAGAATCCCTTGGTTCTCATAGTCTGCATTCATTTGCAGAGTTCTTACAGCATCACATCAATTATCCCGAAGCTAATTCCTGTCTGACCAGCAGAAGGAAGCCTTTGCAAGTTCTGAAGCCATTCAGCCTAAACTTCATGGCGACAGAAAAATCAGTTAGGAAGGGCGGCAGACAGCACCGTGAAAACACTGCTAAGGACCTGCTACCAGATCTCTAGGAGCTATACAAGTCAGATCCAGAAGAGACCTATGGAGAACGCAAGAACTGAATCTAATGGATTCAAAGACATTGGGCAGAGGAATGGTTCAAGTACAAAGAATATGATGAAAAGAATGCCATCAAGGGCCCCTGGGGAGATATTATATACAAAGGTCTTCAGCCCAAGTCGAAGTCCGAAGCTATTGCTCAAGAGTTCTACCCTTGCATGATCCGTGGACCTCAGCCTGCTAATGCCGACCCATCCTCTCTGTTATGGTGTCATGAAGACAATCTCTTTAAGCGCAACTTCCAGTTTGTCAAAACTTCTGCCAAAGAGAACAAGAAGTCGCTTGGGTTAGACTTCAACCCCGGTCCCTCTGCTCCTCGTGCTGACGGCACACGCAATGTTGAACCCAATATTGTTGGGCCCTTCTACAACCTTGAAGGTCTCATCACTCACATTCAGGTTCAAGGAGCAGTCGTGGATCACTCTGCAGAAGACACTGATTCTGACGAAGCGCCTGCACCACCGAAGCATGTGAAGCAAAAGAAACCAAAGGCTTCAAAGCCCTCCTCTGCACCAAAAGTTTGGCGGGCGAAGCCTCTGGTCACTGCACCTCCTGAAGCTAGTGTGCAATCTGAAGTTCTCTCTCGCATCTCCAAGTCTGACAAGATGAAGAAGCCCATGCAACCAACTAGTCAAGCATTGACCCCTGTTGTCATTCTGAGGAATGAGAACGAAGCCATTGATCTGTCTAGCGACGACGATCTTGGCGGTGATGCTCTTGAGCTGCTTATAAAGAGCAAGCAAGAGGCGTAAATCTTCAATGATCTTCCCCTCTTTGATGTGGAGATCCTCTACAAGTTCATTGATGAGTGGTTCGACAGCCCAGACCTCAGTTTTGATGATCTTCAACTCCCAATTGGCCTGAGCGTCTCCTTCCATGGAGCCATTTCTTCTGAGCTGGCTCTTGCACAGAGAATTGTTGAGCTGAAGCACAAGATTGACTATGAAAAGGCTCAGTTCAAGAAGCACATGGCCAAGCTCAACGTGGCAGACGTCCAAAACTTCAAGGTCATGTTGCATGAGCTCAAGGAGGCGTTCCACAAGAAACGTGAAGAAGCTAAAGGTTCTCGAGAGCGCATGAAACACCTGACTGCCAAATGTGTTCAAGGCTACAATGAAGCTGAAAAGCGCAAGGCTTTGGGGTGACCTGGCATCGACCCCAGAATGGCTGCCAAGAAGAAGAAGAAGAAGAAGAAGAAGAAGCCTGATGTGGCCGAACCTGAAGCATCAAGGTAGGAAGAACCTCACATTGTCTTCCCTGCCAGTATGACAGGCTCGAAGCCTAAGGTCCCCACAGTGGCTTCGGAGCTCAAGAAAACAAGGGCAACTGAAGCCGAAGCCTGCAAGCGCAAGACCAAGCACGCCACTGACGACGCTCCACCGACGAAAAAGAGAAAGACAAAGAAGAAAGATCGGGCTGCTCCCACAGAGCCCCTTGTTGTCGAGCCGATCTCAGTGGCTCGTCCTGCGTCTGAACATAGCGAGTGCCAGTTGATAGTTCATGAGCCTGCTTCCAGAGAGGCTCCTGAAGCTGAAGACATTCCAGCTGTTGGCCCCACCGCGGCTGAAGACATTGGTCATCAAGACAATGTTGAAGATGATGAAGTCCTTCCTCAGATCGAACACAATGTGGTATCATCGCCTATTCTCATGAACAGCAAACTCATCAGCATTGGCCGTCCATTGACGCCAATTGCTCAGGATGACTCATGGGCTGATCACCCACAAGACTGCCCCGGTCAAGAAGAATCACCAAGTACTCCCCCACCTCAAGTCACCACTCTGGTGCTTGAAGACAATGACTTTGTGGCCCAACTAACTCCATCTTCACAAGCGTCGCCAGCGTTCCGCAGGCTTTGCAAAGGACCAAGGCCACAGGTCACTCTGTCAAGTGTTCCAGAAGGAGAAGAGCGCCAATCCGTTTCACGCCAAGTCTTTCCTGAAGCCTCTCCTACTGCGAACATCCCCGAGTCTGAAGCCAAAGCGGCTGAAGATATTCCAGCTGCATCAGCCGATGAACAGGAAGAGCCAAGACATGAAGAAGAACGTGTTGCTCCACCCCCAACCAACCCTGAAGTTGTTCTCGAGGAGAACGTTGATACGTCTCCAACATATCTATAATTTTTGATTGCTCCATGCTATATTATCTACTGTTTTGGATGTTTATGGGCTTTATTATACACTTCTATATCATTTTTGGGACTAACCTATTAACCCAGAGCCCACTGCCAGTTTTTGTTTTTACCCTATTTTAGGGTTTCGAAGAAAAAGAAAATCAAACGGAGTCCAATTGACCCGAAACTTCACAGAACTCATTTTTGGAAGGAAAGAAGCCCAGTAGACTTGGAGTGCACGTCTGGGGATCTGCGAGGAGGTCACAAGGCAGGGGCGCGCCCTCCACCCTCGTGAGCCCCTCGTGGGCCCCCTGACGTACTTCTTCCACCTATATATCTCCATATACCCTAAAAACATCCGTGAGCACATTAGATCGGGAGTTCCGCCGCCAGAAGCGTCCATAGCCACCGAAAACCAATCTAGACCCATTCCGGCACCCTACCGGAGGGGGAAATCCTTCTCCGGTGGCCATGTTCATCATCCCGGTGCTCTCCATGACGAGGAGGGAGTAGTTCTCCCTCGGGGCTGAGGGTATGTACCAGTAGATATGTGTTTGATCTCTCTCTCTCGTGTTCTTGAGATGATACGATCTTGATGTATCGCGAGCTTTGCTATTATATTTGGATCCTATGATGTTTCTTCCCCCCTCTACTCTCTTGTAATGAATTGAGTTTCCCCTTTGAAGTTATCTTATCGGATTGAGTCTTTAAAGATTTGAGAACACTTGATGTATGTCTTGCCGTGGATATCTGTGGTGACAATGGGATATCACGTGATTCACTTGATGTATGTTTTGGTGATCAACTTGCGGGTTCCGCCCATGCACCTATGCATACGGGTTGGCACATGTTTTCGTCGTGATGCTCCGGTAGGAACTTTGGGGCACTCTTTGAGGTCCTTTGTGTTGGTTGAATAGATGAATCTGAGATTGTGTGATGCATATCGCATAATCATACCCACGGATACTTGAGGTGACATTGGAGTATCTAGGTGACATTAGGGTTTTGGTTGATTTGTGTCTTAAGGTGTTATTCTAGTACGAACTCTAGGGCTGTTTGTGACACTTATAGGAATAGCCCAACGGATTGATTGGAAAGAATAACTTTGAGGTGGTTTCGTACCCTACCATAATCTCTTTGTTCGTTCTCCGCTATTAGTGACTTTGGAGTGACTCTTTGTTGCATGTTGAGGGATAGTTATGTGATCCAATTATGTTAGTATTGTTGAGGGAACTTACACTAGCGAAAGTATGAACCCTAGGCCTTGTTTACTATCATTGCAATACCGTTTACGCTCACTTTTATCATTAGTTACCTTGCTGTTTTTATAATTTCAGATTACAAATACCTTTATCTACCATCCGTATTGCACTTGTTTCACCATCTCTTCGCCGAACTAGTGCACCTATACAATTTACCATTGTATTGGGTGTGTTGGGGACACAAGAGACTCTTCGTTATTTGGTTGCAGGGTTGCTTGAGAGAGACCATCTTCATCCTACGCCTCCTACAGATTGATAAACCTTAGGTCATCCACTTGAGGGAAATTTGCTACTGTCCTACAAACCTCTGCACTTGGAGGCCCAACAACGTCTACAAGAAGAAGGTTGTGTAGTAGACATCAAGCTCTTTTCTGGCGCCGTTGCCGGGGAGGTGAGTGCTTGAAGGTATATCTTTAGATCTTGCAATCAAGTCTTTTAGTTTCTTGTTTTATCACTAGTTTAGTTTATTAAAGAAAACTATAAAAAATGGAATTGAGTTTGTCTCATACGCTTCACCTTTTTAATATCTTTCGTGAGTATGATGGAAAGGATAATTGTGCTCAAGTGCTAGAAGACGAAATCTATAGAATGTTTGGCACTAAATATTTGAATGATGAGCATGATTGCAATGTTGTTAGTATGAATTCCTTGAATATCCATGATGCTAATGATATGCAAAGCCACAAGCTTGGGGAAGCTATATTTGATGAAGATGATATTTTTTGTCCCCCAAGCTTTGATGAGCAAATTTACTATGATGAAAGCATGCCTCCTATCTATGATGATTATTGTGATGACACATATGCTTTAAATAATAATGATAACCATGAAACTTGTCATCTTGATCTTAATTTTCAATCACACGATAGTTATTTTGTTGAGTTTGCTCCCACTATTATTCATGAGAAGAATTTTGCCTATGTGGAGAGTAGTAAATTTTCTATGCTTGTAGATCATGAAAAGAATGCTTTAGGTGCTGGTTATATTGTTGAATTCATCCATGATGCTACTGAAAATTATTATGATGGAGGAACATATGCTTGTAGGAATTGCAATAATATCAAGTTTCCTCTCTATATGCTTAAAGTTTTGAAGTTTTGCTTGCATTACCTTCCTATGCAAGTTGATTCTTGTTCCCATAAGTTGTTTGCTCACAAAATACCTATGCATAGGAAGTGGGTTAGACTTAACTGTGCTAGTCATATTCTTCATGATGCTCTCTCTACATTTCAATTCTTATCTTTTATGTGAGCATCATGGTCATTATCATGCCTAGCTAGGGGCGTTAAACGATAGCGCTTGTTGGGAGGCAACCCAATTTCATTTTAGTTCCTTGCTTTTTGTTCCTGTTTAGTAATAAATAATTCATCTATCCTCTGTTTATATGTGGTTTTATGCTTTTAATTTGTGTTTGTGCCAAGTAGAACCTTTGGGAAGACTTGGGAGAAGTCTTGTTGATCATGCTGTCAAAAACAGAAACTTTAGCGCTCACGAGAACTACTGCCATTTTGTTGGAGAGTGCTATTTAGTTAATTCTTTTTTAAGATGATTAATAGATAAATTCCTCACGTCCAGCAATTTATTTTAGAATTTTTGGGGTTCCAGATCTTGCGCTAGCTACAGATTACTACAGACTGTTCTGTTTTTGACAGATTCTGTTTTTCGTGTGTTGTTTGCTTATTTTGATGAATCTATGGCTAGTAAAATAGTTTATAATCCATATAGAAGTTGGAATACAGTAGATTTAACACCAATATAAATAAATAATGAGTTCATTACAGTACATTGAAGTGGTGATTTATTTTCTTATACTAACGAAGCTTACGAGTTTTCTGTTAAGTTTTGTGTTGTGAAGTTTTCACGTTTTGGGTAAGGATTCGATGGACTATGGAATAAGGAGTGGCGAGAGCCAAAGCTTGGGTATGCCCAAGGAACCCCAAGGTAATATTCAAGGACAACCAAGAGCCTAAGCTTGGGGATGCCCCGGAAGGCATCCCCTCTTTCGTCTTCGTTCATCGGTAACTTTACTTGGAGCTATATTTTTATTCGCCACAAGATATGTGTTTTGCTTGGAGCGTCAAATTATTTTGTTAGGATTTGCTTGCTGTTATTTATAACAATGCTTTGCATATTTTATTTCAATAAAAGTGGCATTGATAGCCTTTACTATGCCTATGTTACAAGTATACATGTTGCTGTTTGAAAACAGAAAGTTTACCGCTGTTGCAATAATTCCCTAGAAAATTCAGAATGTGATAAAATGTTGAAACCTTTTGAATATTGAGCTCTGATAAATTTACTACAGTGGTAATTTTATTTCGTAATTTTTGGAGCTAGGGAAGTATGGATGTTGCAGCATTCTTTACAGACTATCCAGTTTAGGCAGATTGCTGTTATGTTTGCATTGTTTGCATATGTTTGCTTCTTTAATGATTCTATTTGAGGATAGGACTATTAAATATGCACATTTAGTATGCAATGTTGAATAATAATTTTAGTAATTTGCTACAGTAGAGTATGATAAGGTTTTGGCAATGGTTTATACTAACTTATCTCATGAGTCCTTGTTGAGTTTTGTGTGGATGAAGCTTTTGAGATTTAGGGAGACCGTGATATGAGAGGAATTAAGGAGACACAAAAGCTCAAGCTTGGGGATTCCCAAGGCACCCCAAGATAATATTTCAAGAAGTCTCAAGCGTCTAAACTTGGGGATGCCCCGGATGGCATCCAACTTTCTTCTTCAACAACTATCGGTTAGTATCGGTTGATCCTAAGTTTTTGCTTCTTCAAATGATGTTTGCTATTTTTAGATGTCCTTTTATTTTGTTTTGCTTGCTGTTTGAATAAATTATCAAGGTCTGAAATTATTAAATGGGAGAGTCTTCACATAGTTGCATAATTATTCAACTACTCATTGATCTTCACTTATATCTTTCGGAGTAGTTTGTTGTTGCTCTAGTGCTTCACTTATATCTTTTAGAGCATGGTGGTAGTTTTATTTTGAAGAAATAGATGAACTCTCATGCTTCACTTAGATTATTTTTAGAGTCTTAAATAGCATGGTAATTTGCTTAAAATCCTAATATGCTAGGTATACAAGATTAGTGAAAACTTTCTTATGAGTGTGTTGAATACAAAGAGAAGTTTGATGCTTGATGATTGTTTTGAGATATGGAGGTAATAATATCAAAGTCGTGCTAGTTGAGTAGTTGTGAAATTGAGAAATGCTTGTGCTGAAGTTTGCAAGTCCCGTAGCATGCATGTATGGTAAACGTTGTGTAACAAATTTGAAACATGAGGTGTTATTTGATTATCCTCCTTATGAATGGCGGTCGGGGACGAGCCATGGTCTTTTCCTACCAATCTATCCCCCTAGGAGCATGCGCGTAGTACCGAGGTTTTTGATGACTTGTAGATTTTTGCAATAAGTATGTGAGTTCTTTATGACTAATGTTGAGTCCATCGATTATACGCACTCTCACCCTTCCATCCTTGCTAGCCTCTTCGATACCGTGCATTGCCCTTTCTCACATTGAGAGTTGGCGCAAACTTCGCCGGTGCATCCAAACCCCTAGATATGATACGCTCTTTCACACATAAACCTCCTTATATCTTCCTCAAAAAAGCCACCATACCTACCTATTATGGCATTTCCATAGCCATTCCGAGATATATTGCCATGCAACTTTACATCATTCTGTTCATCATGACACATTCATCATTGTCATGTAGTTGACATAGTATTTGTGGCAAAGCCACCGTTCATAATTCTTTCGTACATGTCACTCTTGATTCATTGCATATCCCGGTACACCGCCAGAGGCATTCATATAGAGTCATCTTTGTTCTAGTATCGAGTTGTAATCGTTGAGTTGTAAATAAATAGAAGTGTGATGATCATCATTATTAGAGCATTCCAAGTGAGGAATAAAAAGATAGAAAGGCCATAAAAAAGAGAAGGCCCAAAAAAGAGAAAGGCCATAAAAGGCCCAAAAATGAGAGAAAAAGAGAGAAGGGACAATGTTACTATCCTTTTACCACACTTGTGCCTCAAAGTAGCACCATGATCTTCATAGTAGAGATTCTCTCATGTTATCACTTTCATATACTAGTGGGAATTTTTCATTATAGAACTTGGCTTGTATATTCCAACAATGGGCCTCCTCAAGTGCCCTAGGTCTTCGTGAGCAAGCAAGTTGGATGCACACCCACTAGTTTTTCTGTTGAGCTTTCATACATTTATAGCTCTAGTGCATCCGTTGCATGGCAATCCCTACTCCTTGCATTAAGATCAATCGGTGGGCATCTCCATAGCCCATTGATTAGCCTCGTTGATGTGAGACTTTCTCCTTTTTGTCCTCTCCACATAACCCCCTCGTTATTCTATTCCACCCATAGTGTTATATCCATGGCTCGCGCTCATGTATTGCGTGAAAGTTTATGAGTTTGAGATTACTAAAGTATGAAACGATTTCTTGGCTTGTCATCGAGGTTGTGCATGATGAGAGCATTCTTGTGTGACTAAAATGAAACATGACTAAACTATATGATTTTGTAGGGATGAACTTTCTTTGGCCATGTTATTTTGAGAAGACATAATTGCTTAGTTAGTATGCTTGAAGTATTATCATTTTTATGTCAATATTAAACTTTTGTCTTGAATCTTATGGATCTGAATATTCATGCCACAATTAAGAAGAATTACATTGAAATTATGCCAAGTAGCACTCTGCATCAAAAATTCTGTTTTTATCATTTACTTACTTGAGGACGCGCAGGAATTAAGCTTGGGGATGCTGATACATCTCCAACGTATCTATATTTTTTGATTGCTTCATGCTATATTATCTATTGTTTTGGATGTTTATGGGCTTTATTATACACTTTTATATCATTTTTGGGACTAACCTATTAACCCAGAGCCCAGTGCCCGCTTCTGTTTTTACCCTGTTTTAGGGTTTCGAAGAAAAAGAAAATCAAATGGAGTTCAATTGACCTGAAACTTCACGGAACTCATTTTTGGAAGGAAAGAAGCCCAGAAGACTTGGAGTGCATGTCGGGGGATCTGCGAGGAGGTCACGAGGCAGGGGGCGCGCCCACCCCCTTGGGCGCGCCCTCAACCCTCGTGAGCCCCTCGTGCCCCCCTGACGTACTTCTTCCGCCTATATATCTCCATATACCCTAAAAACATCCGTGAGCACATTAGATCGGGAGTTCCGCCGCCATAAGCCTCCGTAGCCACCGAAAACCAATCTAGACCCGTTCTGGCAGCCTGCCAGAGGGGGAAATCCTTCTCCGGTGGCCATCTTCATCATCTCGGTGCTCTCCATGATGAGGAGGGAGTAGTTCTCCCTCAGGGCTGGGGGTATGTACCGGTAACTGTGTGTTTGATCTCTCTCTCTCTCTCGTGTTCTTGAGATGATACGATCTTGATGTATCGCGAGCTTTGCTATTGTATTTGGATCCTACGATGTTTATTCCCCCCTCTACTCTCTTGTAATGAATTGAGTTTCCCCTTTGAAGTTATCTTATCGGATTGAGTCTTTAAAGATTTGAGAACACTTGATGTATGTCTTGCCGTGGATATCTGTGGTGACAATGGGATATCACGTGATTCACTTGATGTATGTTTTGGTGATCAACTTGCGGGTTCCGCCCATGAACCTATGCATAGGGGTTGGCACACGTTTTCGTCGTGATTCTCCGGTAGGAACTTTGGGGCACTCTTTGAGGTCCTTTGTGTTGGTTGAATAGATGAATCTGAGATTGTGTGATGCATATCGTATAATCATACCCACGGATACTTGAGGTGACATTGGAGTATCTAGGTGACATTAGGGTTTTGGTTGATTTGTGTCTTAACGTGTTATTCTAGTACGAACTCTAGGGATGTTTGTGACACTTATAGGAATAGCGCAATGGATTGATTGAAAAGAATAACTTTGAGGTGGTTTCGTACCCTACCATAATCTCTTTGTTCGTTCTCTGCTATTAGTGACTTCGGAGTGACTCTTTGTTGCATGTTGAGGGATAGTTATGTGATCCAATTATGTTAGTATTGTTGAGGGAACTTACACTAGCGAAAGTATGAACCCTAGGCCTTGTTTACTATCATTGCAATACTGTTTACGCTCACTTTTATTATTAGTTACCTTGCTGTTTTTATAATTTCAGATTACAAATACCTCTATCTACCATCCATATTGCACTTGTTTCACCATCTCTTCGCCGAACTAGTGCACCTATACAATTTACCATTGTATTGGGTGTGTTGGGGACACAAGAGACTCTTTGTTATTTGGTTGCAGGGTTGCTTGACAGAGACCATCTTCATCCTACGCCTCCTACGGATTGATAAACCTTAGGTCATCCACTTGAGGGAAATTTGCTACTGTCCTACAAACCTCTGCACTTGGAGGCCCAACAATGTCTACAAGAAGAAGGTTGTGTAGTAGACATCAAACGTGTTCGACCCTCCAGCTACTCGAGTGGAGGTTGATAACATTGAGGCGACCACCAACACCCATACTGAAGCCAATGACGTTGTCATGGCTGAAGCTACTGTGCGCCTGAAGTTAATGTGGTGCCAGAAGTGATTGCACCTGAAGCCAATGCTGCTCCTGACGCAAATCTGCAGCCAGAAGTCAATACCACTGCCACTGCCACTGCTCCTGTACCGCCTCCATGGCCACACATCCTTGAGAAACCATTCTATCAAGGCCAACTTACCACCGTCCGCTGGCCCATTCTGGTTCCTCCACATGCTGTCGGTCCGCAATTTGACTATCATGTGTAGCACAGGCCTCATGTCTAGAAGCCAAAGTCAAGGCTGCCAAGGTTTCCAGGTACTGCAACTTCACCATGATCGTTTAATCTGAATGGCTTCAAGCCACACAACACATTCTTTGACAGTGCCAAGAACCCCTACACAAGGCCAAGAATCTCATCAGATCGATTCTGGAGTTATCAGCAGCACACTTACTATTCCTGCATCTTATACAATCAGGGGCGCATTTTCCCTCATATGCGTCTAGACTGCGAAGCCATGGATGGTCTGCCTTGCCTAGAAGAAGCCCTTGACTGCTTCAAAGATGATGGCCTCCTACAGTTTGTGACTGCCAAAGAACATTGGAATGAAGAGCTTCTGCTACAATTTTATGCTACCCTCCATATTCGCGGCTACAACAGGGATCCGAAGACTTGGATCCTTGAGTGGATGACAGGCGATGTACACCATGAAGCTAAAGCCCAAGACATCATTGAGCTTACTGCCCTGCCCACTCCTGGCGAACATTATGAATCAGATTGTCAGTTGCACCAAAATGGTTTGCAGAGCATCTTACAGAAGCCAGAGCCAAACATGAGCCAAATGATGAGCATGATGAAGCCACTGCCACAAGATGCTGACTATCCTAAGGAGTTCTTTGTTGAATACCTAGAGTATCTGCCCCGCACTATTTATCATATTATCAGGCGAACTCTCTGGCCGGTCAAAGGACATTCTCCTGCAGCGAAGCTTGAAGGAGCAATGAAGACATTGGTTTTCTATATCTTCAATGGCATCAGCTTCAATGCTCAATACTTCTTCATCAGACAACTGGCTGCATTTGGCTCCGATGTCTTTGGTCTGAAGTTCTATGCTCCATGGGTAATGCGCCTCATCAAGCTTCACTCTGCTATCAACTATTTGCCGTCTGCATGCAATCATCTTATATTCTTGCCAGAGGTTGATCTATCTGTCGAAGCCATTTACCCAGAGCCTGCAAAGGAGCCAATTTATCTTCACAATGTCGATCATCAAAGCTTCACCCAGCCCATTGAAGGAGTTCAGGCTATTTCTTGTGTTTATCCCTTGGCTGGCAATACATGTGCCCCTCGCACCCAAACTAAAGCCACTGTAAGCACCATTGCTCAATGGCCTCGGAAGCAATCTCGTGTTCTCAATGACCAAGAGCTTCTCGTCGCTCTACATCAGAAACAGGACAAGCATCATGACTGGCTTAAGCGTCAGATGCAAAGCCTCTTGGTGGACATCAATCGAATTCGCAATCTTGCCACCAAGAATGCCTTTGTTACACATGAAACCTGTCGGAGGTCATGGAAGAGCTTGACATTGCTCAGTGCTGAAGCTGATCTTCAAGACGATGGCTTCATAGAGATATTCAAGTTTGACTCAACTCCTCCAAGGAATGCTCACTTGCGTTGGACTACCTCACTCGAAGCTTGATAAGACGCATTACCCATGGAGCATAGAACTTCAGACTAAACATGTCTGAGCCAGATGCAGCCAACTGCCTGACAAAGAAGTCTTGAGCATTGAAGCTGATGCCATTGAAGATATAGAAAACCAAAGTCTTCATTGCTCCTTCAAGCTTCGCTACAAATGAATGTCCTTTGACATGCCATAGAGTTTTCCTGATGATATGATAGATGGTGCGGGGCAGATACTCTAGGTCTTCGACAAAGAATTCCGTTGGGTATTCAGCGTCGCGTGGCAAAGGCTTCATCATGCTCAGCATTTGGCTCATGTTAGGCTATGGCTTCTAGAAAATGCTCTCCAAAGCATTCTGGTGTTGCTAACAACCTGGTTCATAATATTCGCCAGGAGTGGGCAGGGCTGTAAGCTCAATGATGTCTTGGGCTTTAGCTTCATGATGGACATCGCCCGTCATCCACTCAAGGATCCAAGTCTTCGGATCCATGTTGTATCCACGAATGTGGAGGGTAGCATAGAATTGAAGCAGAAGTTCTTCATTCCAGTGTTCCTTGGCAGTCACAAAGTTGAGTAGACCCGCATCACGGAAGCAGTCAAGAGCTTCTTCAAGGCAAGGCAATCCAGCAATGGCTTTGTAGTCTAGACGCATGTGAGGGAAAATGCACCCCTGATTGTATAAGATGCAAGAATAGTAGTTGCATTGCTGATAACTCCAGAATCGACCCGAGGAGATTCTTGGCCTTGTGTAAGGGTTCTTGTCACTGTCAAAGAATGTGTTGTGTGCCTTGAATCCATTCAGATTGAACGATCCTGGTGACATTGCAGTACCTGGAAACCGTGGTAGCCTTGGCTTTGGCTTCTGGACCTGAGGCATGTGCTCCACATGATAGTCAAATTGAGGTTCGGGAGCAGGCGGAGGAACCAGAATTGGCCAGCGGACGGTAACAAGCTGTCCACGATCATATGCTTGCTCGATGGTGTGTGGCCTGGGAGGTGGTACAGGAGCAGAGGCATTGACTTCAAGATGCAGATTTGCATCAGGTGCAGCATTAGCTTCAGGTGCAGTGACATCTGGCACCACATTAGCTTCAGGCGCCACATTAGCTTCAGCCATGACAACGTCATTGGCTTTAGTGTTGATGTTGGTGGCCGCCTCAGTATTGGAAACCTCTACTTCAGGAGCTGGAGGGTCAGACACGTTCTCCTCGAGAACAATTTCAGGGTTGGACGGGGGTGTAGCAATTCTTTCTTCATCTCTTGGTTCTTCTTCTTGATCATCGGTTGATGCAGCTGGAATATCTTCAGCCATTTTGGCTTCAGATTCAGGGATGTTTGTAGTAGGAGAGGCTTCAGGAAAGACTTTGCGTGAAACAGATTGGCGCTCTTCTCCTTCTGGAACACTTGACAATGTGACATGTGGCCTTGGTCCTTTGAAGCCTGCGAAACACTGGTGATGCATATGGAGATGGAGTTGGTTGGGCCTCAAGGTCTTCATTGTCAATCACTAGAGTGGTGACCTGGGTTGGGGGAGTAACTGGTGTTTCTTCATCACGAGGGGATTCTTGAGGGTGATCAGCCGATGAGTCATCCTGAGCAATTGGCGTCAATGGACGACCAATGCTGATGAGTTCGTTGTTCGTGAGAACGGACGATGATACCAAATTGTGCTCGATCTGAGGAAGGACTTCATCATCTTCAACATTGTTGTGATGACCAATGTCTTCAGCTGCGGTGGGGTCAGCAGCTGGAATGTCTTCGGATTCAGGAGCCTCTGTGGAAGCAGGCTCATGAACTACCAAACGACGTTCTTGGTGTGCAGAGGGAGGACGAGCAACAGAAATTGGTTCAACGACAAGGGGCTCTGTGGAAGCAACCCGGTCTCTCTTCTTTGTCTTTCTTTTCTTGGTTGTCGGAGCATCGTCAGTGGTGTGCTTGGTATTGCGCTTGTGAGCTTCGGCTTCAGCTGCCCTCGTTTTCTTGAGTTCCGAAGCCACTATGGGGACCTTAAGCTTCGAGCCTGTCATACTGGCCGAAAAGACAATGCGAGGTTCTTCCTGCCTTGATGCTTCTGGTTGGGCCACAGCTGGCTTCTTCTTCTTCTTGGCAGCCATTCTGGGGTCGATGCCTGGTCGCCCCAAGGCCTTGCGCTTTTCGTTTTCATTGTAGCCTTGAACACATTTGGCAGCAAGATTCTTCATGCGCTCACGAGAACCTTTTGCTTCTTCGCGTTTCTTGTGGAATGCCTCCTTGAGCTCATGCATCATGACCTTGAAGTTTTGAATGTCTTCAACATTGAGCTTGGCCATGTGCTTCTTGAACTGAGCCTTTTCATAGTCAATCTTGTGCTTCAGCTCAACAATTCTCTGTGCAAGAGCCAGCTCAGAAGCAATGGCTCCATGGAAGGAGACGCTGAGGCCAATTGGGAGTTGAAGATCATCAAAACTGAGGTCTGGGCTGTCGAACCACTCATCAATGAACTTGTACAGGATCTCCACATCAAAGAGGGGAAGATCATTGAAGATTTCCGCCTCTTGCTTGCTCTTTATCAATTGCTCAGGAGCATCATCACCAAGATCGTCGTCGCTAGACAGATCAATGGCGTCATTCTCGTTTCTCAAAACAGCAGCAGGGGTCAATGCTTGACCAGTTGGTTGCATGGGCTTTTTCAACTTGTCGGACTTCGAGATGCGAGAGAGATCTTCAGACTGCACACTGGTTTTAGGAGGTGCAGTGGTCAGAGGCTTCGCCCGTGAGACCTTCGGTGCAGAGGAGGGCTTTGAAGCCTTTGATTTCTTTTGCTTCATAGGCTTCGGTGTGCAGGCGCTTCGTCAGAATCAGCGTCATTTGCAGAGTGGTCCACGGCTGCCCCTTGAACCTGAATGTGAGTGATGAGTCCTTATAAGTTGTAGAAGGTCCCAAAAAGATTGGGTTCAGCATCGCGTGTGCCGTCGGCACGAGGAGTAGAGGGACCGGGGTTGAAGTGCAACCCTAGTGACTTCTTGTTCTCTTTGGCAAAAGTTTTGGCAAACTGGAAGTTGCGCTTAAAGAGATTATCTTCACGACACCATAATAGAGGGGATGGGTCGGCATTAGCAGGCTGCGGTCCACGAATCATGCAGGGGTAGAAGCCTTGAGCAATAGCTTCGGACTTCGACTTGTGCTGAAGACCTTTGTATATAATATCTCCCCAGGGGCCCTTGATGGCATTCTTTTCAGCATATTCGTCGGTTAAAAATCTGTATTTGAACCATTCCTCTGCCCAATGTCTCCGAATCCATTGGATTCGGTTCTTGCGTTCTCCATAGGTCTCTTCTGGATCTGACTTGTATAACTCATAGAGATCCGGTGGCAGGTCCTTAGCAGTGTTTTCACGACGCTGCTTGCCGCCCTTCCTGACTGATTTTTCTGTTGCCATGAAGTTTAGACTGAAAGGCTTCAACACTGTCAAAGTCTTCTGTCTACTGGTCAGACAGGAACTGGCTTCAGGAGAATTTATGTGATGCTGTAAGAACTCTACAAATGAATGCAGACTATGAGAACCAAGGGATTCTCCCACGGACATGTACCTGTGACAGCATTAGAGATGCGAGGGAAGGGGAAGAAGTCATATGCATTCTTAGAAGATTTTGAAGATAAATCAGTTTAGAAGACATTGGCCTCATAGTGCAAAGACATTCACTCATATGTAGAGAGTTTGTTCTAGATTTGTACGAATCCACGAATAAGTACAAGTGAGGAATCTAACTACTTTGTGAAGCATAAGTGAACATACTAGGCATGCTATGAGATGCAGAACATGATAGATCCAGCTTTGTACCAATAGAAACCACTTGTGGTTGAAAAGGATGAATCTATCGGATCAAAAAGACTGTAAAAAGAGTTTATATTTACCACTCGAGGAACTGCTAGACAGAGTAGGAGATGAGGCCGAGCAGTTCGATCTTCCGTGCCCTAACTTGGCGACGGAGGACACCTACGGCGACGGCGGAGAAGACGATGTCCGCAGCCGGCGTGATGACGGCGTCGGTGAGGTCGCGACAGCTAAGCGCTTCGTCGCCGGCGTCGTCGAGGGCTAGCGGTGGCGCTAGGGTTTGTGCGAGGAAGAGAAGTGGAAGAAGAGATAATGACTGGGGTGTGGTGAGTATTTATAAGGACAGGGACGGCGCAGCGTTATAACGCAGGTGCCCCTGGCGGTTCACATCTGAAGGACACGTGGCGGTCATGCAACTTATTGGAGGTTGTTCCACATTCCCACATACGCCTGGATTGTCGGGTGGTTGTTCCCGCTTCTCCGAGTTTCAGGCAAAAAGGATTGAGCATTTAAAACAGATTTAATGATTGTCTCTGTATCTTCTGCTGATAAGGACGCAACGAAGACATTCGACAATTTCAATGGAATGCATATAATTTGGATGGATAGATTTGAGACAGGAGCATAGAAAGGTTAGGTTCCGATCACATTCACTTAGTTCAAAAGATTCAATGAGAAGACATAGCTATAAGTGAATGTTGTAGAGGACAAAATGCAATCATATGAATATATCAGAATAAGACCAAATCAATATAGTGAAGATAAACATGAAACTAAGTTAATATTGAAAACAAACCAAATGCGAAGACTTTGTAAGTGTAACGCCAACAGAAAATACTCCAAACAAAAGTTTGGTGGTGGCATTGCCCACCGTATAGGAAGTATTAGACCCAGACACGACGCACAATTATCGTGGCGCTCCGAAGTCAAATTCCGCGTTAATGTATTCATACTTAGAGTGTAAGTCTTCATTAGTTGAAGATATACGTTACTTCGTGTGTTGCACATCTAAGACATCAACATGCATAAGTGTTAGGATGTGTGCATGATCATAGGACATTTGAGGATTCCAAGATATTTAGCTCACACCGCAACTTGCAAAACCTTTTCTCATCCAAGGGCTTTGTGAACATATCTGCCAGTTGCTCTTCAGTGTTGACATGAATGATATCAATGTCTTCCTTCATCACATGATCTCTAAGAAAGTGATGACGGATCAGAATGTGCTTTGTCTTCGAGTGCTGAACTAGGTTGTTGGCGATCTTGATGGCGCTTTCATTGTCGCAGTAGAGTGGCACTTGCTTCAGATGAATGCCATAGTCTTTGAGTGTTTGCTTCCTCCATAGAAGCTGAGCGCAGCAAGATCCAGCAGCAATGTATTCAGATTCAGCAGTGGAGAGAGATACACAGTTCTGCTTCTTTGAAGACCAACATACAAGTGATCGTCCCAGAAAGTGACATGTGCCTGATGTAGACTTGCGATCCACCTTGTCACCAGCATAATCAGCCTCCGAGAATCCAACTAGATCAAACTATGAGCCCTTTGGATACCATAATCCTAGTGTTCGGGTGTAAGCCAAATATCGAAGAATTCGCTTCACAGCTAAGTGATGCGTTCCTTTGGTGCCGCTTGGAATCGGGCACTCATGCAAACACTAAGCACGATATCTGGCCTAGATGCACATAAATAAAGCAAAGAACCAATCATGGAGCGGTATACCTTTTGATCGAACTCTTTACCATTGGCGTCAGAATCCAGATGACTCTTGGTAGGCATTGGCATCGTATAACCTTTGCAGTCTTGCATTCCAAACTTCTTTAGACAATCTTTGAGGTATTTCTCTTGAGATATGAAGATGTCATTGCGTTGTTGCCGTATTTGAAGACCAAGGAAGAACTTCAGCTCACCCATCCTGGACATCTGATATTGCTCTTGCATCATGTATCCAAACTCATCACTGTATTTCTGATTAGTGCAGCCGAAGATAATGTCATCCACATATATTTGACACACAAATAGTTCACCATCATATGTCTTCATGAAGAGTGTGGGATCCAGGGAACCAGGTTTGAAGCCTTTGCTCTTCAGGAAGTCTTTGAGTGTGTCACACCAAGCACGAGGGGCTTGTTTGAGGTCATACAGTGCCTTGTTGAGCTTGTAAACCATGTCAGGATGTTTTGGATCTTCAAAGCCAGGCGGTGGTGCAACATACACTTCTTCTTCAATCTTGCCATTGATAAAGGCGCTCTTCACATCCATTTGATACAGAAGGATGTTATGATGATTTGCACAGGCTAGCAGTATGCGTATAGCTTCAAGCCTAGCCACAGGAGCAAATGTTTCATCGAAGTCAATTCCTTCAATTTGAGTGTATCCTTGAGCAACGAGACGAGCCTTGTTTCTGACAACTTGACCATGCTCATCTTGCTTGTTGCGATATATCCATTTAGTGCCTATGATATTGTGTTTACGAGGATCAGGATGCTTGACCAGTTCCCATACATTATTCAGCTCGAACTATTGAAGCTCTTCTTGCATAGCTTGAATCCATTCAGGTTCCATGAAGGCTTCATCAATTTTCTTGGGTTCAGATATTGAGACGTATGCAAAGTGCCCACATAAATTTGCTAGTTGTGTTGCCCTTGAACGACTGAGTGGACCAGGTGCATTGATGTTATCACTTATCTTCTCAATTTGTACTTCATTTGGAACACGAGGATGAACTGGACGAAGATTTTGCTCTTGCTGATCATTGTCATCTTTTCAAGAATTGTCTTCAGGCCGAGCATTGTCTTCAGGTTGATTAGGTGCAGAGATGATAAGTTCCTCTTCAGGCTGTACTTTAGACGGTATGATTTCTCCAGTTCCCATAAGCTTGATGGATTCACTGGGTGGGATTTCATCTAGCACATTTGGCAGGTGCTCTCTTTGCGAGCCGTTAGTCTCATCGAACCGCACATCCACAGTTTCAACCACTTTATAGTGAAAGAGGTTGAAGACTCTGTAGGAGTGCGAATCCTTTCTGTAACCAAGCATAAAACCTTCATGTGCTTTTGGTGCAAATTTTGAAGTGTGATGTGGATCCTTGATCCAGCACCTAGCACCAAATACTCTGAAGTAACTGACATTTGGCTTCTTACCAGTGAGGAGTTCATAGGATGTTTTGCTCAGAAGCTTGTGAAGATAAACACGGTTGATGACATGGCATGTAGTATCAATAGCTTCAGGCCAGAACTTTCTTGGTGTCTTGTATTCATCGAGCATCGTCCGAGCCATCTCAATGAGTGTTTTGTTCTTGCGTTCCACGATGCCATTCTGCTGCGGCGTGTACGGAGCCGAGAACTCATGAGTGATGCCCAATGTATCAAGATAAGTGTCGAGGCCGGTGTTCTTGAATTCAGTGCCATTGTCGCTTCTGATGTGCTTGATCTTGACGCCATAGTTGTTCATGGCTCGATTTGTGAAGCGTCTGAAGACATCCTGCACTTCAGTCTTGTAGAGGATTATATGCACCCATGTATATCTTGAATAATCATCAACAATGACGAAGCAATAGAGACAAACACTAGTAGTAAGAGTAGAGTAGTGAGTAGGGCCGAAGAGGTCCATGTGTAGCAGTTCGAAGGGTTGAGTCATTGTCATGATTGTCTTCGAGGGATGCTTAGCCCTCATCATCTTTACAGCTTCGCAGGCACCGCATAAGTGATCCTTCTTGAACTTGACGCCCTCGATGCCTATGACGTGCTTCTTCTTTGCAAGAGTATGCAAGTTCCTCATGCCAGCATGCCCTAGCTTCCGATGCCAGAGCCAGCACTCTGAAGCTGTGGTCCTGCTGAGAAATCTACCATGTACAAATCATCTTTCTGATACCCTTCAAAGACTAGATACTTGTCAGATTCCATTAGAACAAGGCAACGATATTTTCCAAATATCACAATCATGTTCAAATTGCAAAGCATTGAGACAGACATTAAGTTGAAACCAAGGGATTCAACAAGCATCACTTTATCCATGTGCTGATCCTTTGAGATTGCAACTCTACCTAGACCCAATACCTTGCTTTTGCTAGTGTCAACAAATGTGATGTGACTTTTGTCAGATGGACGCAAGGTTGAGTCCATGAGAAGACTTCGTTCGCCAGTCATGTGATTAGTACATCCACTATCAATAATCCATTCTGAAGCAGCTGGTGTCATACCCTATAGTGCAGTTAGGGGGATAGGCTTCACGAAGAGTATTGTGAAGCATAAACATTTGACGAGCAAGTGGATTATGAAAGCTTAGATCGAGGTTAGGACTGATAGGACAAATAGCAAGCGACTCAGGAACAAAATACAGAATAAGACCATTTGGGCATTTGATCTTGCGCCCTACTAGATGTTTTAGGTCCCCAGCAATAGCTTCAGACGCATTTGATTTTCGGCTGGAGACCTTTCCCTGCAAAAGAGAGTTAAGCTTTCTTAGCCACCCACATCTTCAAGGGTGGCTTCGAAGCAATGAGTCTAAGTGCAGCATCTGAGAAATTTGGCTTTGGAGCCCTAGCAAATAGTCTTGCAGGTGGAGAATTGTACTCATAAGAATAAGCAGAGTAGTTCTGGGTCTTATGAACATGGCGGTTTGATGAAACACGCTCATATTCATAGGCATGAGTATAGTTTCCCTGCAAAACATTTGTGTTAGTGCGACTCAGGTGAGTCCTCTGTCTGTATGAAGCCTTTGGACCATATGAAGCCTGTGGTTTGGGGTTTGTCTTCTTCCCTTGTGATGTCATGACGACATTCACAGGAAGATTTTCCAGACACCTTTTGGGCACCCAGACTTTCTTCATAAGTGGCCCATTCCTACAGTTAGTACCAATATACCTGGCAAACACTTCACCATTCTGATTATTAAACAGTTTATAGTTTGCATCAAAGGATTCATCAATGACAATAGGATTGGCACAAGTGAAGCCAGATAGGGTAGATGGATTCACTGAAGGTCCCTTTGCAGCAACCCATGTGGTTTTGGGGTACTGCTCAGGCTTCCAGTAAGAGCCATCAGCATTCATTTTCCTTTAGAACCCAATACCCTCTTTCCTAGGGTTTCGGTTCAGAATCTTCCTTTTGAGGACATCACATAGTGTCTAATGCCCTTTGAGACTTTTGTACATCCCTGTTTCAAGCAATGTCTTCGACCTAGAATTTTCATCAGCAATAGCAGTGGCATCCTCAGCAGAGGGGTTAGTTACCACATCAGTAGTTGAAGATATTGCAACAGTAGCAGCAGTAGAACATCCAGCAACAGAAGTAGCGTTATCATGCTCAAGGCATTTAAGACATGGTGGTTCAAATCCTTCCTGAGCGGAACTGATCTGTTCGGCGCGAAGTGACTCATTTTCCTTTTGAAGATTTTCATGAGCCGCTCTCAATTTCTCAAGTTCTTGCTTCCTTTGAAGATAATCATAGGAAAGCTTTTCATGAGTTGTTGAGAGCATTTCATGACGACTTTCAAGTTCCTCATACTTAACATGAAGATTTTTTATGTCTTCAATTAAGGACTGAGATCGAGTCATTTCAGCGTCCAATAGGTCATCACTTTTGTCTAACAGTTTTTGAATATGTTCCATAGCTTTCTGTTGTTCAGTTGCAATTTTAGCAAGTGTTTTGTAGCTGGGTTTGGAATTACATTCAGAGTCATCTTCACTGGATGTTTGATAGTGAGTATTGTGTGAGTTTACCTTGGCACCACGTGCCATGAAGCAATAGGTGGGAGCGGAGTTGTCCTTCTCATTAGCATCGGCGTCGGTGACGAAGTAATTGTCTTCAGTGTTGAAGATGGACTTGGCAACGTAGGCTGTAGCCAGACTTGCAACGCCAGAATCGGACTCCTCCTCAGACTCCACCTCTGCCTCCTCAGAAGCAGACTCCTCTGAATCAATTTCCTTGCCAACAAACGCACGGGCCTTGCCAGATGAGCTCTTCTTGTGTGATGAACACTTTGAGGAAGACTTGGAAGAAGACTTTGAGTATTTCTTCTTCTTGTCGTCAGAATCATATTCCTTGCTATTCTTCTTCTTCTTGTTCTCATTGTCCCACTGTAGACACTCAGAGATGTAGTGACCAAGTTTTTTGCACTTGTGGCATGTTCTCTTCTTGTAGTCATGAGCAGAAGCTTCATAATTCCTTGAGCTGGATCATGAAGACTTTCTGAAGACTTTCTTCCTGGTGAATTTTTGGAACTTCTTCACAAGCATAGCAAGCTCTCTTCCAATGTCTTCAGGATCATCAGAACTGCAGTCAAATTCTTCTTCAGATGAGGAAACAGCTTTTGCCTTCAAGGCACGAGTTCGTCCATAGTTGGGACCGTAGATATCTGTTTTCTCAGAAAGCTGAAACTCATGTGTGTTGAGCCTTTCAAGTATGTCAGATGGATCGAGTCTCTTGAAGTCAGGGCGTTCTTGAATCATCAGGGCTAGGGTGTCAAACGAGCTGTCAAGTGATCTCGGGAGCGTCTTGACGATTTCATGCTTGGTGATCTCAGTAGCGTCGAGAGCTTGGAGCTCATTTGTGATGTCAGTAAGGCGATCAAATGTGAGCTGAGCATTCTCATTGTCGTTTCTCTTGAAGCGGTTGAAGAGGTTGCGAAGGACACTGATCCTTTGATCTCTCTGGGTTGAGACGCCTTCGTTGACCTTGGAGAGCTAGTCCCAGAATAGCTTAGATGTTTTCAGAGCACTCACACGACCATACTGCCCTTTGGTCAGATGACCATAGATGATGTTCTTGGCAGTGGAGTCCAGTTGAACGAACTTCTTGACATCAGCAGCGGTGACACCTTCACCAGCCTTGGGGACGCCATTCTTGACGACATACCAGAGGTCAACATCAATGGCTTCAAGATGCATGTGCATCTTATTCTTCTAGTAGGGATATTCAGTTCCATCAAAGACGGGGCACACAGCGGAGACTTTGATTATCCCTGCAGTCGACATAGCTAAAACTCTGATACGTCTCCAACGTATCTATAATTTTTGATTGCTCCATGCTATATTATCTACTGTTTTAGGCAATATTGGGCTTTATTTTCCACTTTTATATTATTTTTGGGACTAACCTATTAACCGGAGGCCCAGCCCAGATTTGTTGTTTTATGCCTATTTCAGAGTTTCGAAGAAAAGGGATATCAGACGGAGTCCAAACGGAATGAAATCAACTAGAGAAGTTATTTTTGGAAGGAAACACACCTAATGGACTTGGACCCCTCGTCAAGGAAGAAACGAGGTGCTCACGAGGGTGGGGGCGCCCCCCTAGGGCGCGCCCCCTGTCTCGTGGGGCCCTCGTGGCTCCCCTGACGTACCTCATGCACCCATATATACCTACGTGACCTAAAACTTCCAGAACGCAAGATAGATCGGGAGTTTCGCCGCCAGAAGTTTCCATAGCCACCAAAAGTCAATCGTGACCCTGTTCCGGCACCCTGCCGGAGGGGGGAACCCTCACCGGTGGCCATCTTCATCATCCCGGTGCTCGCCATGACGAGGAGGGAGTAGTTCTCCCTCGGGGCTAAGGGTATGCACCAGTAGCTATGTGTTTGATCTCTCTCTCTCTCTCGTGTTCTTGAGATGATACGATCTTGATGTATCACGAGCTTTGCTATTATATTTGGATCCTATGAGGTTTCTTCCCCCCTCTTCTCTCTTGTAATGGATTGAGTTTCCTCTTTGGAGTTATCTTATCGGATTGAGTCTTTAAAGATTTGAGAACACTTGATGTATGTCTTGCCGTGGATATCTGTGGTGACAATGGGATACTGCGTGCCACTTGATGTATGTTAAGGTGACCAACTTGCGGGTTCATGAACCTATGCATAGGGGTTGGCACACGTTTTCGTCGTGATTCTCCGGTAGATGTTTGGGGCACTCTATGAGGTTCTATGTGTTGGTTGAATAGATGAATTGAGATTGTGTGATGCATATCGTATAATCATACCCACGAATACTTGAGGTGACATTGGAGTTGTAAGTACATCTAGTGCCACCCCTAGTTGGTTTTGGAGTATTGACGACAAACCTAGTTGAGGGACTAATGTGTTTGTGAGAATTGCAGGATAACACAGGTAGAAGTCCCTCATTGATTCGGTTTTCCTACCAGAGATGACCCCTAAAAATGTATGAAGACATTGATGTCAAAGGTGGTTTATGAAGATATTCTCATTGAAGACCATGACAAGAGAAGACATCGCATGAAGCCTATGGAGCTCGAAGACTTAGATCTTTCGTAGTTCTGTTTCTTCTTTCTTGAGTCATAGGAACCACCGTACTGTTAAGTGGGGTCCAAGAGAACTAGTCAGAATGACTGAAGTGATGCTTAACCAAAACCTATGTCTTCGAGTGAAGACTATGAGAGCGAATCTTGTCCAGAGTCGGACAAGTCAGCTTTGCTTGTAGCCCAAGTAAAGTTGTCGTGTGTGTTTGAAATCTGACCGTTGGAACACGTGTCAGTTCCTTAGTGACCCAGGGTCATTTCGGACAAATCAGGTCGGGTTGCCTAGTGGCTATAAATAGCCCACCCCCTACAACCATAAACGGTTGGCTACTCAGAGTTAGAGTACGGCTTTTGTCGTTTGAGAGCAACCCACCTCGAAGCCTTTGAGAGAGAATTCCTTGCGAGGATAAAGCCCTAACCACCCAGAGCCAAAGAGTGTTAGGCATCACTTAAGTCTTCTTGTCTGTGTGATCTGAAGACTTATTACACTTGAGGAGTATGAATCCTCCAGCCGGTTAGGCGTCGCGTTCTGAGCATCCAAGAGACATTGTGGATCGCCGGTGAACGAAGTCTGTGCAGGTTTGGGAGTCTACCTTGAAGACTTACCAGAGTGTTTGGGCAAGGTCTGTGTGACCTTAGCTCAAGGGGAATACGGTGAGGATTGGGTGTCCTGAGCTGCGTGTTCAGGACTGGGTGTCCGGGACTGTGTGTCCTCAGGTTTAAATACCTAGCCGCCCTAACCAGACGTACAGTTGTCACAACAACTGGAACTGGTCCAACAAATCATTGTCTTCAACGAGTCACTGGTTTCATCCTTCCCTTCCCTTTACTTACTGTTGGTCCTTGTGAAGTCATTGTATGATTGCACTATCTTCTGTCTTCACTGAGTGACTGCGTGTTCTGTTTGGCTTCATAATATCTTCCTACCTGATCCTTACTACATTGCTGCTATTAGTCATTGTGCTTTCACTTCATTGAATACTTGACTATGGTTTGCCTAGTGTAGTCTACCTTCCGCTGCATGGTAATAGGTTTATTTCTATCGGTTGTCTTCGAAACTTCCAAGTTTTGAAGAATTTCATAAAAATTGCCTATTCAGCCCCCTCTAGTCGATATAACGCACTTTCAATTGGTATCAGAGCAAGGTACTCCCTTGTTTTGTGTGATTCGGTTTAACCACTTGGAGTTTTAGCTATGTCGACTGCAGGGATAATTAAAGTCTCCGCTGCGTGCCCCGTCTTCGATGGAACTGAATATCCCTACTAGAAGAATAAGATGCGCATGCATCTTGAAGCCATTGATGTCGACCTATGGTATGTCATCAAGAACAGCGTTCCCAAGGCTGGAGAAGGTGTCACTGCTGCTGATGTCAAGAAGTTCATTCAACTGGACTCTACTGCCAAGAATATCATCTGTGGTCATCTGACCAAAGGACAGTATGGCCGTGTGAGTGATTTGGAAACATCTAAGCTAGTGTGGGACTGGCTCTCCAAGGTCAACGAAGGCGTCTCAACCCAGAGAGATCAGAGAATCAGTGTCCTTCGCAAACTCTTAAACCGCTTCAAGAGAAATGACAATGAGAATGTCCAGCTCATGTTTGATCGACTCACTGACATCACAAATGAGCTTCAAGCCCTTGGCGCTACTGAGATCACCAAGCATGAAGTCGTCAAGACACTACTAAGATCACTTGACAGTTCGTTTGACACCCTATCCCTGATGATTCAAGAATGTCCTGATTTCAAGACACTCGATCCGTCTGACATACTTGAGAGGCTCAACACACATGAGTTTCAGCTTTCTGAGAAAAGAGATATCTGCGGTCCAAACTATGGGCGAACTCGTGCCTTGAAGGCAAAAGCTGTTTCCTCATCTGAAGAAGAATCTGACAGCAGTTCTGATGATCCTAAAGACATTGGAAAGGAACTTGCTATGCTTGTGAAGAAGTTCCAAAAATTCACCAAGAAGAAAGGTTTCAGAAAGTCTTCATGATCAAGCTCAAGGAATGATGAAGCTTCTGCTCATGACTACAAGAAGAAAACATGTCACAAGTGCAAGAAACCTGGCCACTTCATCTCTGAGTGTCCGCAGTGGGACAATGAGAACAAAAAGAAGAAGAAGAGCAAGGAATATGACTCTGACGACAAGAAGAAGAAGAAATACTCAAAGTCTTCTTCCAAGTCGTCCTCAAAGTCTTCATCACACAAAAAGAGCTCATCTGGCAAGGCACGTGCGTTTGTTGGCAAGGAAATGGTTTCAGAGGAGGAGTCCGCTTCTGAGGAGGCGGAGGTGGAGTCTAAGGAGGAGTCCGATTCTGGCGTTGCAAGTCTGGCTACAGCATATGTTGCCAAGTCCATCTTCAACACTGAAGACAATGACTTCATCACCGACACCGATGCAAATGACAAGGACTACTCCGCTCCTACCTACTGCTTCATGGCACGCGGTGCCAAGGTAAACACACGCACTACTCACTATCAAACATCTAGTGAAGATGACTCTGATTGTGGTTCAAAACCCAGCTACAAAACACTTGCTAAAATTGCAACTGAACAACAGAAAGCTATGGAACATATTCAAAAACTGTTAGACAAAAGCGATGATCTGTTAGACGATGAAATGACTCGATCTGAGTCCTTAATTGAAGACATAAAAAATCTTCACGTTAAGTATGAGGAACTTGAAAGTCATCATGAAACGCTCTCAACAACTCATGAAAAGCTTTCCTATGATTATCTTCAAAGGAAGCAAGATGTTGAGAAATTGAGAGCGGCTCATGAAGATCTTCAAAAGGAAAATGAGTCACTTCGCGCCGAACAGATAAGATCCGCTGAGGAAGGATTTGAACCACCATGTCTTAAATTCATTGAGCGTGATAATGCTACTTCTGTTGCTGAATGTTCTACTGCTGCTACTGTTGCAATATCTTCAACTGTTGATGTGGGAACTAACCCCTCTGCTGAGGATACCTCTGCTATTGCTGATGAGAATGCTAGGTTGAAGACATTGCTTGAAACAGGGATGTACAAAAGTCTTAAATGGCATCAGACACTATGTGATGTCCTCAAAAGGTAGATCCTGAACCGAAACCCGAGGAAAGAGGGTGTTGGGTTCGTAAGAAAAATGAATGTTGATGGCTCTTACTGGAAACCTGAGCAGTACCCCAAAACCACATGGGTTGCTGCAAAGGAACCTTCAGCAGATCCATCCACTTTATCTGGCTTCACTTGTGCTAACCCCATTGTCATTGATGAATCCTTTGATGCAAATTATAAACTGTTTAAGAATGAGAATGGTGAAGTGTTTGCCAGGTACATTGGTACTAACTGTAGGAATGGACTGCCTATGAAGAAGATCTGGGTGCCGAAAAAGTGTTTGGAGAATCTTCCTGTGAATGTCATCATGACACCACAGGTGAAGAAGACAAACCCCAGACCACAGGCTTCATACGGTCCAAAGGCTTCATACAGACAGAGGACTCACCAGAGTCGCACTAACACAAATGTTTTGCAGGGAAACCATACTCAGGCCTATGAATATGAGCGCGGTTCATCAAACCGCCATGTTCATAAGACCAAGAACTATTTTGCTTATTCTTATGAGTACTATTGTCCGCCTGCAAGACTGTTTGCTAGGGCTCCAAAGCCAAAGTTCTTAGATGCTGCACTTAGACTTATTGCTTCTAAGCCACCCTTGAAGATGTGGGTGGCTAAGAAAGCTTAACCCTCTTTTGCAGGGAAGGGTCCCCAGCAGAAAACCAAAATTGTCTGACGCTATTGCTGGGGACCTTAAACATCTTGTAGGGTGCAAGATCAAATGCCTGAATGGTCCTATTATGTACTTCGTTCCTGAATCGCTTGCTACTCTCCCCATCAGTCCTAATCTGGATCTAAGCTTTCATAACCCACTGGTTCGTCAAATTTTTTTGCTTCACAATTCTCTTCATGAAGCCTATCCCCCTAACTGCACTGTAGGGTACGACACCAGCGTCTTCAGAATGGATTATTGATAGTGGGTGTACCAATCACATGACTGGCAAAAGAAGCCTTCTTATGGACTCAACCTTACGTCCATCCGACAAGAGTCACATCACATTTGCTGACACTGGTAAAAGTAAGGTATTGGGTCTAGGTAGAGTTGCAATCTCAAAGGATCAACACATGGATAAATTCATGCTTGTTGAATCCCTTGGCTTCAACTTAATGTCTGTCTCAATGCTTTGCGATTTGAACATGATCGTAATGTTTGGAAAATATCGCTGCCTTGTTCTAATGGAATCTGACAAGTCTCTAGTGTTTGAAGGGTATCGGAAAGATGATTTGTATGTGGTAGATTTCTCAGCAGGACCACAGCTTGCCGTATGTCTTCTAGCAAAAGCTTCAGAATGCTGGCTCTAGCATCGGAGGCTAGGGCATGCTGGCATGAGGAACCTCCACGCCCTTGCAAAGAAGAAGCATGTCATAGGCATCGACGGTGTCAAGTTCAAGAAATATCACTTATGCGGTGCCTGCGAAGCAGGAAAGATGACGAGGGCCAAACATCCCTCGAAGACAATCATGACAACAACTCGACCCTTCGAACTGCTCCACATGGATCTTTTCGGTCCCACTCATTACTCAACTCTTACTACTACTGCTTGTCTCTATGGCTTCGTCATTGTTGATGATTATTCTAGATATACTTGGGTGCACATAATCATCTACAAGACTGAAGTGCAGGATGTCTTCAGACGCTTCGCCAATCGAGCAATGAACAACTATGGCGCCAAGATAAAGCACATCAGAAGTGACAATGGCACTGAATTCAAAAACACCGGCCTTGATACATATCTTGATACTTTGGGCATCACACATGAATTCTCAGCCCCATACACGCCACAGCAGAATGGCATCGTCGAACGCAAGAACAGAACACTCATTGAGATGGCCCGAACGATGCTTGATGAATACAAGACTCCAAGAAAATTCTGGCCTGAAGCCATTGATACTGCATGCCATACAATCAATCGTGTTTATCTTCACAAGCTTCTGAACAAGACATCTTATGAGCTCCTTACTGGAAAGAAGCCAAATGTCAGTTACTTCAGAGTATTTGGCGCCAGGTGCTGGATCAAGGATCCACATCACACTTCAAAATTTGCACCAAAAGCACATGAGGGTTTTATGCTTGGATATGGAAAGGATTCGCACTCCTACAGAGTCTTCAATCTCTTTCATTATAAAGTGGTTGAAACAGTGGATGTGCGGTTCGATGAAACTAACGGTTCACAAAGAGAGCACCTGCCAAATGTGCTAGATGAAGTTCCATCCAGTGAATCAATCAAACTAATGGGAACTGGAGAAATCATACCCTCTGAAGCTCAACCTGAAGAGGAACTTATCATCTCCGCACCTGATCAACCTGAAGACAATGCTCAGCCTGAAGACAATCCCTCTAACAATGGTAATGATCAACGAGAGCAAAATCTTCGCCCTGTACATCCTCATGTTGCCAATGAAGTGCAGATTGAGAGAATAATTGACAGCATCAATGCACCCGATCCGCTCACTCATTCAAGGGCAACACAGCTAGCAAATTTCTGTGGGCACTTTGCATTTGTTTCAATAACATAACCCAAGAAAGTTGAAGAAGCCTTCATGGAACCTGAATGGATTCAAGCTATGCGAGAAGAGCTTCAACGGTTTGAGCTGAATAATGTATGGGAACTGGTTAAGCGTCCTGATCCTTAGAAGCACAATATAATAGCCACCAAATGGATATACCGCAACAAGCAAGATGAGCATGGTCAAGTTGTCAGAAACAAAGCTCGTCTCGTTGCTCAAGGATATACTCAAGTGGAAGGCATTGACTTCGATGAAACATTTGCTCCTGTGGCTCGACTTGAAGCCATACACATACTGCTGGCCTATGCAAATCATCATAACATACTTCTATATCAAATGGATGTGAAGAGCGCTTTTCTCAATGGCAAGATTGGAGAAGAAGTGTATGTTGCACAACCGCCTGGCTTTGAAGATCCAAAACATCCTGACATGGTATACAAGCTCAACAAGGCACTGTATGGCCTCAAACAAGCCCCTCGGGCTTGGTATGACACACTCAAATACTTCCTGAAGAGCAAAGGCTTCATACCTGGTTCCCTCGACCCCACTCTCTTCATGAAGACATATGATGGTGAACTGTTTGGGTGCCAAATATATGTGGATGACATTATCTTCGGTTGCACCAATCAGAAGTAAAGTGAAGAGTTTGGATATATGATGAAAGAGCAATATCAGATGTCCATGATGGGAGAGCTGAAGTTCTTCCTCGGTCTTCAAATACGACAGCAACGCAACGGCATCTTCATATCTCAAGAGAAGTATCTCAAAGATTGCCTGAAGAAGTTCTGTATGCAAGACTGCAAAGGCTTCACGACGCCAATGCCAGCCAAACATCATTTGGGTCCCGACGACAATGGTAGAGTTCGATCAAAAGGCATACCACTCCATGATTGGTTCTTTACTTTATCTATGTGCATCTAGGCCAGATATTATGCTTAGTGTTTGCATGTGTGCTCGGTTCCAAGCGGCACCAAAGGAGTCGCATCACTTAGCTGTGAAGCGAATTCTTCGATATTTGGCTCACACCCAAACTCTAGGATTATGGTATCCAAAGGGCTCAGAGTTTGATCTGGTTGGATTCTCGGATGCTGATTATGCTGGTGACAAGGTGGATCGCAAGTCTACATCAGGCACATGTCATTTTCTGGGACGATCACTTGTATGTTGGTCTTCAAAGAAGCAGAACTGTGTATCTCTCTCCACTGCTGAATCTGAATACATTGCTGCTGGATCTTGCTGCGCTCAGCTTCTGTGGATGAAGTAAACACTCAAAGACTATGGCATTCATCTGAAGCAAGTGCCACTCTACTGCGACAACGAAAGCGCCATCAAGATTGCCAACAATCCAGTTCAGCACTCGAAGACAAAGCACATTGAAATTCGTCATCACTTTCTCAGAGATCATGTTGTGAAGGAAGATATTGATATCATACACGTCAACACTGAAGAGCAATTGGCAGATATCTTCACCAAGCCCTTGGATGAGAAGAGATTTTGCAAGTTACGGTGTGAGCTAAATATCTTGGAATCCTCAAATGTCCTGTGATCAGGCACACATCCTAACACTTATGCATATTGATGACTTAGATGTGCAACACACGAAGTAAAGTATATCTTCAATCAATGAAGACATACATTCTAAGTGTGAATACATTAATGTGGAATTTGACTTCGGAGCGCCACGATAATTGTGCACCGTGTCTGGGTCTAATACTTCCTATACGGTGGGTAACGCCACCACCAAAGGTTCTGTTTGAAGTGTTTCACTCATGGCGCTACATTTGCTATGTCTTCACATTTGGTTTGGCTTCAATCTCAACATGTCTTCATGATTGTCTTCACTATGTTGATTATATATATACTAGTGTTCTGTCCTCTGCAGCATTCACTTATAGCTATGTCTTCTTGTTGAATCTTTTGAACTAAGTGAATGTGATCGGACCCTAACCTCTCTATGCTTTCTATCTCAAACTCTATCTCTCCAAATCATATGCATTCTATTGAAACTGTCGAATGTCTTCTCTGCGTCCTTGTCAGCAGAAGATACAGAGACAAACATTAAGTCTGTTTTCAATGCTCATTCCTTCACCTGAAACCCGGAGAAGTGGGAACGACCACCCGACAATCCAGGTATGCGTGGGACATGGAACAACCCCCGCTATGCTGCATGATGGCCACGTGTTCCTCAGATGTGAATCGCCAGGGGCACCTGTGTAATAACATTAAGCCGCCCCTGTCCCTATAAATATACACCTCACCACAGTCATTATCTCTTCTTCCACTCTCGCATGAACCCTAGCGCCACCGCTAGCTCTCGACGATGCCGGTGATGAAGCGCTTCGCTGCCGCAACCTCTCCGACGCCATCTTCACGCCGACCGCGGACATCATCCTCTCCGCCGTCGCCGTAGGTGTCCTCCGTCGCCAAGTTAGGGCACGGACGATCGAACTGCTCGGCCTCCTCTTCCACTCCGTCTTGCAGTTCCTTGTGTGGTAAATAAAACTTCCTTTTTTACGGCCCCTTTGATCCTACAGATTCGTCACTTTCTACCACAAGTAGTTTCTGTTCACACATGTTGGATCCACTTCATACTGCATCTCATATTATGCCTAGTATGTTCACTTATGCTTCACAAAGCAGTTAGATTCCTCACTTGTACTGATATCTGGATTCGTACAAATCTGGAACCAACTCCTTATCTATGAGTGAATGTCTTCGTACGATGAGGTCAATGTCTTCTAAACTGATTTATCTTCAAAATCTTCTGAGAATGCATATGACCTCTTCCCCTTCCCTCGCACCTTAATGCTGTCACAGGTACATGTCCGTGGGAGAATCCCTTGGTTCTCATAGTCTGCATTCATTTGCAGAATTCTTACAGCATCATATAAATTCTCCCGAAGCCAGTTCCTGTTTGTCCAGCAAGCGAACGCCTCTGAAGCCTTTGAACGTGTTGAAGCCATTCAGTTTAAAGTTCATGGCTACAGAGAAATCTGCAAGGAAGGGTGGCAGACAGCGTAGTGGGGGAACATCAAGAGATTTGCCTGATGACCTCTCAGAGCTTTACAAGACAGATCCTGAAGAGGATTATAATCAGCGCAAGACCCGAATACAGTGGATTCGAAGATATTGGGCAGAACAGTGGTACAAATACAGATTCGTGACCAAGGAATATGTTGAGAAGAGTGCTATCAAAAGTCCTTGGGGTGATATTCTCTTCCGAGGCCTTCCACCCAAGAATAGAGCTGAAGCTATTGCTCAGGGTTTCTATCCGTGTATGGTCCGTGGACCTCATCCTGAAGATGCCGACCCATCATCATTGCTATGGTGTCGTGACGATGGTCTCTTCAAGCGCAACTTCCAGCATGCAAAGGCATCGGCCAAGGAAAACAAGAAGTCAATGGGACTAGACTTCAACCCTGGTCCTTCTGCTCCCTGGGCTGACGGCACACGCGATGCAGAACCCAATGTCATCGGTCCTTTCTACAACCTTAAAGGTCTCATCACCCATATCGTGGTTCAAGGGACAGTCGTGAATGAGCCTGCAGATGACGCTGAATCAGATGAAGCGCCTGCAGCGCCGAAGCCAAAGAAACTGAAGCAGCCAAAAGCTTTAAAGTCTGCCTCTGCACCAAAAATATCACGGGCGAAGCCACTGGCCACTGCACCTCCTGAAGACAGTGTGCAGTATGAAGACTTGTCACACATCTCCAAGCCCCAGAAGGTCAAGATGGCTCTGCCACACACCGGCCAAGAACTGACAGCTGTTGCTATTCTGCGCAACGATGCCATTGATCTGTCCAGTGATGAAGATCTTGCAGATGACGCTCTTGAGCAACTGATCAAGAGCAAAGAAGAAGCAAAAATCTTCAACAATTTACCTCTCTTTGACGTGGCAATCATCCACGACTTCATCAATGAGTGGTTTGAAACGCCCAACCTCAGCTTTGAAGACCTGCAACTTCCCATTGGTCTCAGTGTCGCCTTCCATGGCGCCATTGCTTCAGAGCTAGCTCTAGCTCAGCGCATTGTCGAACTGAAGAAGAAATTGACTTTGAGAAAGCTCAGTTCAAGAAGCATATGGCCAAGCTCAGCGTGCAAGAGGTCAAGAACTTCAAGCTCATGCTGCACGAGCTTAAAGAAGCCTTTCTCAACAAGCGTGAAGAAGCTCAAGGTTCTCGTGAGCGCATGAAGAGCCTGGCTGACAAGTGTGTGCAAGCCTACAATGAGGCTGAGAAGCGCAAGGCCCTTGGGCGTCCTGGCATCGACCCTAGGATGGCTGCAAAGAAGAAGAAGAAGCCCGCTATGGCCGAACCCGACGCACCAAGGCAGGAAGCAGATCCCACTGTCTTCCCAACTAGCATGACTGGCTCGAAGCCAAAGGCCAGGTCAACCGCTTCAGAACTGAAGAAGACGAGGACTGCTAAGGCTGAAGCCAGAAAGAGGAAACATCCTGAAGCCTCTGCTACTGCTCCCTCCAAGAAGAAGCGAAAGACCAAGAAGGAACGGGCTGCTCCCACGGAGCCCTTGATTGTTGAACCCATCTCCATGGTTCGCCCAGCCACTGAACATCAAGAGCGCCAACCGACTGTCCATGAGCCAGCTTTCACAGAGGCTCATGAAGCTGAAGACTTCCCAGCAGCTGATCCCACCGCTGCTGAAGACATTGGTCACCATGACCATGTTGAAGATGATGCAGTTCTTCCTTAGATCGAGCACCAACAGGTATCATCGCCTGTGCTAACGCACAACAAACTCATCAGCATTGGTCGTCCTCTGACGCCAATTGCTCAGGATGCATCATGGGCTGATCACCCACAAGCACAAGAGGAAGATGACTTTGAGGCCCAGCCAACTCCAACTCCACAGGCGTCGCCAGCGTTACGTAGGCTTCGCAAAGTACCAAGGCCTCCAGTCTCTGAGTCTGAAGCTAAAGTTGTTGAAGACATTCCGGCTGCATCAGCCGATGAAGAAGAAACCCCAAGAGCTGCTACACCCCCATCTCACCAAGAAGCTGTTCTCGAGGAGAACGTGACTGTGACCGACCCTCCAGCTCATCAAGTGGAGGTTCAGAATCTTGAGGCTGCCACTGACGCCACTGACGCTGTCATGGCTGAAGCCAATGTGGAGCCTTCACCAACCCAAGCACCAGAAGTCAGTGAAGCCACTGATGCTACTGCTTCTGTTCCTGCGCTTGCTGCTGGTCCTCAGTTTGACTATCATGTTGAGCACAGGCCTCAGGTACAGAAGCCAATCCCAAGATTGCCCAGGTTTCTAGGTCCTGCATCAGCACCTGGATCCTTCAATGTCAATGGCTTCAAAGCAGACAATACTTTCTTCAATAGCTCCAAGAACCCCTACTCAAGGGAAAGAATATCTTCGGATCGGTTCTGGAGCTATCCACAGCGAAGCTATTACTCCTGCATTTTATACAATCAAGGTCGCATCTTCCCACATAAGCGTCTTGATATCGAAGCAATAGCTGGGCTGCCCTGTCTGGAAGAAGCTCTGGATTGCTTCAAAGAGGTCGGATTGTTGCCGTTTGTCACCGACCAAGAGCACTGGAATGAAGAGTTGCTGCTTCAATTCTATGCCACACTTCACATCCGTGGATACAACAGAGATCCGAAGACTTGGGTCCTGGAGTGGATGACAGGAAATGTTCATCATGAAGCCAAAGCCTTTGATATCATTGAGCTCACTGGTCTGCCCACTCCTGGCGATCTCTACGAACCTGGCTGTTAGCTTCACAGTGAAGCTATGGAGAGCATCTTTCAGAAGCCTGAACCAAACATGAGTCAGATACTCAGTATGATGAAGCCATTGCCACAAGATGCTGCATATCCTAAGGAGTTCCTTGTTGAAGACCTTGAGTATCTGCCAAGGACTATTTATCACATCATAAGGCGAACTCTTTGGCCTATCAAAGGACATTCTCCACATGCCAAGCTGGAAGGTGCAATGAAGACTTTGGTCTTCTATATTCTTCATGGCAAAAGCTTCAATGCATAGGACTTCTACATCCGCCAACTTGCTGCATCAGGCTCTGATCTTTTTGGCTTGAAGTTCTACGCTCCATGGATAATGCGGCTGATTAAACTCCACTCCGCTATCTCATATCAGTCATCTGCTCGCAATCATCGGATCTTTCTGCCTGATGTGGATATGTCCGTTGAAGCCATTTATCCTGAGCCTGCCAAGGAACCTCTTAGTCTTCAGAATGCGTAGCATCAAAGTTTCTCTCAGAACATTGAAGGGGTTGAAGCAGTCACCCATGTTTATCCTCTGGCTGGAACTACACGTGCACCACATCCTGCCCTTACTGAAGCCACCGATAGCACAATTGCCCAATGACCCAAGAAGCGCACTCGTGTTCTCAATGACTGAGAGCTTCTGGTGGCTCTTCATCAGAAACAGGATAGGCATCATGACTGGCTGAAGCGCCAAATGCAAAGCCTCTTGGTGGATGTCAACCGCATTCGCAATCTTGCCACCAAGAATGCCTTTGTTGCACATGAAACCTCTCGACGCACATGGAAAGGGCTGACGCTAATGTGCTCTGAAGATGATCTTCAAGAGGATGGCTTCTCTAAACGCTTCAAGTTTGACTCCACACCTCCTCGAAGGGCAGTGCTGCGACGAACTCCATCTCTTGAAGACTTTGAGTTCTCTTCCTCTGCTGCAACTGTGAATGCCAGAGTGATCGAGGATCAAGAAGATGCTACTTCACCGCCACCTCCTTCAGCATGCTTCGACACTGCTCCAAGTTCTTCTGCACCACCAAACACCACCGACGACCCTGCTGCTTCACCTACTCTTCATGGGAACGAGTAGATGCTCTATGTCTTCAAACCTTTTTGGTCCTTACTGACAAAAGGGGGAGAAGCATATGAGTTTGATAGTCTTCAAGAGGGTCCACATGGGCGGTTGCTTTATATTTTGCCTCGTGTTTACAACTCTCGTTTTGATACATTTGGTTCTTTGAGTTGTAACACTTAAATTCGATGGTCGTCTGCTACTTATTTGCCACTTTGTGATGCGATGATAAATTCCGCATGTGCGACGATAAATTCCGCACTTAGATCATTTTGGCAGACGTCCATTTTCCATTATGCATGTCATTATCTTCACATACCTTCTCATGCATAATGAATTGTCATCATAAGTTGAAGAGGATCTCCACGAGTACAACCTGCCATGTGCATTTGCATTCCAAAAGCAAATTACTTATATGCACATCTTTAGGGGGAGCCCTTGCAACTTATGAAGACAATTCCTTATCCTTTACAATTTCACATATTATATTCCCCGTTGAAAACTTCAACTAGTTTGTCATCAATCACCAACAAGGAGGAGATTGTAAGTGCATCTAGTGCCACCCCTAGTTGGTTTTGGAGTATTGATGACAAACCTAGTTGAGGGACTAATGTGTTTGTGAGAATTGCAGGATAACACAGGTAGAAGTCCCTCATTGATTCAGTTTTCCTACCAGAGATGACCCCTAAAAATGTATGAAGACATTGATGTCAAAGGTGGTTTATGAAGATATTCTCATTGAAGACTATGACAAGAGAAGACATCGCATGAAGCCTATGGAGCTCGAAGACTTAGATCTTTCGTAGTTCTGTTTCTTCTTTGTTGAGTCATAGGAACCACCATACTGTTAAGTGGGGTCCAAGAGAACCAGTCAGAATGACTGAAGTGATGCTTAACCAAAACCTATGTCTTCGAGTGAAGACTATGAGAGCGAATCTTGTCCAGAGTCGGACAAGTCAGCTTTGCTTGTAGCCCAAGTAAAGTTGCCGTGTGTGTTTGAAATCTGACCGTTGGAACACGTGTCAGTTCCTTAATGACCCAGGGTCATTTCGGACAAATCAGGTCAGGTTGCCTAGTGGCTATAAATAGCCCACCACCTACAACCATAAACGGTTGGCTGCTCAGAGTTAGAGTACGGCTTTTGTCGTTTGAGAGCAACCCACCTCGAAGCCTTTGAGAGAGAATTCCTTGCGAGGATAAAGCCCTAACCACCCAGAGCCAAAGAGTGTTAGGCATCACTTAAGTCTTCTTGTCTGTGTGATCTGAAGACTTATTACACTTGAGGACTGTGAATCCTCCAGCCGGTTAGGCGTCGCGTTCTGAGCATCCAAGAGACATTGTGGATCGTCGGTGAACGAAGTCTGTGAAGGTTTGGGAGTCTACCTTGAAGACTTACCAAAGTGATTGGGCAAGGTCTGTGTGACCTTAGCTCAAGGGGAATACGATGAGTACTTGGTGTCCTGAGCTGCGTGTTCAGGACTGGGTGTCCGGGACTGTGTGTCCTCAGGTTTAAATACCTAGCCGCCCTAACCAGACATACAGTTGTCACAGCAACTGGAACTGGTCCAACAAATCATTGTCTTCAACGAGTCACTCGTTTCATCCTTCCCTTCCCTTTACTTACTGTTGGTCCTTGTGAAGTCATTGTATGATTGCACTATCTTCTGTCTTCACTGAGTGACTGCGTGTTCTGTTTGGCTTCATAATATCTTCCTACCTGATCCTTACTACATTGCTGCTATTAGTCATTGTGCTTTCACTTCATTGAATACTTGACTATGGTTTGCCTAGTGTAGTCTACCTTCCGCTGCATGGTAATAGGTTTATTTCTATCGTTTGTCTTCGAAACTTCCACGTTTTGAAGACTTTCATAAAAATCGCCTATTCACCCCCCCCCCTCTAGTCGATATAACGCACTTTCAGGAGTATCTAGGTGACATTAGGGTTTTGGTTGATTTGTGTCTTAAGGTGTTATTCTAGTACGAACTCTAGGGCTGTTTGTGACACTTATAGGAATGGCCCAACGGATTGATTGGAAAGAATAACTTTGAGGTGGTTTCGTACCCTACCATAATCTCTTCGTTCGTTCTCCGCTATTAGTGACTTTGGAGTGACTCTTTATTGCATGTTGAGGGATAGTTTTATGATCCAATTATGTTAGTATTGTTGAGGGAACTTACACTAGCGAAAGTATGAACCCTAGGCCTTGTTACCATCATTGCAATACCGTTTACGCTCACTTTTATCACTTGCTACCTTGCTTTTTTATAATTTCAGATTACAAAAACTATTATATACTATCCATATTGCACTTGTATCACCATCTCTTCGCCGAACTAGTGCACCTATACAATTTACCATTGTATTAGGTGTGTTGGGGACACAAGAGACTCTTTGTTATTTGGTTGCAGGGTTGCTTGAGAGAGACCATCTTCATCCTACGCCTCCTACGGATTGATAAACCTTAGGTCATCCACTTGAGGGAAATTTGCTACTGTCCTACAAACCTGTGCACTTGCAGGCCCAACAACGTCTACAAGAAGAAGGTTCTGTAGTAGACATCAAGGGGGGTGAATAGGCAATTTTTATGAAAGCCTTCAAAACATGGAAGTTTCGAACACAATCGATAGAAATGAACCTATTAACATGCAGCGGAAGGTAGACTACACTAGGCAAGCCATAGTCAAGTATTAAATGAAGTGAAAGCACAAAGACTAATAGCATCTAGGCAGTATGGATCTGGATGGAAGACAGTATGAAGCCAATCAGAACAATCAGTCACACAATGAAGACAAACAGATAATGCAAACAGGCAATGACTTCACAAGGACCAGCTGTGAATAAAGAAATGGGAAGGATAGAACCAGTTGCTCGTTGAAGACAATGATTTGTTGGACCAATTCCAATTGCTGTGACAACTGTACGTCTGGTTAGGGAGGCTGAGATTTAACTCAGAATACCGTGTCTTCACCTTATTCCCCTTGAGCTAAGGACACCCAGTCCTCGCCCAATCACTGTGGTAAGTCTTCAAGGGAGACTTCCAAACCTTCACAGACTTTGTTCACCGGCGATCCAAAATGACTCTTGGATGCTCAGAACGCGACGCCTAACCGGCTGGAGGATTCACAGTCCTCAAGTGTAACAAGTCTTCAGATCAAACAGACAGGAAGACTTCAGTGATGCCTAACACTCTTTGGCTCTAGGTGTTTAGGGCTTTGTCCTCGCAAGGATTTCTCTCTCAAAGGCTTCGAGGTGGGTTGCTCTCAAACAACAAAAGTTGTGCACTAACTATGAGCAGCCAACCAATTTATGGTGTAGGGGTGGTCTATTTATAGCCACTAGGCAACCTGATTGTCTGAAATGACCCTGGGTCACTAAGGAACTGACACGTGTTCCAACGGTCAGATTTCAAACACACGCAACAACTTTAAATGGGCTACAAGTAAAGCTGACTCATCCAGCTCTGGATAATATTTTCTCTCATTGTCTTCGCTCGAAGACATAGGATTTTGGTTAAGCATCACTTCAGTCACTCTGACTTTGTTCACTGGGACCCCACTTAACAGTACGGTGGTTCCTATGACTCAACAAAGAAGAAAAGGAAACAACGAAACAATTAAGTCTCCGCGCTCCATAGTCTTCACTCAATGTCTTCTCTTGTCATAGTCTTCAATGTGAATATATTCACATACCACCTTTGTCTTCAATGTCTTCATACATTTTTAGGGGTCATCTCCGGTAGGAAAACCGAATCATTGAGGGACTACTACATGTGTTATCCTGCAATTCTCACAAACACATTAGTCCCTCAACCAGGTTTGTCGTCAATACTCCAAAACCAACTAGGGGTGGCACTAGATGCACTTACACTCTGACTATTCTTCCTCAACTGCAACAGTTAATGCCAGAGTCATTGATGACCAAGATGATGCTACTTCATGACCTCCAGCTTCGGCGCGCCTCGACACTGCACCAAGTTCTTCTGCACCACCGAACCTCAAGGACGACCCTGCTGCTTCGCCTACTCCTCATGGGAACGAGTAGAAGCTCTATATCTTCAAACCTTTTTGGTCATTACTGACAAAAGGGGGAGAAGCATATGAGTTGATAGTCTTCAAGCGGGTCCATATGGGTGGTTGCTATACTTTTTGCTACATTTGCCAAGTGCTTACAACTCTTGCTTTTGATACATTTGGTTCTTTGAGTTGTAACACTTAAACTTGATGGACGTCTGCTACTTGTTTGCTATTCTGTGATGCGATGATAAATTCCGCATGTGCGATGATAAATCCCGCACGAAGTCATTTTGCAGACGTCCGTTTTTCATTATGCATGTCATTATCTTCGTTATATCCTTTCATGCATGATGAATTGTCTTCATAAGTAGAAGAGGAGCTCCACAAGTACAACCTGCCATGTGCATTTGCATTCAAAAGCAAAATACTTATATGCACATCTTTAGGGGGAGCCTTTCTGCTACTTACGAAGACAATACCTAAATCCTTTACAATTTCACATACTTTTATCCCCGTTGAAAACTTCAACCAGTTTGTCATCAATCACCAAAAAGGGGGAGATTGTAAGTGCATCTAGTGCCACCCCTAGTTGGTTTTGGAGTATTGATGACAAACCTGGTTGAGGGACTAATGCATTTGTGAGAACTGCAGGATAACACAGCTAGTAGTCCCTCATTGATTCGGTTTACCTACCGGAGATGACCCCTAGAAATGTATGAAGACATTGAAGACAAAGGTGGTATTGAAGATATTCACATTGAAGACCATGACAAGAGAAGACATTGCATGAAGACTATGGAGCGCGAAGACTTAGTTGTTTCGTTGTTTCCTTTTCTTCTTTGTTGAGTCATAGGAACCACCGTACTGTTAAGTGGGGTCCCAGTGAACAAAGTCAGAGTGACTGAAGTGATGCTTAACCAAAATTCTATGTCTTCGAGCGAAGACAATGAGAGCAAATCTTATCCAGAGCTGGATGAGTCAGCTTTACTTGTAGCCCAAGTAAAGTTGCCGCGTGTGTTTGAAATCTGATCGTTGGAACACGTGTCAGTTCCTTAGTGACTAGGGTCATTTAGGGCAAATCAGGTCGGGTTGCCTAGTGGCTATAAATAGCCCACCCCCTACACCATAAATTGGTGGCTGCTCAGAGTTAGTGCATGACTTTTGTCGTTTGAGAGCAACCCACCTCCGAAGCTTTTGAGAGAGAAATCCTTGCGAGGACAAAGCCCTAAACACCTAGAGCCAAAGAGTGTTAGGCATCACTGAAGTCTTCCCGTCTGTGTGATCTGAAGACTTGTTACACTTGAGGACTGTGAATCCTCCAGCCGGTTAGGCGTCGCGTTCTGAGCATCCAAGAGTCATTGTGGGTCGCTGGTGAACGAAGTCTATGAAGGTTTGGAAGTCTACCTTGAAGACTTACCTGTGTGATTGGGCGAGGACTGGGTGTCCTTAGCTCAAGGGGAATAAGGTGAAGACACGATCTTCTGAGTTAAATCTTAGCCTCCCTAACCAGACGTACAGTTGTCACAGCAACTAGAACTGGTCCAACAAATCATTGTCTTCTTCACTAAGCAATTGGTTCTATCCTTCCCATCTCTTTATTTACAGTTGGTCCTTGTGAAGTCATTGCCTGTTTGCATTATCTGTTTGTCTTCACTGTGTAACTGTTTGTTCTGATTGGCTTCATACTATCTTCCATCCTGATCCGTACTGCCTAGCTGCTATTAGTCTTCGTGCTTTCACTTCATTGAATACTTGACTATGGCTTGCCTAGTGTAGTCTACCTTCCGCTGCATGTTTATAGGTTCATTTCTATCGTTTGTCTTCAAAACTTCCATGTTTTGAAGACTTCCATAAAAATCGCCTATTCACCCCCCCCCCCTCTAGTCGATAACTAGCACTTTCGAATCAAACAAAATAAAATAAAAATTACGCTCCAAGCAAAACACATATCATGTGATGAATAAAAATATAGCTCCAGGTAAAGTTACCGATGAACGAAGACGAAAGTGGGGATGCCATCCGGGGCATCCCCAAGCTTAGGCTTTTGGTTTTCCTTGAATATTATCTTGGGGTGCCTTGGTCATCCCCAATCTTAGGCTCTTGCCACTCCTTATTCCATAGTCCATCGAATCTTTACCCAAAATTTGAAACTTCACAACACAAAACTTATCAGAAAACTCGTAAGCTCCGTTAGTATAAGAAAATAAATCACCAGTTAGGTATTGTTGTGAACTCATTCTAAATTCATATTGGTGTAATATCTACTGTATTACAACTTATCTATGGTTCATACCCTCCGATACTACTCATAGATTCATCAAAATAAGCAAACAACACATAGAAAACAGAATCTGTCAAAAATAGAATAGTATGTAGTAATCTGTAGGTTCCAAATACTTCTGTAACCCCAAAAATTCTGAAATAAGTTGGTGGACGTGATGAATTTGTCTATTAATCATCTGCAAAAATAATCAACTTAATCGCACTCTCCAGTAAAAATGGCAGCTAATCTCGTGAGCGCAAAAGTCTCTGTTTTTTACAGCAAGATCGCAAAGACTTCACCCAAGTCTTCTCAAAGGTTCTACTTGGCACAAACACTAATTAAAACATAAAACTGAAGGAAATATGCCCTAGAGGCAAAAATAAAGTTATTATTTATTTCCTTATATCATGATAAATGTTTATTATTCATGCTAGAATTGTATTAACTGGAAACATGATACATGTGTGAATACATAGACAAATAGAGTGTCACTAGTATGCCTCTACTTGACTAGCTCGTTGATCAAAGATGGTTATGTTTCCTAGCGATATACAAAGAGTTGTCATTTGATTAACGGGATCACATCATTAGGAGAATGATGTGATTGACTTGACCCATTCTGTTAGCTTAGCACTTGATCGTTTAGTTTGTTACTATTGTTTTCTTCATGACTTATACATGTTCCTGTGACTATGAGATTATGCAACTCCCGTTTATCAGAGGAACACTTTGTGTGCTACCAAACGTCACAATGTAACTGGGTGATTATAAAGGTGCTCTACAGGTGTCTCCAAAGGTACTTGTTGGGTTGGCGTATTTCAAGATTAGGATTTGTCACTCCCATTGTCGGAGAGGTATCTCTGGGCCCACTTGGTAATACACATCACTCAAGCCTTGCAAGCATTGTAACTAATGAGTTAGTTGTGGGATGATGTATTACGGAACGAGTAAAGAGACCTGCCGGTAATGAGATTGAACTAGGTATTGAGATGCCGACGGTCGAATCTCGGGCAAGTAACATACCGATGACAAAGGGAACAACGTATGTTGTTATGCTGTTTGACCGATAAAGATCTTCGTAGAATATGTAGGAGTCAATATGAGCATCCAGGTTCCGCTATTGGTTATTGGACGGAGACGTGTCTCGGTCATGTCTACATAGTTCTCGAACCCGTAGGGTCCGCACTCTTAAAGTTCGATGGCGGTTATATTATGAGTTTATGTGTTTTGATGTACCGAAGGTAGTTCGGAGTCTCGGATGTGATCACGGACATGATGAGGAGTCTCGAAATGGTTGCGACATGAAGATTGATATATTGGACGACTATATTCGGACACCGGAATGGTTCCGGGGGTTATCGGATATATACCGGAGTACCGGGGGTTACCGGAACCCCCCGGGGGTTATTGGGCCTCATGGGCCCAAGTGGTGGAAGAGGAGAGGTGGCAGGAGGTGGCGCGCGGCCCCCTTGCCCCAATACAAATTGGGAAAGGGAGGGGGCGGCGGCCCCCTTCTCCTTCCTTCTCTCCACCTCCTCCTTCCCCCTTCTCCTAGTTGGAATAGGAAAGGGGGAAAAACCTACCTGGAGTAGGATTGCCCCCCCTTGGGCGCGCCTAGTCCTCTTGGCCGGCCCCCTCCTCCTCCCCCCCTTTATATACGGAGGAGGGGGGCACCCCATAGACACAACAATTGATCTCTTGGATCTTTTAGCCATGTGCGGTGCCCCCCTCCACCATAATCCAGCTCGGTCATATCGTAGCGGTGCTTAGGCGAAGCCCTGCGTCGGTAGAACATCATCATCGTCACCACGCTGTCGTGCTGACGGAACTCTCCCTCAAAGCTCGGCTGGATTGGAGTTCGAGGGACGTCATCGAGTTGAACATGTGCAGAACTCGGAGGTGCCGTGCGTTCGGTGCTTGATTGGTCGGATTGTGAAGATGTACGACTACATCAACCGCGTTGTGCTAACGCTTCCGCTTTCGGTCTACGAGGATACATGGACACACTCTCCCCTCTTGTTGCTATGCATCACCATGATCTTGCGGATGCGTAGGAATTTTTTTGAAATTACTACGTTCCCCAACAGTGGCATCTGAGCCAGGTTTTATGCGTAGATGTTTTATGCACGAGTAGAACACAAGTGAGTTGTGGGCGATACAAGTCATACTGCTTACTAGCATGTCATACTTTGGTTCGGCGGTATTGTTGGATGAAGCGGCACAGACCGACATTACGTGTACGCTTACGCAAGACTGGTTCTACCGACGTGCTTTGCACACAGGTGGCTGGCGGGTGTCAGTTTCTCCAACTTTAGTTGAACCGAGTGTGGCTACGCCCGGTCCTTGAGAAGGTTAAAACATCACTAACTTGACGAACTATCGTTGTGGTTTTGATGCGTAGGTAAGAACGGTTCTTGCTCAGCCCGTAGCAGCCAGGTAAAACTTGCAACAACAAAGTAGAGGACGTCTAACTTGTTTTTGCAGGGCATGTTGTGATGTGATATGGTCAAGATGTGATGAGATATAAGTTGTTGTATGATATGATCATGTTTTTTTGAAGTTATCGGCAACTGGCAAAAGCCTTATGGTTGTCTCTCTATTGCATAAGATGCAAGCGCCAAACAATTGCTTTACTTTATCGCTATGCGATAGCAATAGTTGCAAGAGCAATAGTTGGCGACCTTGTGACGACACATTGATATAGATCAAGATGATTGAGATCATGGTGTCATGCCAGTCACGATGGAGATCATGACGATGCTTTGGAGATGGAGATCAAAGGCACAAGATGATGATGGCCATATCATGTCACATATTATGATTGCATGTGATGTTTATCTTTTATACATCTTATTTTTCTTAGTTCGGCAGTAGCTTTATAAGATGATCTCTCACTAAATTTCAAGGTATAAGTGTTCTCCCTGAGTATGCACCATTGCAAAAGTTCTTCGTGCTGAGACACCACGTGATGATCGGGTGTGATAGGCTCTACGTTCAAATACAACGGGTGCAAAAAAGTTGCACACGCGGAATACTCAGGTTAAACTTGACGAGCCTAGCATATGCAGATATGGCCTCGGAACACTGAGACCGAAAGGTCGAGCGTGAATCATATAGAAGATATGATCAACATAGTGATGTTCACCATTGAAAACTACTCCATCTCACATGATGATCGGACATGGTTTAGTTAATTTGGATCACGTGATCACTTAGATGATTAGAGAGATGTCTATCTAAGTGGGAGTTCTTAAGTAATATGATCAATTGTAATTTATCATGTACTTAGTCCTGGTAGTATTAGCATATCTATGTTGTAGATCAATAGCTCGCGATGTTGCTCCCCGTTTATTGTGTTCCTAGAGAAAAACTATGTTGAAAAATGTTAGTAGCAATGATGCGGATTGGATCCGTGATATGAGTATTATCCTCATTGCTGCACAGAAGAATTATGTCCTTGATGCACCGCTAGGTGACAGACCTATTGTAGGAGCAGATGCAAACGTTATGAATGTTTGGCTAGCTCAATATGATGACTACTTGATAGTTTAGTGCACCATGCTTAACGGCTTAGAATCGGGGCTTCAAAGACGTTTTGAACGCCATGGAGCATATAAGATGTTCCAAGAGTTGAAATTGGTATTTCATACTCATGCCCGTGTCGAGAGGTATGAGACCTCTAACAGTACTTTGCCTACAAGATGGAGGAGAATAGCTCAACTAGTGAGCATGTGCATAGATTGTCTGAGTACTACAATTGCTTGAATCAAGTGGGAGTTAATCTTCCAGATAAGAGAGTAATTGACAAAGTTCTCTAGTCACTATCACCGATTTACTAGAACTTAGTGATGAACTATAATATGCAAGGGATGACAAAATTAATTCCCAAGCTCTTCGTGATGCTGAAATCGACGAAGGTAGAAATCAAGAAAAGCATCAAGTGTTGATGGTTGACAAAGACCACTAGTTTCAAGAAAAGGGCAAAGGGGAGAAGGGGAACTTCAAGAAGAACGGCAAGCAAGTTGCTGCTCAAGTGAAGAAGCCCAAGTCTGGACCTAAGCCTGAGACTGAGTGCTTCTACTGCAAAGGGACTGGTCACTAGAAGCAGAACTGCCCCAAGTATTTAGCGGATAAGAAGGATGGCGAGGTGAACAAAGGTATATTGGATATACATGTTATTGATGTGTACTTTACTAGTGTTTATAGCAACCCCTCGGTATTTGATACTAGTTCAGTTGCTAAGAGTAGTAACTTGAAACAGGAGTTGCAGAATGAACAGAGACTAGTTAAGGGTGAAGTAACGATGTGTGTTGGAAGTAGTTCCAAGAATGATATGATCATCATCGCACACTCCCTATACTTTCCGGATTAGTGGTTATACACCCAATGAAAATGGTTTGTTGAATCTCGATCATAGTGATACACATATTCATAATACTGAAGCCAAAAGATGCAAAGTTAATAATGATAGTGCAACTTATTTGTGGCACTGCTGTTTAGGTCATATTGGTGTAAAGCGCATGAAGAAAATCCATGCTGATGGGCTTTTGGAATCACTTGATTATGAATCAGTTGATGCTTGCGAACCATGCCTCATGGGCAAAGATGACTAAGACTCCATTCTCCAGAACAATGGGGGCGAGTAACTGACTTATTGGATATAATACATACTGATGTATGAGGTCCGATGAGTGTTGAGGCTCGCGGCGGGTATCGTTCTTTTATGACCTTCACAGATGATTTGAGCAGATATGGGTATATCTACTTGAAGAAACATAAGTCTGAAACATTTGAAAAGTTCAAAGAATTTCAGAGTGAAGTGGAAAATCATCGTAACAAGAAAATAAAGTTTCTACGATCTGGTCGCAGAGGCGAATATTTGAGTTACGAGTTTGGTCTTCAATTAAAACAATGTGAAATAGTTTCACAAACTCATGCCACCTGGAACAACACAGCGTAATGGTGTGTCCGAATGTCGTAATCATACTTTACTAGATATGGTGCGATCTATGATGTCTCTTACTGATTTACCGCTATTGTTTTGGGGTTATGCATTAGAGACAGCTGCATTCACATTGAAAAAAGGCACCATCTAAATCCATTGAGACGACATCGTATGAACTGTGGTTTAGCAAGAAACCTAAGCTGTCGTTTCTTAAAGTTTGGGGTTGCAATGCTTATGTGAAAAAGTTTCATCTTGATAAGCTCAAACACAAGTCGGAGAAGTGCATCTTCATAGGATACCCAAAAGTAACTATTGGGTACACCTTCTATCACAGATTCGAAGGCAAGATATTTTTTGCTGAGAATGGATCCTTTCTAGAGAAGGAGTTTCTCTTGAAAGAAGTGAGTGGGAGGAAAGTAGAACTTGATGAGGTAACTATACCTGCTCCCTTATTAGAAAGTAGTTCATCACAGAAATCTGTTTCTGTGACTCCTACACCAATTAGTGAGGAAGCTAATGATGATGATCATGTAACTTCAGATCAAGTTACTACCGAACCTCGTAGGTCAACCAGAGTGAGATCCGCACCAGAGTGGTTCGGTAATCCTGTTCTGGAGGTCATGTTAATTGACCATGACGAACCTATGAACTATGAGGAAGCGATGATGAGCCCAGATTCCGCGAAACGACTTGAGGCCATGAAATCTGAGATGGGATCCATGTATGAGAACAAAGTGTGGACTTTGGTTGACTTGCCCGATGATCGGCAATCCATAGAAAATGAATGGATGTTCAAGAGGAAGATGGACGCTGATAGTAGTGTTACTATCTACAAAGCTAGACTTGTCGAAAAAGGTTTTGACAAAGTTCAAGGTGTTGACTACGATGAGATTTTCTCACTCGTAGCGATGCTTAAGTCTGTCCGAATCGTGTTAGCAAATTGCCACATTTTATGAAATCTGGCAATGGATGTCAAAACTACATTCCTTAATGGATTTCTTAAAGAAGAGTTGTATATGATGCAACTAGAAGGTTTTGTCGATCCTAAAGATGCTAACAAAATGTGCAAGCTCCAGCGATCCATCTATGGACTGGTGCAACCATCTCAGAGTTGGAATATACGCTTTGATGAGTTGATCAAAGCATATAGTTTTATACAGACTTGTGTTGAAGCCTGTATTTACAAGAAAGTGAGTGGGAGCACTACATCATTTCTGATAAATATATGTGAATGACATGTTGTTGATCAGAAATAATGTAGAATTTTCTAGAAAGCATAAAGGAGTTTTTGAAAGGAGTTTTTCAAATAAAGACCTCAGTGAAGCTACTTACATATTGAGCATCAAGATCTATAGAGATAGATCAAGACGGTTGATAAGTTTTTTCAATAAGTACATACCTTGACAAGATTTTGAAGTAGTTCAAAATGGAACAGTCAAAGAAAGAGTTCTTACCTGTGTTATAAGGTATGAAATTGAGTAAGACTCAAAGCCCGACCACGACAGAAGATAGAAAGAGAATGAAAGTCATTCCCTATGCCTCAGCCATAGTTTCTATAAAGTATGCCATGCTGTGTACCAGATCTATTGTATACCCTACACTGCGTTTAGCAAGGAAGTACAATAGTGATCTAGGAGTAGATCACTGGACAACGGTCAAAATTATCCTTAGTGGAATAAGGATATGTTTCTCGATTATGGAGGTGACAAAAGGTTCGTAGTAAAGGGTTACGTCGATGCAAATTTTGACACTGAGCTAGATGACTCTAAGTCTCAATCTGGATACATTTTGAAAGTGTGAGCAATTAGCTAGAGTAGCTCCATGCAGAGCATTGTTGACATAGAAATTTACAAAATACATACGGATCCGAATGTGGCAGACCCGTAGACTAAACTTCTCTCACAAGCAAAACATGATCACACCATAGTACTCTTTGGGTGTTAATCACATAGCAATGTGAACTAGATTGTTGACTCTAGTAAACCCTTTGGGTGTTGGTCACATGACGATGTGAACTATGGGTGTTAATCACATGGTGATGTGAACTATTGGTGTTAAATCATATGGCGATGTGAACCAGATTATTGACTCTAGTGCAAGTGGGAGACTGTCACAGCCCTAGAATTTGCTTGCCATTAGTTGCCTTAAAGCATCCATGCTTCATGTTAACTTTTCAATTAAAGTTGAAATGGGGATGTTGAAACCCTAGCACTAAATGAATTCAACTAGGTTCAAATAAACAATATTTTCAATGAACCCAAAATGCATTTGAAAATGTTCATGATTTTTGATAAAGGTGAAAACCTCTGCCAAAAATGATGCCAATATTTTTAGGCCATTCTGGATTTTTGAATAACCCATATTGTATTTGAATTGGGGCAGTTAAATACTATTAATATTTTTAAATGCTTCAACAATTCTGAAAATAGTTAAGGGCCTCTGTAATAATTAACTTAATGCCCACAATTATTTTCAGGATTTATTAAAATGATTTGGGTTATAAACTAAATCAAAACAAAATAACAAGAATAGAAAATAGAACAGAATTTATGAAAAGACAGAAACCTCACCTGGGCTTCTTACCTGTAGCAGCAGCCCACCTGGCCAGGCCACCTGGTGGCCCAGTTGGCTGGCCCAGCCCAGCCAGCGCTGGCCACCGTCTCCAACCTCCTGCCAGTAGGCAGGAGGGCGTGTGCTCGCCGCGCGCCAGCACGCACCGGCCACCTCCTGCCTGTCTCCCCATCGCCCTGAGGATGCCACGCGACCCCTTGGCGCCCTCTCACTCCCTCCCGCGTCTCTCCGTCGTCTGCCCCTCTCCCCCGAGCACTACCGAGCGGAGCTCGTCGCCACTGACACCGTTCGCTGCGGCCACCGACCCTCCCTCGCCCATCCAGTGTGTCCAAGAGCTCCGGGTCGTCTTCCTCATCCTCTCCACCGAGCCTTGGAACGAAGGACGCACCACAACGTCGCCAGCATCGTCGTTTCCATCGCCGGCCACTGTGGATCCTCGCCGTCGATTCAGGAGCTACCGGGCGTCCCCGACCTCGCCCTCGCGCTCGTTGGACTCGTTGTGAGCCTCCGCACCGAACCTCCCTCTCCCCGATGCCGATTTCTTCCTCTAACCGCGGGCTCTGTCGAGCCCGAGAGCTCATCGCCGCCGGACACGAGGTCGCAGTGGCTAGAGCCCACACACGTCGCATCCGAGTACGCTGTCGTCCTCAGCGCGTTCCCAGGAACCTAGAGCACCTAACCACTCCTTCTCCCGTGCACCGTAGCGCTCTGTCCATCTTCACCGAACTCCGACCACCGCCGCGAGCTCCATTCCGGTGAGCTCCAGTGCCCCCACAGCCACCCACCTGCTCCTCTGGATGCGGGCGAGCGAGGGCAACCCACCGGTGCCCTTGGCTTGACCCACTACCGCCTGTAGCGCCATCTCCGCCGTTGCCCGAGCTCCGGCCGCCGCAAAGCTCGATGCCGTCAACGCCGTAGACCACCTCAGCCACTGATGCTTGCTCCGTTGGATGCGGATGAGCACCAGCTCCACGCAGAGCCCCTCCGCCACTCGTTTGGTCACCGGAGGAGCAAACCCGACGCCCTCCGCCATCTCTGGCTCCGCCGGCGATGAGCCGCGGGTCAACTCCGGCGAGTTGACCCGTGTTTGACCCCTGTTTGACCCCCCCAGGGTCACTGACGCGTGGGCCCGCCCTGTTAATTTTTAGTTAGGTTTAGTTTACTGCTAATTAACTTAGATTAGTGCTTAATCTAACACTAACTAACTCTGTTAAGTTAGTAATAACACTGACACGCAGGACCCACAGGTCAGGTTTGACCTGGACCGCCCCCGTTGACCTGCTAACGTTAGCATGATGCAAGGCTGACGCAGTAAATGCTTTTCTGTATTTTAAATAAATCTAAATGATTTATTTATTTTCAGAAAATCCCCTAAACTTCCAAAAATCATAGAAAATAATCTATAACTCAGAATTAAATAAATTATATATGAAAAATTATCAAAAAAATTCAAGGAATCTGTTTATGGCATTTTCATGCATGTTTGAGCAACCTAGGGTTGCTGTACAGGGCAATTTGCATAATTGACATTTAAATAAGCACATATGGAGTTTGAATTTGATCCCTTGGTTCAAACCAACTTCATTTAATATGATTGCTAGTTGCATTAGCTCAATCAACAGCATATTGCCATGACATTATCATGCATCATAATTGTTGCATTGCATTGACTGTGTTCCTCTTTGTTTGCCAGTATTTGTCCCCTCTCGATAGACGTGGTTCCGACGATGAGTTCGATGACACCGATGAAGAACTATACTATCTTCAGAAGTGCCAGGCAAGCAAAATCCCCCTTGTTCATTCCGATACAATCCCACTCTCTCGCTCCTACTCTCTTTTACTGCATTAGGACAACAATGATTCATCTGTTACTTGTTGCGGTAGTTGAACCCTTATCCTCTGCATGACCTGTCATTGCCACAGTAAATAGATGAAACCCACTAGCATGAGTAGGAGTTGTTTGAGCCCCGATGTGCCTACTCATTCATGCTTGTTTGTCATGCCTGCTATTGCTTAGAGTTGTGTCAGGTCTGATTCATCGGGGATGAATTGGAAAGTTGTGAACATGTCCTACTGTGTGTGAGCTAAGTGTGTGAACACGATTTGGTAAAGGTAGCGGTGAGAGGCCATGTAGGAGTACATGGTGGGTTGTCTTATTGAAACCGTTCTTAGGAACTGAGTTCTGTGTCTATGATCCATGAACAGCTACTACCACTCATTGGGATCCTTAATTGACCCTCTCGACTTCTTAATCACCTTAGTACTCTGCCCAGCAGTTGCAACTAGTTTCTGGTGTTTGTAGGTTATGTGTTGGCGGCCGTGCGTAGCGCTGACCCTAGGGGTGGGCTATGATGCAGTAGATACACTGTGGCACGGTGTACCGGGCGCCCGTTTGGTGTCTCGGGAACCCTGTTCACATCGTTCGGGGCCGTATGTGGAAACCTCGGTCGGACTCCCTGCGGATGGAACCTGGATAGGCGATAAACCTAGACTAGAGACTTGAGTGTTTAGGTAGGCCGTGGCCGACACCCTCGTTGGGCTTCCGCTTGAAGGTTGCCGAGTACATGTCGTGTAAACGACGGTAAGTGGTGGGAGCGTGTGTGAAGAGGTACACCCCTGCAGGGTTATCATTATCTATTCGAATAGCCGGATTCCTCGGATATGGAAACTTGGACCCCCTTGCATAGTTCATAGACAAGTGAAAGTGGATACTCTAAAACTCGCAAGATAAGTGTGAGTGCTATGGATGGCCTTCTCGTAGGGAGACGGGAGCGGATCCATAGTGCTGTATTGAATGGTGAATATGTGGACTCGTGTGCGCCACCTCAAAAGAGTTGCTTGCAATCGTAGTTCAGGTTAGCCATTGAGTCAAAGCTGGCTTGCTGCAGTTAAACTCCACCACCCCCTTTATTGATACCGATGCATATGTAGATAGTTCTGATGTAAGTCTTGCTGGGTACATTTGTACTCACGTTTGCTTATTTTATGTTTTGCAGAGAGACGTCGGTCTCGCTAGTAGTTCCGTGTGGACTTCGACGTTTAGCTTGATACCTCGGCTATGATCTTGTGCCCTCGGCAGGATCTGGTAGATAGTCAGGCTTCTTAGCCTTTTTCATTTGTAGATGTCTGTATTCAGACATGTTGAGCTTCCGCATGTGCTTTGATTTGTATGCTATGATTGTTGGGTCATGAGACCCATGTTTGTAATATCTCGCTCCTCGGAGCCTAATGAATAAATACTTGAGTCGTAGAGTTATGTTGTGATGCCATGTTGTATTTACACATATCGAGCATATTGTGTGTATGATTGAAATGTTTGGTATGTGTGGGATCCGACCATCTAGTTGTTTATCCTTGGCAGCCTCTCTTATGGGGAAATGTAGTCTAGTGCTTCCATGAGCCATAGTAGTCCGCTACAGCCCGGTTCACCGGAGTCCTGCTAGCCCAGCACTACTGCTCATGATACTTGACTGGCCGATATGTGTTTCACTTCGTTCTTGTGTCTGTCCCTTCGGGGAAATGTCACGCGGTGACATCCGGAGTCCTGCCTAGCCTGCTACAGCCCGAGTTCCCGGAGTCCTGTTAGCCTAGTGCTACAGCACGGATTCACACGCTGCTGACCGACATGCTCGATGTGGCTCGTGTATTCCTATCCCCATAGGTTGGTGCCGCTTTGGGTTCACGACTAGCCATGTCGGCCCGGGTTCTCTGTCACATGGATGCTAGCGACACTATCATATACGTGAGCCAAAAGGCGCAAACGGTCCCGACCATGGTAAGGCGACACCTGTGGGAATACCGTGCGTGAGGCCGCAAAGTGATATGAGGTGTTACTGGCTAGATCGATGTGACTTGGAATTGGGGTCCTGACAGAGACTGAAGGAAATATGCCCTAGAGGCAATAATAAAGTTATTATTTATTTCCTTATATCATGATAAATGTTTATTATTCATGCTAGAATTGTATTAACCGGAAACATGATACATGTGTGAATACATAGACAAACAGAGTGTCACTAGTATGCCTCTACTTGACTAGCTCATTGATCAAAGATGGTTATGTTTCCTAGCCATAGACAAAGAGTTGACATTTGATTAACGGGATCACATCATTATGAGAATGATGTGATTGACTTGACCCATTCCGTTAGCTTAGCACTTGATCGTTTAGTTCGTTGCTATTGCTTTCTTCATGACTTATACATGTTCCTACGACTATGATATTATGCAACTCCCATTTACCGGAGGAACACTTTGTGTGCTACCAAACGTCACAACGTAACTGGGTGATTATAAAGGTGCTCTACAGGTGTCTCCAAAGGTACTTGTTGGGTTGGCATATTTCAAGATTAGGATTTGTCACTCCGATTGTCGGAGAGGTATCTCTGGGCCCACTCGGTAATACACATCACTCAAGCCTTCCAAGCATTGTAACTAATGAGTTAGTTGCGGGATGATGTATTATGGAATGAATAAAGAGACCTGCCGGTAACGATATTGAACTAGGTATTGAGATACCGACAATCGAATCTCGGGCAAGTAACATACCGATGACAAAGGGAACAATGTATGTTGTTATGCGATTTGACCGATAAAGATCTTCGTAGAATATGTAGGAGCCAATATGAGCATCTAGGTTCAGCTATTGGTTATTGACCGGAGACGTGTCTCCGTCATGTCTACATAGTTCTAGAACCCGTAGGGTCCGCACGCTTAAAGTTCGATGACGGTTATATTATGAGTTTACGTGTTTTGATGTACCGAAGGTAGTTCGGAGTCCCTAATGTGATCTCGGACATGACAAGGAGTCTCGAACTGGTCGAGACATGAAGATTGATATATTGGACGACCATATCCGGACACCGGAATGGTTTCGGGGGTTATCGGATATATACCGGAGTACCGGGGGGGGGGGGGTTACCGGAACCCCCCGGGGGTTATTGGGCCTCATGGGCCCAAGTGGTGGAAGAGGAGAGGCGGCAGGAGGTGGAAACCGGCCCCCCTTGCCCCAATCCGAATTGGGAAAGGGAAGGGGGTGGCGGCCCCCCTTCTCCTTCCTTCTCTCCACCTCCTCCTTCCCCCTTCTCCTAGTTCGAATAGGAAAGGGGGCAAAACCTACTTGCAGTAGGATTGCCCCCCCTTGGGCGCGCCTCCTCCTCTTGGCCGCCCCCTCCTCCTCCCTCCTTCATATACGGAGGAGGGGGGCACCCCATAGACACAACAATTGATCTCTTGGATCTTTTAGCCGTGTGTGGTGCCCCCTCCACCATAATCCACCTCGGTCATATCATAGCGGTGCTTAGGCGAAGCCCTGTGTCGGTAGAACATCATCATCGTCACCATGCCGTTGTGCTGACGGAACTCTCCCTCAAAGCTCGGCTGGATCAGAGTTCGAGGGACGTCATCGAGTTGAACGTGTGCAGAACTCGAAGGTGTCGTGCGTTCGGTGCTTGATCGGTCGGATCGTGAAGACATACGACTACATCAACTGCGTTGTGCTAACGCTTCCGCTTTCGGTCTACGAGGGTACGTGGTCACACTCTCCCCTCTCGTTGCTATGCATCACCATGATCTTGCGTGTGCGTAGGATTTTTTTTGAAATTACTACGTTCCCCAACAAATACCACATCTAAACAGAGGCTAGATGAATTATTTATTACTAAACAGGAACAAAAATAAAATTGGGTTGCCTCCCAACAAGCGCTATCGTTTAACGCCCCTAGCTAGGCATGATGATTTCAATGATGCTCACATAAAAGATAAGAATTGTAACATAAAGAGAGCATCATGAAGAATATGACTAGCACATTTAAGTCGAACCCACTTCCTATGCATAAGGATTTTGTGAGCAAACAACTTGTGGGAACAAGAATCAACTTTCATGGGAAAGAAAAACAAGCATAACTTCAAGATTTTAAGCACATAGAGAGGAAACTTGATATTATTGCAATTCCTACGAGCATATATTCCTCCCTCATAATAATTTTCATTAGCATCATGAATGAATTCAACAATATAACCATCACATAAAGCATTCTTTTCATGATCTACAAGTATGCAAAGTTGACACTCTTCCAAAATAGTGGGATTAACATTAACTAAAGTCATGACCTCTCCAAACCCACTTTTATAATTATCACAATAAGATTCAATACCCTCCAAAATAGTGGGATCATTACTTCCTAAAGTTGACACTCTTCCAAACCCACTTTCATCAATATAATCATCATAAATAGGAGGCATGCTATCATCAAAATAAATTTGCTCATCAAAACTTGAGGGACAAAAAATATCATCTTCATCAAACATAGCATCCCCAAGCTTGTGGCTTTGCATATCATTAGCAACATGGATATTCAAAGAATTCATACTAACAACATTGCAATCATGCTCATCATCCAAAGATTTAGTGCCAAACATTCTAATGCATTCTTCTTCTAACACTTTGGCACAATTATCAGAATCCTTATTTTCATGAAAGACATTAAAAAGATGAAGCATATGAGGTACCCTCAATTCCATTTTTACTAGTGATAATAAGAAACAAAAATATTCGATTGAAAGATCTAAAGATATACCTTCAAGCGCTAACCTCCCCGGCAACGGTGCCAAAAAATAGCTTGATGTCTACTACTCAACCTTCTTCTTGTAGACGTTGTTGGGCCTCCAAGTGCTGAGGTTTGTAGGACAGTAGCAAATTTCCCTCAAGTGGATGACCTAAGGTTTATCAATCCGTGGGAGGCGTAGGATGAAGATGGTCTCTCTCAAGCAACCCTGCAACCAAATAGCAAAGAGTCTCTTGTGTCCCCAACACACCCAATACAATGGTAAATTGTATAGGTGCACTAGTTCGGCGAAGAGATGGTGATACAAGTGCAATATGGATGGTAGATATAGGTTTTTGTAATCTGAAAATATAAAAACAGCAAGGTAACTAATGATAAAAGTGAGCAAAAGCGGTATTGCAATGCTAGGAAACAAGGCCTAGGGTTCATACTTTCACTAGTGCAAGTTCTCTCAAGAATAATAACATAATTGGATCATATAACTATCCCTCAATATGAAACAAAGAGTCACTCCAAAATCACTAATAGGGGAGAACGAACGAAGAGATTATGGTAGGGTACGAAACCACCTCAAAGTTATTCTTTCTAATCGATCTATTCAAGAGTTCGTACTAGAATAACACCTTAAGACACAAATCAACCAAAACCCTAATGCAACCTAGATACTCCAATGTCACCTCAAGTATCTGTGGGTATAATTATACGATATGCATCACACAATCTCAGATTCATCTATTCAACCAACACAAAGAACTTCAAAGAGTGCCCCAAAGTTTCTACCGGAGAGTCAAGACAAAAACGTGTGCCAACCCCTATGCATAAGTTCACGAGGTCACGGAACTCGCAAGTTGATCACCAAAACATACATCAAGTGGATCACATGATATCCTATTGTCACCACAAATAAGCACATGCAACACATAAATCAAGTGTTCTCAAATCCTTAAAGATTCAATCCGATAAGATAACTTCAAAGGGAAAACTCAATTCATCACAAGAGAGTAGAGAGGGAGAAACATCATAAGATCCAAATATAATAGCAAAGCTCGCGATACATCAAGATCGTGCCGACTCAAGAACACGAGAGAGAGAGAGAGAGAGAGAGATCAAACACATAGCTACTGGTACATACCCTCAGCCCTGAGGGTAAACTACTCCCTCCTCGTCATGGAGAGCGCCGTGATGATTAAGATGGCCACCAAAGAGGGATTCCCCCCTCCGGCAGGGTGTCGGAACGGGTCTAGATTGGTTTTCGGTGGCTACTGAGGCTTCTGGCGGCGGAACTCCTGATCTAGGTTATTTTCTGGAGGTTTCTGTATTTATAGGAATTCTTTACGTCGGTCTCACGTCAAGAAGGTGCTCGAGTCGTCCACGAGGCAGGCCCACATGCCTGGGGGGTGGGCGCGCCCCCCACCCTCGTGGACGGCCCGAAACTCTTTTACTCCGGGGTCTTCTTTTGGTCCATAAAAAATCGTCAAAATTGACACGTCAATTGGACTCCGTTTGGTATTCCTTTTCTGTAAAACTCAAAAACGAGGAAAAACATAAACTGGCACTGGGCTCTAGGTTAATAGGTTAGTTCCAAAAATCATATAAAATAGCATATAAATATATATAAAACATCCAAGGTTGATAATATAATAGCATGGAACAATCAAAAATTATAGATACGTTGGAGACGTATCACCGGGGGAGGTAGTCCTCGGGGCCGATCACTCCTCGACGCGGCAGCGCGTCGGCCTCAAGCTTGACGGTGAGCGGCCCAAGCTCCTCCGGCTCTCTCTTCACCGGAGTGAGCCGCGAGCTCGAGGTGCCCGCGGATGAGCTCCCGCGGCAGAGGAGCCGGAGGAGGGATGGCGGTGGCGGGCGAGCTCGCGCTCGAACCCGTCCAGCTCACGGCATTCGAACGCCGGTGGCGACCAGCTACCACGGTTGAGCCACCTCCGCGCGCCCCACTTGCGTGCGACGTCGGATTTGGCGCGGCGGCGGCGCTCCGCGTCATCCCTGGAGCTCCCATAGTCATCCATGTCTTTTTCAGACTCGCCGCCGGTGAGAAATTGGGAATCGCGACGGAGCGGCGGCGTGAGCGGATAGGGTTGGACCCATATCCGCGTAGTGAAACCGTATATATATAGTGGTGCAGGAAGAGTTTTAGTGGGCCGTGGTAAAAAATTTATGGGCTAGACCGCGGATACGGTGTTTATTCTAATCAGAAAAACAGACCGAACCCGTATACTGCCTCGCATGCACTCCGGTGCAGGCCACATCGTGGCACCTAGAAGGGAATAGAGTCGTAGTAGGACTTTTACTCTATACGACATTATCTTTTTCTTGCCCACATTATAAAACTACACTCAATGGCTTTCCTTACCTTGTGATGCACAAGAAACCGGCAGATGTGAGGGAAACCAGTGAACAAAGTGAGGAATGGAGGGTTTCCCTACGGTGGCTCCATATTTGTCCTAGCAAACTATCATACTCAATAAATTATTAAGCAAAGTATACTATATTAAACAAAACTAAAACATAAAAGAACAAAAATCCGTGACGAAACTAAACGTTACATCAAAATACTTTATAATTATCAGCTCTAGTTTCATTCAATATATAAATATGCTCTTACGGGGCATGCAACCTCCACTCTTTTTCATGTGTGTTTATGTGTCCCCTGTTACGAGTCAGAGTGTTTGCTCGCCCCCTCCCTCCTTGGTGGTGGGTCGGCGCACTACACCGTGTAATGATGGTTTCCTTAGCATTTGTAGTGTTGGTTTTGTGTTTTTTCTTTCCTATCGACAAGACAATGCCCATGTGTTGAAACTAGATATAAATATTTTAGTATATTAGCTTGTGACATGTCCATATATACGTGGTTGTGTAGATTTTTTATCAAATTTTGCACGTGATTTACCTTTAGTTTGATGAGAAGTTTAGTAAGTGAATTACAGTGGAATTGATCAGATGATAAGTAAATTAAGTTGATTAATTGTCATATACATGGAAGCTTTGACGAAGGGTGATGAGAAGAAGAGTGAAACATGAAATCTTACATTCTTTTTAGGGTTTTTATCAGTTATGCCACCGGTTGTATCCCACTACTCAGTTTTGCCACTAAAAATTTCAACTGCTCAAAAATGCCATCACTTCATTAGACACATGCTCAAAAATGCCACTAAACACCATTATTGTGATCTCAAATCTCTTTTGCCATGTTATAATGACATAAATACCTATGAACCAACATGCCAGCTCTCCCTCTATCTCACTACAATAAAGTATGGGGCTCACTTGATCCCAACAGCGTTCTTATTTTCCTATAAAATTATTTGCTTGGTTACTCCTAACAAGTGGGGCCACACATATCATTGTGAGATAGAGAGAACTGACATGTGGGTCTAGACTTATTTTTATCATAGAACATGGTCAACGGGTTTGACGTAAAAATAACAATGTCTAATGGCATTTTGAGCAAACATCTAACAGAAGGATGGCATTTTTGAGATATCTAATGGCATTTTTGAGCAAGCATCTCATGGATTGATGGCATTTTTGAGCAGTTGTAACTTTTAATGGCAAAACTGAATAGTGGGACACAACTAGTGGCATAAATGATAAAAACCCTTCTTTTTAAGTAGTAGTGATTATTTGTTCGCCAGTTTTGAACGTTGGTTATTCCCCAGTTTATGTAGCGGTAGTTTACGGTTTAGTTTGAATTTTTAAATTTTCCAATTTTTCTGTTTATATACAATAGTTCCTTCTAGACATAGAAACATTTTAAAATATCCATGTACTTTTAAAAAAAGTGTTCATCAATTATAAAGAATGTTTAGGTATTTCTTACATAATGTCCATGCAGTTTTAAAATTTGTTGTTGTAATACTGAAATGCATTTGATGAAATTTTCCAAATACTTTAACAAGGTGTTAATTTGGTTAAAGAACTTTATGTAGTTTAAAAAGCTTAGAGCATTTAAAAAATGTTAAATGGTTAAAACGGTGTTCATGTATTTAAAAAGTGCTCATGTAATTCTAAAACATACTTACATATTTGATAAAGATATTCATCATGTATTCAAAATGTTCTTCGTGAATGGAAAAAGGTTCATCGTGTATTTACAAAATGTTCACGGTGTATGCATTGACAAACTTTCCGCATCATGCATTGCAGTAATTTTTCGACAAAGGAAATATCTTAATATCGCGGAGATACCAATTCACTCAGCCTCTGCAACAACACAATACCCTAATGGCACTACAGATGCACACATAAAGAAGAAGAAGAAGCTAAAAAGGAAAAGTCCCGCTATAGTGGTCTAGTCCTTGAAGCAATAGTACAAACACCATCAAGACAACACCTGAAGTCCAAATTCTCCAAAAGTGACGCCTTCAAGAAAAAAATTGCACAAACACCATCATCGCCCAATCGTATATCATAAGTTTTCACCCTGAAGAAAGTCCACGCTCTCAAAACAATGTCTTTGAAAAGGCCATTGCCAGGCACAACCAATTAAGGCCAGACCTTGGATTTTCACCTTGAAAGGTAAGACCTTGAACTTCTACTGTGTTGTCGCCCCCACTTGCATGCCGCTGCTACGAGTCCCGAAGCACCAAGCAAATTCCTCATCACCACAAAGACTCGAACCACCATTACTAGTCCTCAGATCATCGCTTCCATGACATTCTCTGCCTCTAACTTCACCATGGAACGAAAAAGACATATCTCATAATGGCAACAAATAGCAGAGCTTCACGCCGCTCCCTCCAGAAACCAAACGGTCGGAAAAAAACATGGGTGCGCATGACTGAATCCTATCCGATCTAGCAATCTCCAGGCATGAGGCGCAAAAGGGAATTCGGCGGCGGAGCCTTTCAGAACTTGACACTCTGGCCAGATCAAGGAGGACACGCATCAAGCAGATCTTCGTCTTGGCGCCAGAGGAACCCTAGGACCGGCGCCTTTATTAGGCAGAATGATGCCCCCACGTCGTCGCCTGCCGGCTCCCAACAGCAGGCCGAAGATCTGAGCGGACACCACCGTCACCACCCACACCATGCGGAGGTGAGGGGCTTAGCCGCTCCGAGTTGCCCGAACCAGGCGTCGTGCCATCCTCGCGGCCACAACGGTCGTCGAAGAAGACCAGGGCCGCCGCCCCGACGCCCGTCTCCGCCGCGTGCACCTCGACGTCCAGAGCTGTTGATCCACAGCAGCCGAAGATCCCGTCGCATGGGAATGAAAGGCCCGTGCCGCCACCCGCCGCGCAAGGAGATGAAGGCCCGTCGCCATCGTCAGCCGCAGAGGCTTAGCCTAGTGACTTCCTCCGACGGTGGTGGGGGACGAAGGTGGAAAGGGTGGGGGCGGCGGCGGATGAGATCTGGATCGCCCGAGCCGCCCCCTAGAGCGACGCAAGGTAAGGGTTCGGTATGCATTGCAGTAATGTTCTCATGTATTTAAAGATAGTTCTTTGGATATTTAAAAGATTTTCATGTAGAAAATCGAAAGAAGAAGGGAAACCCCAACAGAAACCCGAGAAAGAAAACAAGAAAAAAAAATGAAAAACAGAAAGAAAAAGTATAAATTAAAATCAAAGGAAAGCTGGACACAAAGCTGCAACCAATGCATGAAAACGAATGACAAAAAACAGACGAAACAAACCAAGGAGAAAACGACAGAATATGAGGGCAAAATCCTAACACTCAGTGCGTAGAATACTGGCAGAAATTTATTTTACTCACAGGGTGAACAGTAATTGGTTCGGCCCATTATCTCTAATTCTCATTTCGTACTTCACTGACTGGCGTACATGTTTCCTCTTACCAGTTTTCCGCCTCGTTTTTCTTTCTAGTCTGTTATTTTACGATTTCCTTGCTAGCTTATACGATTAGGTTCTTTGTGATGGAACCAACCCAACAAAATTTAAATCCTAGACTTGATATATGTGGTCACATTTTTCTGAATTTATTTTAAACTTTCGGCGATGTTTGTTTCGTGGGAGGAGATGTTCTCGTCGACTACAGAGGCGCCTGTGATAACTTTGTCAATCTCAAAATAACTTGCAAACCTAGTCTCTCGGCGGTGCTAATAAGGGTAGGGTGTGTGTTTGTGTGCATCCATAGGTGTGAGTGCCATGTGCGTTTGTACGAGTGTTTGCATCTGTATTGTGTTCCAAAAAAGTATTCTTCCGATTTTCAGCGGTTTACATTTTCTATTTTATTTTCTTCTTACTATTTATTGTTTCTTCTTATTGTTTTCCTGGTTTAGTTCTGGTTTTCCTTAGTTTCTTGTTTCCTTTTATATTATTTCGTAATTCGTGAATATTTTTGAAATCCACAACATTTTATTATTTTTGTGATATTTTTAATTCACGAATATATTAGCAATATTCCTGAAAACCTTTTAAAACTGATAAATATTTTTAAATCTATGATTTTTTCGCAATTCATAAAAAAAATTCAACAATTGTGAACATTATTTTTCGAAAACAAGAACATTTTTGTCAAAAATGTGAATATCTTTTTATTTTTAAAAAATCGATACTCTTTTTTATGAGCCCTAGTCTACCCCTTGTTTGAACACACAGACAAGCAAACGGCCAATAAGAACAGGTGAGCCTGCTAGCACAACTGCGCCGTGGCTGGCAAAGTGTTATAGCAACAAGACGTCGCTTAAGGTGCTTAATAGGACCTCCAAGCTCGTTCAGGCGAAAAATACTTTTGTGCTCTTTGACTAGATTTCCGCGCGCAAACGAGCGTCCCCAGCACGTAATTGAGCCAATGTGCTTGGGCTTCATTGTTGTTTTCCCTTCCAGTTTTTTTATATTGGAAATGTTTCTTCTGAAAAGTTCTGGCTTTTTTTCTGTTTTTTCCTTTTAGTTTTTCTTTCCATTTTCCTTCTATATTTTATAATTCGTGAAAATTTGTTGAATTTAGCAGCTTCTTAAAATTCCTGAATTTTTTAGAACTATGGGCATTTTAAACGTCGTGGAAATATTTTAAATTGGGAATTATTCTTAAATTTAAAGAAAATTTAAATATGCGGCCATTTCAAAAATTCTGAACATTTTATAAATTGGTCTTAGAGATATGAATTGACGATAATTTCCAAAATTTGTGAACATTTTTAAAATTCTTGAAATTTTTGTTGCTCCAGGACATTTCTTAAAATTCCTGAAATTCTTTGTGTTCCTGGACATTTTTCTAAATTCATGATATATTTTAAACTACTTTTCTTTTTAAACATTTTTGAACGTTGATTAGTATTACCAAATATAGCAAATAGTATTATTTGAACGTTGATGGATATTATAAATTCTCCAAAAATTATGAATTTTTATTGATATACAAATTATAGTTTTTTAAAAAATAGATCATATTTTATGAAAAAAACTGGCCTAAATAAAATAATTTAACTGAAATGTTGTCGGCCTACCTAGATAGGTTTGGCTGGCATAAGCTCAGGTGCGCTTCGTCGCCTCTCCTAGGGCCATTAGCACTGCCAATTCACCAACGAGCTAATGTCGTTCGTCTGGCCCTTTTTTTTTGCGCTAGCTACTGGTTGAAAGAAACTAGCTCTTATTTTTGTTGGTAGATTTGGAAGAAGTTCATGCATTTGAAAAGAGTTAAGAAATAAAAAAATGATCACTAATTTGTAAAAGATCACAAATTCAAAAAATGTTCATGAAATTTAAAAGGTTCACAAATTCAAAAAATTCACAAAGTAGAGAAAAAATCATCAATTTGAAAAGCAAATCTTGAATTCAAAAGAAAATCATGGATGTGAAAAATCCATGAATTTTTAAAAAATATTTATGAATTGGAAAAATGTTCAAAAACTAAAAATCATTCATTATTAGTACAAACGTAAACTTGTTTCTAGAAAATTTTCCTGAAAATATATAAAAAGGGAAGAAACATGGAAAACTGAAAATAAAATATACAAAGATGAAACGCAAGAAAAACAATGAAAGTAAAATGGATCGTTAGCTTCTAGAAGCTTCCCAAACCTGTTTGAAGCTCTTGGTGTTACTAGATGCCCCAGGGCATTTAGCAAAAGAGGTTGTTTTGCCTCCTATGTGCAAATCCTATCATTGCCTCCTACTGTAGCCCATCCGGATTTTGGGAGAAGGTTCCTGATTGGTTTAGGTGTGTTTTTTTTCCTTTTTGTCGTTTCTTTTTACCGGTGCTCGCTATTTTATAGTTAACTATTTTTTTGAAAATTTCATTTCTAAAAAATGTCCAAATATTTCAAAATTTGTTCCAAAATTTTAAAAAAGTGATTTCAAAAAATATTCCTGTTTTCAGAAAAAAAAATAATCAAAAACATTTTGGGAACTTCGTAATTTTTTCTGTTTTAAAGTTTTCTTCACAAATTCAAAAATGTTTGCGTCATCAAATATAATTCTCAAATTTAAAATTGTTCAGAAATTCCAAGAAATATTTGTGTTTTACAAAAATTATTTGGAATTATAAAAAATATTGTTTTCAATTTGGCTTATCATTTTTCACTATTTTTTAAATTTCAGAAAAAATCAAGTTAATTTTCCTTAAAAGTATACTCATATTTTTCTAAATTGTCCGGAACTAAAAAATGGCTAAAAACAAGGTGCTAGTACACAGTTGGCTACTATACTGGGTGCTGTAGTCAATTGGTTTAAAATAGAAGCGCCCATGTGTCTTACTGTGACATTTGAATGATTGAGCGTCCAATAGGAGCTTGTTAAGAGCTTGCCAACTAGGATAATTGGCGATCACACACGGAGTATATGGGCTGACCCAGTTGACATTCTTTTTAAAAAATTGGTTAACGGGTGGACCTACAACCATTGCGTTGACCATGGGGAGTTGGCCATTCAGTTTTTCAGAAAAGGAAAGAAAATCACAAATTTTGAAAAAAGTTCATGTATTTATTTTAAAAATTTAATTTTTTGAAAGAGTTCATAAATTTTCGAAAAAGGTTAGCAAATTTGTGAAAAATTCATGAATTTGAAAAAAGTCTGTAATTTGGAAAATACTCGCAAAAATGAAAAAATGTCATGAATTTTAAAAATATCACAAAAGAGTTGGTAAATAGTTCATAATTTATGAAAGTTCACAAAAATTGGTAAAGATCACGGATTTGAGAAGAATTTCACATATTTGAAAATAAAAATTCACATATTTTTAAAGGTTTTTTAATTATAAAAACTTCTGCAAAATTGTAAAAGTCATAAGTTTGATAACGGCCAAAAATAAAAAGAAAGATTAAAATAAATAAACGAAAAATGAAAACAACTTGTGAAACCAATGAAAAAACAAATATGGGCCGGACAATGTAGATACCAGTGATGTGGATGATGTGCCACGGTTTCTAGAATGCACCTTAACGCACCAACCCCTAAATAAATCCTTAAGGCACCAAATAAGGTTGGGGGACCTCCCTGGCATTTCATATTTGACGCCTTAAGAGCCCGTTACTATGCATTTTGCAAACGGGCTTACACACCCCTACATGCTGGGCCGTTTCCATCTACCTTTTTCTGTTTTTTAAATCGGAAATAATACAAGTGTCGTCTGGAATCAAACCGGCCACTCCCTAGGCCATTGCATGCTACGGTAACCACCCGACCACCATAGGTGATGTGCTTACTTGCTTGTTTTTAGTCTTTTCTTTTGTCCATTTTTCTTTTTTCTATATTCCTTCCTTTTTTTCATTTCTTTTCCAAACCGGTGACCTTTTTTCAAATTTACGAACATTTTCTTTGCATTTGATTTTTTTTCAAATTTGGGAACTTTTTTAAAACTTGATGAACTTGGTTTCAAAATCGATGAAATTTTTCATTCCATGTACTTTTTAAAACATTTGATCATATTTTTTCAAATAGATGAACTTTTGTTCAAATTTGATGTACTTTTTGTTCAAAATTGATGACCTTTTTTTTAAATTTGGTGAACCTTTTTTTGAAGTGTCATGTTTTTTTGAAATTTGTGAACTTGTTTCAAATTCGTGAAGTTTTCTTAAATTCACAAACTTTTTTCATTTTATATGAACCTTTTCAAATTTATGAACTTTCTTCAAGTCCATGTTTTTTATTGTGCATTATTTTTCCATTTTTTATTTTATCATAAAATAAATACGCATAATAGACCGGGTATGTAATACTCCTACGTGTTAATGACGTACTAAAAGAAGGGTTATTTTCCTCAAAATGGACAACTAAGGGAGTTAAGTCTACTGGTTATTTTCTAAGGTTTGGCTACTGGCGGACAGAGGTCGAATCCTTCTTCTACCATAATTACGTGTGTGTTTTGCAATACGAGCATAACAACCTTCCTTGGGCCTTGCCGCGTTGCATGCGAGCGCCAATGGCGGTATCCGTCGCCTTAAGCATCGAACAGGAGCTCCTTGCTCAAGGTTTATTGTCTTTGAGGTTTGCTCCCTCACAAAGATATCAGGTGATACCGTGATACGTGCTACTGGGAGCCGTTGGATATCCGACGGCTCCAAGGAGCTCTTGAACATTTTGCCAAAAGTCATTCGAGAGTTTCAAAATTTCATGTAGGTGTACAATAGATTTTGAGGAGCCGTCAGATTCAAGATCCAATGGCCCAAAAACCCGTATCACGGTATCATCTAAGTGCTGGTAGAATCTAATATTTTCCCTTGCTCCATCTCGTAGGTGCAACCAAGCGAGACGGTGAATGGCTCGGGTGGGCCACAGTGGTGAGGCCTTTCTCTCTCGGAAAAAGTCCATTTTAAACCTTGAATTCATAGACGTCTGGCGAATCAAACCCTGAAGTCGAAATCCCTGTCGTTCGGACCCCAAACTAACTAATCCCGGTCCAAATCAAACCTTAGTGTCGTTTGCCAAACGGGGATTGCCGACGTGGCAATGGGGTGGCCGGGATGGGTCGTTCACTGCATTTATCAAGCCCTTCTGCTGATCAGAAATAATAACCCAGCCAGCTCCATTATTGTTTATTTCCAAGTCCTTAATGAGTAGCCCAACAAACCACTTCCATGTGATATTAGTTTCATTCTCAACTACAGCCCAGGCTAGTGGATACATCTGATTATTTGCATCTCTACCTATGGCACACAATAGCTCACCCTTCACTGCACCTTTGAAGAAACAACCATCAAGGCCTATTACTTTTCTGCAACCAGCCTTGAATCTTTGCTTCATTGCATTAAAGCACACATAGAAGCTCTGGAATACACTTTCCTCCATGTTGGTTGGATCTATGCAAACAACAACTGTGCTTACAGGGTTGCTCCTTAGCAGCTCAAGTTGGTAGTCAAACACTCTAGTGTATTCATTGTTCATTCCACACAATAATTTGTCCATGACAATTCTTTTTGCATGCTTGCACTTTGAAGTGGAGACATCAGCAAACATATCTTGCAAAACAATTGCTTTCATGCTCTCAATTTTCCATATAGGATTTGCCAATATGAAGTGCTCATACCTCTGTGCAATCACCTTTGCAGTAACCAACTTGTTGCATCTGTTCTGTGCACATTGGTGATCATCATTATATGTTATGACTTGGAATCTTGAAGTCCTTGATCTCTTGGCTGCATATATCAGCCATGGGCAGCCAGGCCATCCACACTTTGCCCTTACTCTGTCACACTCAAATTTCATGAACTTTATGCTCCTCTTTGTTATTAGTCCATATCTTCTCAAAGCTTTGCACAGCTGATTCTTGCTTCTTAAAACCATGGTCAAAGCAAAATGTGGTACTTCACTTTCAGGGTTGTATCTTGGGAATGTACTCTTCCTCTTCCTTATATGACCATCTGAATCTTCATCATAGCTATAGTCCTCATCATATGAATCATAGTTCCAATCCATTTCTTCTCTTTCAATTTGCTTCTCCATGTTGGCAATCAATTCAATTGGCACTGGCCCTGTAGCATCCCTACCTATCTAGCTCTTGGAGTCTCTCATCCTTTTCTTAAATTTCCTAGCATGTCTCCTGAGCTCCACAACTTCTGAATCCTCCCCACTATCATCAGTATGTCCAATGTATTCAGTGTCACTGTCTGAGTCTGAATTTTGATTGCCACTGTCAATATTTGCAGCTATCACCATTTGGTTATTGACATGCCCTGAAGCCTGAGGTTCAGAAGCACAGGCCGATGCAGGTTGACTTGGATCCAAAACCTGAGAAAAAACTCCTTCCATGCCTGCCATTTCATCCACATCTACTTCTATGGCATTGCTTCTTCTCTGCTTCAAGGGGCTGCAAATTCTTTGAGTGATCACACCAGTTTCATCAGGTATGAGCACATCAGTGTCAGACTCTGCAGGTTCAACACCAGTTACTGCATCTGGTTCATCAGCAGTTATAACTGCATCTGGTTCTTTAGCAGTTATAACTGCATCTAGTTCATCATCATCACTCTGTTCCAGGATTTGATCCTCAAAATCACTCCCACTGCTGTTGTCATTGCTATCTTCCTCTCCATGATACTCCACATACACATCAGCAACTCCTCCAACACAAATGTACTCAGCCATCTTCACACACCAACTGTCATCATTAAGGAACACCAAGCCATTGATAAGCTCTTTTCCAGGAAGCAGAAAATAGAACTTCATCGATTCCATCAACTGAGTATGATCTTTTAAATAGCCTTTCACTTCCTGCAGAGACAATTTATCCCTCTCAATCTCTGACATTGCTTGATCTCCCCCAACATAGTCCAAATTTGGACCAATGCGGATGAACTTCCCTCCAATATGAAACCGAACATTCAAAATCTCACTCGGGTCCATGATTTCACTGAAAAAACATACACCGCGATCAAAATAAAGCTTAACAACCTATTCCCTTCAGAAAAAATCAATTTTTTTGCGTCACCCAAATCGTCCCCAAATTTGCCCCAAATTTGCCGCTGAAACCCTAACCCTAATGCCGCAACTACTCCAACCTATGAATAACAAGTGAGGAGGGCATCCAGGACATTACCTTCTTCTTCGACGCGCCGTCGCGCCGTCACGATCGTCGCAGAGGTGGCGATCAACCGCCGGTCGCCATTGCCGTCGCCAGAGAAGGAGGAATGCAGGGGGACACGGAGAGAACGAAGCGAAATGATGGGCCGAACTGGGCCGGCCCACTAATATCGCCTCAGGCGCGCGCCGAACAACCCATCCCGGCCACCCCATTGCCATGTCGGCAATCCCCGTTTGGGAAACGACACTAAGGTTTGATTTGGACCGGGATTAGTTAGTTTGGGGTCCGAACGACAGGGATTTCGACTTCAGGGTTTGATTCGCCGGACGTCTACGAATTCAAGGTTTAAAATGGACTTTTTCCTTTCTCTCTCTGACACACTCATAGTAAGGCATTGTTCGGCTCAGGAAGAAAATGAAGCCTCAGCGTGACATTTTAGTCTTGGCAGGCCACATTGGCTCATTAGTAGGTTTCTACAGTTCTCAACCTAAAAGAAACGATGCTAAAAAAAATTAAAAAAACACAAAGAAAGGTTTGTATAGTTCTCATTTTTAGTAGGTTTTCTATAGTCGCCAGTCCAGTGTGTGGTCGTCGCAAGGCAGTATGGCATGCATTGACCGAGCCGCGTGGCCGCCCGCAGGATGACAACGTTTCTCCAGAGCATTACTAGGCAGGAAGTAAAGCTTTTGGCAACGGCCGCGGCTGGCACAGCTAATTCCTGCATCGTCCATTAATTACTTCCCAACAACGGCAACATTTTACCCCGCCATATATACTTGCTGCAGGCTGGCGTTGCATACCGCATACACATCCACACACAAGCACATTCCCTTGGCTGCTAAGGCAGCGCCGTTGGTGAGTAATTTGCACATGACTGGCATGGCGGTGGCGCTGCTCGCCGTGGCCCTCCTACTGCTGGCGACGGGCTGTGCGGGGCGCGACTTCATCGTCGGCGGCCGCGGCGGGTGGACGGCGAACCCCGCTGAGCCGTTCAACCACTGGGCCGAGCGCAATCGCTTCCAGGTCAACGACCGCCTCGGTACGTGTATATAGTACGTCGTGAACTCGTGATCCATGCATGCATGGAGTGATCTGGTTCGTGCCTGGGTTTCTGATCTGAGGGGCTTGGTTCGCCGCAGTGTTTAGGTATAAAGGGCAAGAGGACTCGGTGCTGGTGGTGAACCAGAGCCACTACGACGCATGCAACACCAGCGACCCCTTCATGCGCCTCGGCGGCGGCGAATCCGGCTTCGTCCTCTCCTACTCCGGCCCTCACTTTTTCATCAGCGGCGACGCCGGACGCTGCCACGCCGGCGAGCGCCTCATCGTCGTCGTCCTCGCCGTGCGCGCTACCCCCTCACCTGCTCCTTTAAAACCGTCGCCACCACCCAAGCCATCCCCCTCGTCGCCACCTCCCGCTCCAGCAGCTGCGGGGAATTCTTCTACGTCGCCACCTCAGGCGCTGGCGCCGCCGGCTGCGGGGAATTCTTCCACGTCGCCACCTCCGGCGCCAGCGCCGCCGGCCGCGGGGAATTCTTCCACTTCGCCGCCTCCGGAACTAGCGCCGCCGCCGGTAACGAATGGTACGGTGGCACCACCGCCGAGTTCGCCATCGTCCGCGTCAGCCTTGCGGGGCGGTTTCTTGGCGTGCCTCGTGATAGCCGGAGCCATAGTGCTAGCTTGATTTGGTCGATCAGTCCCTCCTGCTGCATTGGATTGTGTTTGATTTGTTTCCATTGGTATATCTCCAAATTTTAGTATTCTGCCGGATCAAATAACATTGTTTCCTTATTTCATCCTTATAGCGAGTAAGGGTATGTAATCTTTCATACTGTAGTATGTAATTCAGCCATTACGCCACATAATTAAGATGGGTGATTTTGCTTGTTGAACAATTTTGCTTTTGCTCGATCGTTATATATATCCAAATTGTTTGAGTAAATCTTGATTAATTCCTCCAAAATATAAGTCTTCAGTAATTAATCAATTAACTCCTAGATCTATATGAGTTACACTTTGTGGAACCTCAATTTTTTTAGACAATATTATCTTTGGATGTTTTTCCATCATTTTTGTTACTTTTATCAAAACGAGTCTGAATGAAGTACTGAAATTTCCGTCGCTAAAATACGAGTTTAACCATAATTTTCTTGTAACATTACAGAGTAATGAAATATTGCAAATATTTGGCAACAAAGTAGAGTCGTGAACTCCTCAGTAGAACTCAAGTGATTGGAACCATGATTTTAAAATGGTTCGGCCCTCATACGACCACTGGTGTCGAGTTAGCACCTCCCATTTCGACGC